>NC_135765.1:31815578-32318072 GCF_052425735.1 Oculina patagonica | reverse complement strand
ACTTACAAACATCTCACATTAAACTGATTTTAAATAAATTATTTTTGTTGACAGAGTTTGCTTCCTAGAGGAAAACAGCCCAACCCTCTTCGCGAGAAACACTTTCAAGTAAACCACACCCTGAAGGAGGCCATTGAGACCATTCCTAACTCTATTTTTCTGGACTCCGACCCAGGCTTTGTCAGGAGTGATGGCTTAATTAGCCATGAGGACATGTTTGACTACCTTCATTTGACTAGAAAAGGATACAAAAAATTCTGTCAACACATTAATCATGTGATTGTTAAGTTTCTTAAGTACTGAGTGGCAGATCTAGAGACACTCAAAGGGGGTGGGGTGGGGGATGGTAACAAAGTGATTATTGGCCCCTCTCCCCTCTAGCTTGTGAACTGGTAAAAAAATTGCCAAGCAAAGCAAGCAGGGTGTGGCCTGCGAGAGAACACGCTAGGCTTGCTCAGCTTTTCCAATTTTTTTAAGTTATCATTTCTCTCGCCTTTTTTGTCCAACTCTTTAACTTTGGACGACACTTTGGACTTAGTATTTCAAATGTATGTAGCCTGAATTTCAGACATACCCCTTTGGTCACATGCTTCAGGGAAGGGACTCGGAAGCAGGCAACCAGAGAGGGATGTCAAAAATTCAGGCTGGCCTTTATGTACATGAATGTCAGACTGGCTAAGAAGTTTCACCACCAAGCCCTGCTTTCAAAGTGCAAAATTGTAATTTTATCCTGAACGAATTCCCACAGCAGGAAAGATGAAAATAATATGCACATGAAAACTGCAGGAATGTGGCAGATGGTCGAGAGTAATTCACATACACAAGGCTTGGTGGTAAATTTTAAGAAGGTGATGTTATCATCCATAAGGCCTATTTTAGCGGTGAAAACCTTTCTAACAGAAATTGAAATCTTAGCTACCTTTTAACCCTGGAATGAACAACAGTACTGAACCCTGAAGTTCAAAAGCACCGTATAGAAAATTACAAATACTAGTCAGAAACAGATTAAGGTTCTTAAGAACCACATATATTGCTTTGGCTTATTTCCCTTTTGGGAATTAAAATTAACTTATTAGAGAGCTTAAGTCCACAGATGGCAACCAGAAGGTGAATTTTTAAGTTTTTTGGCAAACTTTTATCTTCAAAAATAAGATAGAAAGCCTTTATTTTAGCAACTTGAATTTATGAACAAAAAGTCAATAATGAGCACCAAAGACAATAATGTTTCACTTCCAGTTGCTGTATGTGGCCCAAAAATGCCCACTCTCTATTATAGGAAATGACACTCCATGAAACTAAGAGGAATTTTTAAAAAATCCTTTGTTATGTAAGTTGCATCATTTCCTTGGCAAATTTCATTTTAGTCACTAAAATCCTGAAAATATGTACAGAAATTTGTACTTAGTAATTTTCCAGCAGTTTTCACTGTTTGGCATTTTTCAATCTTTAAAATATTGATCTTTTACAGAATTCCAAGTTTCTCCTTGCTTTCAGGGGTATCTTATTATCTTTTCCTTTTAAATTTTTTTATGGGTTCTGCCATCGGTGTTTTCTATGACAATTACAATAATTTCCATCATCAGGAAACCACTGCACTGAAAACATAGTCTATTATGTTTTCAGTCAATATTAGGTCACTAAAATAGAACATGTCAACTGAACAATGAGCAATAAAATATATTTCACATTGTTGTCAAAGTTTACCTCTTCAAAAAAATATTCTTATGCTTCTGGGAATGACTTGTGTGATACTTAGGAGAATAGTAGCAAACATTTCAATAAAACCCCAATAATTGCGGGTTTTTAAGGAATAGACCTCAGTTGATAGGTTACCCCCGCCCGAAAAAAAAAAAGCCTTGTACAAAGCTGATTTACGAAATCCGCCAGAAGAAATCCCCCTCTCCACATCCCATTACTACCCAAACTTTCGATAATTCATTATTCACTGTTTTCTTTAGAAGTCTTTTATTTTTCCACACAAAAAGAAAAAAAAAAACGTTGCTTACGATACAGTTACAATACTTCTTGTCCTGTAATTTAAGAAGTATTAATCTTCAGAAGTCTTGGCCACCTTAGCATACCATCAGCACATTAAAAAAGTCATTCATTACATTAGGCCCTGGTTAAGGTTATCAGCTGTTCCCTTGTTCCCATACATTGTGTAGTTCCAGAAAATGTCCATCCCCTCCCCCCCCCTCACAGAAGGGATTGGAAATTCCTGGGGGGTGGGGGGTTCTCAAAGAACAACAAATTTAAATAAATGTATTCATGAAGTATATTTGGAATTTTCAGAGGGGTGGGGGGTTGTTATAAAAAATCCCTTCTAATGGGGGAGATATGAATATCTCATGGAACTACACAATAACAATCATCAGGAACTTTGTGAATACTTCGTGAACTACACAAAATGGGTGTTGTGACTTCATTGTACCACTTATGTGTAACCATTTTCCTGAAGCCATTTTTTGTTCCAACAAAATCTTATGCAATGCAAAAAGACAGTTCAGGAAAGAATGAAGAAAATGCCATGTGCAAATTGTGAGCTAACCCCACGTTGGTTTGTTGCATGAAGAGCCAGAATATTCTAAAATAATGAAGAATGTTTCACACAAGTATTGACAGTGTATTAAAGCTCACCTATTTGAGAGGCTTTTTTCCAGATAATTATTTATTCAGAAAAGTGCAGCAGTTTCACCTTTATTATTACTAAATCATATGAGCAACCGGAAAAATAACCAGTGAGAACATACTATAAAGAGAATTACGGTAACCGAGAATAATGTTCTTGGTTTAGTGCTAACATGATTCTGATTTTGTATTTTGTAAATCAATACTATGAAATCCCAGTTATAAGCCCTGGGCTTATACCACTCTGACACTCAAAACATCAGATTCTTTTCATTTCAGATCGAAGCATTAGTTATCTAGAGGTGTGTTGGTTATATTTTAATTTCATTAGAAAAAGGAATTCTTGTGTCAATGACTACTTCTATCTCAGCTGATTTGCTCTTCTCTGCTACATGCATTTTCCGCACGTGTGTTCTCAAATTTGATAACTGATTAAAGCACTTACTACAGTGGTCACATTTGTACGGCTTCTCCCCAGTGTGTAACCTCACATGTGTTTGCAAGTTTGATGCACGGTTAAAACACTTGTCACAATGAATACATTTGAAAGGCTTCTCTCCACCATGTGCCTTGCAGTGTCGTCGCCAAGCTGAGGCTTGCTTAAAATGCTTGTCACAGTGATCACATTTGAACACCATTTTCTCACCACTGTGCTTCATCAGGTGCATTTGGAAAGTTTTTGAATGTTCAAAAGTCCTGCTACACTGAGTACAAAAAAATGGCTTCTCTCTCTTGTGTATCTTCAGGTGTCTATTCAGGGATGATGGCTGGTTAAATTGCTTGTTACAATGGTTACATCTGAAAGGTTTCTCACCACTGTGAATCCTCAGATGGGCTTTCATAACATAGGAGTGGTTAAAGCGCTTGTCACAGTGACAACACTTGTAAAGCTTCACTCCACTGTGTATTGTGAAATGCCTGTTCAAACTTGATAAGCGGTTAAAAGACTTATCACATTGAGTACAGTGATAGGGCTTCTCGTCATTATGTGTTACCAGGTGTCTATGATAACTTGAGAGCTGCTTAAAACGCTTGTTACAACTGCCACATTTATAGGGTGTCTCACCACTATGTATTCTCAGGTGATTTTTCAAAGTTGAAGAATGTCTAAAGCACCTATCACAATGAGAACACTTGTAGGGCCTTATTCCACTGTGTATCTGCTGATGCCTTTTTAAACCTGAAGATCTGTTAAACGACTTGTCACATTGAGTACAGTTGTAGTTCTTCTCACTATTGGGCATCTTGGAAAAGTCAAAGGATAACCTACAGAGAAATACATGAAGACAACAAACTTAAAGTAATTACTGGTAATTATATACACAGGCTGTTGTATCACTATCAACTTTTGCTTTTAAATAACATTTTCTTTTGGACTTGTTTACTTCATTGCAGTCAGTCAATCTTGTCCTATTTTGAGAAACTGATCAGATGTCTGAAATATGCCAAATGACTTTTCTAAAACTATGATGTAAACATCTCACAGATGCTAGCTAGGCACTTTCTCTTTAGAAGATTTTTTTTAAATACTCTCTTTATGCAATCCTCCTCCCCCCATAGCAGTTTTCTTTACAAAGATGCTGTTGTTCAAAGCTTGGGACGTTAAAAAATCTTTAGCAATGAGAAAACTTGGAATAAGTGAAGAGGCAATGATGATGCTCTATTATTGGTGACTCGCAGAATCGCAAGACCCCTGAGTTTTTATCCTTCACTGGCTATTAGACGTCCTTAATATATATCTTGTCAAAGCTTTTAGCTCGATGGCATTTGCTATCTTTAACATAGAGCATTTTGAATTTTGGAGTGTCACGCCACACAAGATTCAAGATGGCCGCCAGAGAGGCTCTCGCGTTTTCTTTAAAAAATGTTTCATCTTGCAATTTTTAACAATCGGAATGGTTGCGGTTTTGCGAGAAGTGGTCATTTGAATGATTACTTGTTCATGAGGGTGATCTGACCGCTTTTTGTAGCAGAATTTAATTCCCGATGTTTTCATTGATTTCCGGCCGCTATGTTGGAGTCCAAGCAGTTGCACTCCAGCATGGTGTTTCCATACTGTGCTCTCTAAATTTGCGTGAAACATTTTGATGGATGACTCAACTACAGAATAACGTACAGACCTGAGACTTGGACAAGAAGTTTATATAGTAGCTTTCTACAACCTGTAATATTTATGATTTTTTTTACCCAATAGTTTTGGATTTATTTTTTCGCGGCGTGACAGTGAAAACCACCTATACAGTACAGGGTGGAACATAAATAAAGAAACATTCACTGCATTGCTTTAGGACTGGAAGAACATTTGTTTGCACTGTAAGAGGCAAAACATGGTTGCCAAGATTTAGATCGAGATCGAATCAATCAATCCAGACATTGAACACTACAGTCGCTTCTGTCAGAAGTACCGCAACAGTAAAACTATAAACAGTGAATCAGTCACAGTCCGCTAAACTGAGTGCCAAGAGAGTGAAAAAATAGACAAAATTGTCTGTTTTTATTGTAAATAAAGGTGTTTTTTCTTCGTCTTAGCCCCCCGGGTAGGAGAAATTGGTGTGTGAAATATGCCCCATACCCCAGGGATTTAGGTTTTTGTTTGGGCCTGGGGGGAAAGCCAATGATAAGTGCATTAATTGCAACGGTTAACCCTTATGAGGAGAACATTTTCCATTAAAACCCAAGTCAGTAAATTAAAATTATAACTTTTTATGTTTCCCCATAAGGAAGAGAAGTTATTTCAGCCCAGTGCTGCCTTCTAAATTCTCTACTAGGGACAACTTGCCTACCCAGGACAACTTTTTAATGGTTTTCCGACCCTGTGAATGTTGTGTTCAATGCTGGTAAGTGTGTACAGTTACCTGAAGCACATAAAGTTATCCCAGGGTGGTGGTGTAACGTTCCTAGGGGGTACTCGGGATTTCAAGTGACAGGTATGATTAAATTGGGGCAAAAGTCTAGACCAAAAAAAATCCCTGGACCAAAAATTAACCCCCAAAAAATCCCATGCCAAATTTCTGACCCTTAAATTTTCAGAAAGAAAGAATTATATGTTAAAAACAACACCAAAACACATCTGTTTGTACTTTATCCACAGAACTACATAGTTAATGAATTTTTAGATTGTTTCTTTCCCCCCACAATGCCTGTCTACTTAAATCTTTTCACCCAAATACAATACTTGCCAATTATCCAACTCCCCAAAAATCCCGGAATCAAAAGTTTCTACCCCCCCCCTCCCCCAAAAAAATCCTTTTATCATCCCTGACACATGAAATCCTGCATACCCCTCCCCTCCCCCTCCCCCTTGGGATAACCCTGTAATAATTTTGTTTGTAAACTGAATGTCTTTGACTCTCATACCTGCCAACTCTCCAGATTTTCCTGGGAGTCTCCAGGTTTTTCTTCAATCTCCTGGTCTGATTTTCAGAGCGTATTCATACATTGCCTTAGAATTATATGATATCCTTACAATTCATTTAGATTTCTAGATGTCTCCAGATTTTTGTACTCTGGGGGTTGGCAGGTATGGACTTTCCTGCTAGGGTATCCCTAGCCCCACCCCCCCCCCGGGGGGGGGTACTCCCTATCATGGCCTATACGGGGAGGCTCCGCCCGAAAGGGGTACCTTTTTCAGGCTCCAGGTATATAAAAAGGTAGGGATTTCAGAAGTTTAGGTATATGAAAGGGTAGGAAAATCTGTCATAATGATATTTTAAAAGGCTTTTACATTAAATATATAGAGCAGACGCAATGTTTGGCTGTATCGTCTTAATTTATTTAGCGCTACATAAAAATGACAAGAAAACTTCCCGTTTTAGGTAAATTTGATGTCGTGTAGGTATATGAAAGAGGTGCCTTTTTAGCAATAAAAGGTATACAAAAGGGGTACCTTTTCTATCAAAATGGTATATAAAAGGGTAAGGGGTTAGATCTCCGGGCAGAGCCTCCCCGTACAAATTTTTTTCCTGGTACCCCCCCCCCCCCCGGGTCCCTAGCAAGGGTGACCCTTCCGGATAATTCATTAATGTCACTGATCAGACTAGCTAGTTATTCGTGTCATTGATTACTTATTGTCATCATGTCTACAAAAGACATTTACTTATTGCATGAAGCCAGGCGTAAACAAGCTTATAATAATGTAAGCTTAGATTAAATTAGGAGATGTAGATAGTACAGCTTGGTAAGTCGATATAAAGTATAGTGATGGCAAATAACATGACGATTTTTTTACTTATAGCATACTGTATTTATAAACTTGAGTACATCGTTAACTACAGTCAGCAGACAACAAGCCAGGCGGAATTAAAATATGAAAAGTTTCTTACAAACTTCTATTATTGATCTAAGGTATTAAAGATCTGGTTACTCACCTTATCAGCAGAAAACTAGCACAAAATACGAACACGCAAATACTGCTGCTACAACGGTACAATGTCACGCTATACCATAAAAGTCTCAATTGATCACGTGACACTACGGCAAAAGAAAAATAGGTCCGTTTGGCGTACATGGCCACAATCAGTGAATGATAAAACAATAATTATTCTGCGAAATCGCTCAGAATTTCGCTTGATACTAAGCGGACGAGGCCGTAGGCCAAGTTGGCTAAAATCAGACGATATCCTGCAAAATTGAGCAGGATAATTGTTTTATTAATTAACAATTTGTCAACGAAACATGTTTTTTTAGCTAGGAAAATTGGAATGTCAGACAACTCGCCCCCAGACAACTCGCCCCCAATTTTGCTTACGAGTCGTTTTGCTAACGAAAACAGTTTGCCAAAGTTTTCTTTCTTTGCACACGCTTTAAGAACGAGAAATATTCAGGTTTTCATTCTCTTTTACCAAAACACAAGTCGGGGACAAATAATATTGTCTTAGGATTGTGGTTATTAGGCATGAATAGATTGTGCCAGTAAATTCAGGAAAAGTTGCTTCACAATATACCCAAAAGTTGCTCTAAAGTTGCTCAAATATCAAAAAGTTGCCACCAAAATTTAGAAAAGTTGCTTACTCTCTAGAGTCGTTTTGCGTCTATGGCAACCTCAATGGGTCAATGTCTGAATTATTTCATTTTCCTCGTCTGAAATTTCATTTGATTGCGATGCCATTAGTAACTCGCACTTCAGCAAATACCAAGATGGCGGGCGGCAGGCTCCATGTTGCAGCGAATAACCGCTGCATTTAATTAAGCGCCCGTCCAGATTTCGTGGGCGTAAAGCAAGTGTTATTTTATTGTCATTTTATTGTATATCCTTAGTTTTACTAAAATCAGTTTTGATAAAACCATTTTTAATAAAATCTTTCGAAATGAAACGACCTTTTATGGTTTGGATCAGTTTTATATCAATTTGTTGCTCAAAAGTTGCAAAGGAAGGCAAAAGTTGCCCTAGGTTGCTGGTACAACAAAAAGTTGCTCAAAACGCTAAAAGTTGCTCAAAAGTTGCCGAGCACAATCTATTTATGCCTAGTGGTTATGCAGCGCTTCGCAAGACTTCGAACAAATCTTGGCAACTGTACCAACATATCAGAATCGAATCAGAAGCTTATTACCAACATTTCCGTTTTCTGTTGTTTTGACGGTATGGTTTTGGAATAAATCAGAAATATTAATGTTGTTCTTGTTATTAACTAACAACGTGTTGTTTGTAGTGCTTTTCGTTCTCTACTTCTTACATCTGTTCATAGTTAGTAGAGGATCTGTCAGTGGTCTAGAAATGGATAACTCATTTACTGCGCGTTTGTTACTTCACTTCTTCGAACTAAACCAACAGTTCTGGACGAAAAAAACAAGAATTGTGGGCTTCACGAAAAGAAATGGGTAAAGCAATTGCAAGCATTTTAGTAAACAAATACAACATTTTGCGAAATTCTTCTCCCGTCATTCGACGTCATGTTCGCGGTTTTTTTTTTTTTTTTTTTTTTTTCAAAAATAAACGCGAACTGGTCTATGACTTTATTACATTGGAATGAAACGACCACAATTTTGAATTTTTCCTTTAATGGTGTAACTCTAAAACGAATCATAGCAAAATGCTATTACGTACTATTACAATATAGAGATATATTTTTAGCAGTAAATTTAATTACATCCCATATACTATGATACGAAAATATTTAGGATAACAACAATTAATACTATTTACAAAAAGTGGCCATATATAAAATAAATAAATATATAAAATCAATATAATCCGAGAACATACAACCCAGTGACTGATGGGCTCCTGAGTAGCTTTACTTGCTTATATAGACTTTCTGAAAGCTCGTTTGCGTCGCTAGCTTCTCGCGACTTCGTCGCTCAAAAGAGTCGACTTGTGGCAAGTCTATTGCTTATATTTCTGTTCTTGAAGTTTGTTTCTTTTTTATGACCGTGAACAATCACCGACCGAAAACTTAGCGCAGTAGAACTGCAACAGCACTCGGCCGATCATGATATTTTAATTAACGATTTAACTATCAAAAATTATCCCCTAATTAAGCTATATTAATAACGCAAAGCTTCGCAACAAAAGAAAATACTAATGACTGCACAAGATCTAGAAATGAAACACTAACTCACAAGCCAGAAAAATGGAGGAACGAAAACTTCGTACCGAAAACGTTTTGAAACAATTTGCATGAGTTGGTACAAGAAGGTACTCTCGTGGTTCTGAATAATGAACGATTTGTGAACAGTTAAGTTCACAAATCGTTTAAAGTTAATTAGATTCAGATTCAATATTATGCGTGTGTTTTGTTCTCGCTCATTCAAGAAATCGAGAATTCCTGCATTGAAGAAATCTGTTATGTTACAGTAAGCGACCCCGCGGCGCCTGACAAAGTTTTAATTTACTGGTCCAAAACGAACGAACATATCGATAAACTGTACCCAATAGTCGACGATTAATGAACAATAAATCCTTTATTAATAAACTACTTGGGAGGAATTCCTGAAGAGATTCAGCCATACTTTGCTTAATGTCACATGAAATTTGTGCTTTATGGATTTTCGCTTAGATATTTCATATTTTAAAATCTTGTGTATATTGCTATTTTGCCTGCAGTTTTTTTAATTAAAATGAAGAAAAATAATTTCAAAAAAAGAGGTTGGCTGTTGAAAATAAAATGACCAGTACTAGATTCTGCGAAGAAAGAAAGAAGAACACTTCTTCCCTTAGTTTCCTTTTTCTACGCGAATAAAAATAGCTGCATAACCTTTTATTAAATAAAGAATGCTAACAGAAAAAGATCTGTTACTTTGAAAAAATGATTGCTCATTTCACAGTTAGTAATTACAGCCTTACTTCGTGTTCCTAGTGCTCTCATACTGAGTGTAACATTTCTGGCAGTGTATCTGGAAAGGCATATCTCTTCGTTTTATCAATTGACTCCAGATGATTTACAGAGGAATCTGCTGACATGGTGTTTTCTGGTGTGAGCTCTTCAAGTTTAGGTCGCAGGCACCGCTTCTCTCTCGTTCGCTTTCCGGCCAAGAGCAAGGCGAGTTGTTGTAAATTTCCTTGATTTGCCGCCAGTCGCATCTGAAACTTGGGAAGATAAAAGTCGTGGACTGAAATTCTGCTCTGGTTCTGTTCACAGTCGCCATGCCACTGGCCTTCATAAGGACTTTCCGACGAAAAGCTTTGAAAAGAAATCTCTGGAACATCATTTTCCTCCTCTGGAAAATTAGTCGCTTTATCCTCATGTGGGGGACAAACATAAAATTGGTTCGGAAAGCGTTCAAATTTTTCTTCACTCATTTTTCTTGACTGTTTTACCACAGTAAAATCAGAATTGCTATTTGGAAAATGTAACTTTGTATCGTTTTCCTTGTTAAACAGTTTTTCAACAACTCAGCAATACTTTTGTAGTATTTAACTATCGACCAGTTTGTTCATTATGATTTACGAACAAACTGATGAAAGAAGATATAATCGTTAAAATGTAATTGATTTTGAATGTCAGATTAATATGTTGCACAATGCTTTACGTAGGAAGCCATTTTAAGTAATACGCACGTGCCTTGCATTACCCGCCCTTCAATTAGTTACCAGGGCAACAGATAATAACTAAACAGGATACAATGTACAGTTTGACCCGCTGATTCGAACTCGGTTATTTCGAATATCCCGTCATTTCGAACTAAAACTTATTTACCTTGAATTTGCCCCTTCAGTCATTTACTATCGGTTATTTCGAACTCCCGCTATTTAGAGCTATTTTTTGTTTCCCTTTACGGTTCAAAAGAGCAGGGTTAAACTGTAATTGATATTCCAGATCAATGTTGCGTAATCTATTACGTAACATGTTGCGTAATGCGTAAAGCTGGATGCCCAAATATGGTAATAAATGTGTATAATGGAAGCAAAAACCTCAATCAACTTACGTAAATCCGTTGCAATTGCCCGCCCTTTAAGTAGTTACCAAGGCAATAGATAATTAATAAACAGGATAAAATGTAATTGATATTGAATACTAGATCAATATGTTGCCCAATCCATTACATTAACTATCGACTTGTTTGTTCATGATGAAAAATTTGAGGAAGATAGGATCATTGGTAAGCCGTAACTGATTTTGAATTCCAGATCAATGGTGCGAAATCCATTACGTCGGATGCCCAAATATGGTGTTGAATATCTATCTATTTTGGAAGCCATTTAGCGAACGGCACAATCCCCTTACGTACGTCCTTTGCATCACCCGCCCATTAAGTAGTTACCAAGGCAACAAATAATGAGTAAACAGAATAAGACCTTGTTAGGGTATCAACCCTTGCCATTCATGCGGCAGCCCAGGTACATGTTAAAACACGTGGGAACTTAGAGGGAGGGGTAGAGATTTGGAATCTGCTGATACTATCGGTAAAACGTTTCCTCAGTAATGGTAATCCGTGTAGTCGTAGCTGACCAGTTTCTCCTTGCACTTTGACAACAATATTTAGTTACATGGTTTGCTCTCAAAATGAAAGGAAAAATCAGTTTGAAAGGTGAGCCGGCCTAGCCTATAGACTACTACTTTACTACTGTGAACAATCTCGTTCCCTGAGCCGCGCAACGGCTCTGAGC
The DNA here is from genome assembly GCF_052425735.1 of Oculina patagonica. Classification (NCBI taxonomy): domain Eukaryota; kingdom Metazoa; phylum Cnidaria; class Anthozoa; order Scleractinia; family Oculinidae; genus Oculina; species Oculina patagonica. Next base: position 32,306,398 of record NC_135765.1, on the reverse strand, counting down.
AATTTAAAAACCGGAACCAAGAATTTCTGGTTCCGGTTTGCTTGTGCACGTGCGTCGGAGATTGTAGATGAAGTGAACAAGTTGTCAACAGCCAATCAGATTTGGCCGTCTTTTTAGCGAGGTTCAGGGAACAAGGGGACATGGTTGTTAACGTATCGGGAACATGGGAACAAAAAGAAAATAAAACTGGAAAAATGGGAACAAAAGCATTTTCAATGGAATAGGGAACACCAAAATCAGAGAAATTCTTTTAGGGAACTCAGGAACACGAGGAAAATTTTGTTGGGAGTAAGGGAACATGGTCCCCCCCCCCCCCACACACACACCCCTGGGAGGCCCACAGTCTAGATCAGAGGACTTGATCCCTGGTGAAGACCAGAAGGATCACGGCCTCTGGGGATGAGATTGCATTGTGAGATATCCCTCACTCTTCTGTGCGCATGCTAAACGCCATCACCACCAACAAAGAAATACGACAGTAAGCTGGCCTTTGCGCGTTCTTGAGCCAACAAACATTAATCCCCGTGTTCTGACTTCTATTACCTCGCTTTGCGGAATTGAAATTGATTAACAATCTAAATCCAATAGATTGCACGCTGTACTTAAATGCCTGTGTTTTATAAAACATAAACGAATGATGGGCAATGACCATAAAACAAATCACCTTTTCAACTTAAAAGCAGTAGAAAAAGAAAATACTAGGCAAAACTATCTGTTATTCCTTTTTACTTTATTCACATTTTTCTTTCTACCTCCACCACAATACAATACAAACAAACTAGCTCATAAAAGAGAATTCAATCTCTTCTAACTGTCCTTAAGTAGAACAAATACTGTTCAGATCTCACTGATCCCTGGTATAACGCAGTATTATGACTAATTTACAATACATACTGACTATTAAAATCATTTTTTTTTGGTGAATACAGACTTACTCGACTCATTTAATAATCACAGACAATGAACTACACAGTTTGATGGCCTAAGAAAAGAAGGCTACAATGTTGAAAAAAATTCAAACAGGTGTCAATATTATCAGGCAGATCAGCAGTCACGGCCAAGAAAAAAATAACCAGAACAGAAAAATTCCACATTTTCAAAAACAAGTCCATATGATGGCAAAACTAGAGAACGTTTTCATTGTCCTACTGTTTTAATATACAAGGTCTCTTTTAAAGATAAATCTATTGTCCTTCAAGATATAAAAAACTAAAGAAGTTTTAGGAAAGGAAGTAAGCCAGAGCTGCTGCAGTACCCATGGAACCAAAGAACACGAGCCAGCCAGTCTTGTACAGGACACCCATATCAAAACCATAACCAAGATCCCATGCCTGTTGAATAATAACAACAACTTATTACATTACTTATACCGTGAGAAGGCCAACAACAAAAATCAACCAATCAGAGTGCTTTATTGCAGGACCAATATTTTCTAAGTATTGGCAGGTAAAGGTATAGTCTGTGTTCAACCTTTGTGGCCCATCAGGCCAGAGCTTATCCCTGTTCTAGAAGCATGAAGGGACTAGGAGTATTTCTACTCCCCCCTGGATGGGATGCTAGTCCATTGCAGAATTATCCCCCAGCAGTACATTCACCAGTACTCATTTATACACCGGCAGGGGGGGGGGGGGGGGAGAGAGGAACTGGCTTGCTAGTTAGTTTATGAGCTTCACACAAAGTCCATGTTTGGGCTTAGAGGACGATCAGGTTGGAGCTTATCCTGTCTATCCTAGTTTCCAAACCGTTAAGCAGCTAGGGGTATTTCAGGCTAATCCTCCCTGGATGGGATGCTAGTCCATTGCAGGCTTTTCCCCCAGCATCAAAATGGCCAGTAAATTTATACACCTGGGTCGAAAGGGACCCTATGAGAGTTAAATGTCTTGCCCAACACAATGATCCCAGCCAAAGCTGAAACCCAAACTATTTGATCCAGAGTCCAGCGTTTTTGTGTGAAATGCCAAACAATAGCATTGTGTAAGTGGTACGTTAATAAACATCTTCAGTAAAAAGATCACAAGACCTACCAAATGTCTGATGCCATTAAATGCATGGTAGCAAATTGGCCAAGCCAGGATAGTTTTACCACTGAACAGGATCATAGATGGAAGCTCCAAAGCCTTCACCAAATTCAAATAATGCTCAAAGTTTTCTGGCAGTACCAGCGCAGCCAGGGCAAAGGTGCAAGTGACTGAAAAGACAACAGCAATCACAAGACTGGTTAGAGTTTTATTCCAACAAGTCATGTTATAAAATTGTAAAAAGGCGTTCTCTGGTAAAAATGTGTTTAAAAAATTATAAGCTTTCAGCAGCCAGTCGGCTGTCTTCGACGGAGAAAAAGATCCAAAGGGATATAAAGCGGAGACTACATCATCGCTTAAAAATTAGTTGTTCTGCTATTGAACTGATATTGTAAACTGGTATTATATTATTATTGCAGTTTTCAGTGACATGCAAACTCTGGAATTCAAAATTCAACCAACGATTGCGTTTTTCCCTGTCGTCAATCATAATTATGGCGATAGCCAACGAACCATGAAAAACAGAAACAAACAAAATGGATCTAAATCTATCAATCACAACTGACAGACTTGACCTTTTGACCCGAATGAAGTGAACTTCTGTTTCCAGAGAGGTTCGTTAAGATGATTGACGGCAGCAAAAAGCGTAAACCGTTGGCTGAGAATAGTTCGCAATAGCTGGTATTGTAAACTGATCTTTATATTCCTTTTGTTACTTTCGTTGAATTTTTCTAGGGAAAAATTTTGCCGTAAAATTTTGTTTGTAACTTTTCATCATCACTGCCCTGACGGGCAAGGGCCCAGGCAAGTCATCTGCCTACTAAATTGTAAATTAAAATACCGGTAATAAACTATTGTAAGGTTAGCATGCAACTGCCCCTTGAGCCCTGACCAGAACCATTACTTTTTTTGTTCACATTTTTTAAAAATCTGCAAATACCTGCTGTCATGGCCACTCCTGTTCCACGATGAGTTATGGAAAGCATGGCAGTCAACTGTGGTCTGAAAAAACAAGATTGCTTTTATTTTTTTATCGTCACAGTAACAATAAGCAAATATAGCTATAGATAACTATCCCAACACAATATAAACTATTCTTAGGGGCCAATTACATGCCAAATTTCAGCCTGGGCTGTAATTTCAGCTGGTTAACCGGGCTGAGAATTCAGCTTGGGTTCCAGAACAAATCTTCTTAAAATGATGTTTGCGATTACCTGAAGAAAGTTTAGCCATGGCTGAAATTTTTCAGCCGGATTTGATCTTTGTGAACCTGGGAAGTGGGCTGAAAAACCTCATGTACAGTAATGATTCAATTTAGCGCCCGGGGCGCTTATTTACTTTTGGCACCTCGAGAGAGGGTGCTTATTCGACACAGGGCGCTTATTCGGGACAGGGCGCTTATTTAATTTTTTGAGAAACAACCAAATGTATCTAACAATAACAGAAACTGTAACAGTTAGAAATTGTTAAAAGCTTAGTTACTTTTAAAATAAGTGTTCATTTTAGCAGTAAATATATACATGAACTGTACGGTGAACGGCCAGGAGTTTATTTAGTTGACGTCAATGACTTTAGTAGGGCCAGTTATCCACAATAGGGGTACTTATTAGAATAGGGGCACTTATAAGAATGGGGGCGCTTATTAGAATAGGGGTGCTTATTTACAAAATTAACATATTCCAAGGGGGGCGCTTATTCGGAAGGGGGGCGCTTATTTGAAGGAGGGCGCTAAATTGAATCATTACAGTAATCCCATTCAATTTTCAGCCCAGTACATATCATTTTCAGATATGTTCCGATTGATCAATACTATACACAACAGTCATTTTAACAAGAGAAAGTGGCCTGATGTGTAGAAAATTTGCACAAATTCATTTTAAAATGTTTTTTTTCAGAGGGGCATGGGGGTTAATTCCAGGGGGGGTATTTTTCTTTCAGGGACTGTGGGGCATTTCTCCAATTTGGGGGGGGGCTGACTTGTGACTTGAGGGGAGCTTTAGAGACTCTTCTCTTTGTAAGTCTTTATTTTTCAGAAATATTGGGGCCCCCCCCACCCGGCTGACATTTCAGCCCAGGCTAAAATTCGCCATGCAATCAGCCCCTTACTTTTATTTTTCCAACCCTTTCCCGTTCTTGAATGGACATTACATAACAAGTTGCTTTTATAAAGTGGCTTACCTGTAGATTGTTAAATGCGGAGACATTGGTCTTTTAAGACGAGAATTTTTCGACCAAAAATCTTCATCCTTACGAGCCAATGCTGTAGTAGTGATTGGAATACTGCAGAGTTAAAGAAAAATAAGTTTGCAAAAAAATTGTCCTTGGAAAGACAGAAACAAGGAGAAGCTGCAGTTTGCACAGAGAAGACGTGCAATGTCACACACATCAAAATTACCTTCGCATCAGCACACATGATGGTCGAAAACATCCTTTAGCTAACAATGATGAAACCCTAGCAGAGTTCCTGTGTGATTGAAGAAAGGGTTAGCTCAATAACTCACAGAAAATCGATGTTAATGTCGCTCATAGTTTTTACACACCTAAGAAGGGCCGCCATCTTGCAATACTAACGCACAAGGTATTGTGGGATAGAGTCTCGAGAAATAATATTTCTTTACCGAAAAGACGTTGGGAGAAAAATGTCAAAAACCTAAATAAAAAATCTGAAAAGGCTAAACTATTACTTTTGTATTTTTTTTTTCTTTTTGTAAATCAATTAAATTTACATTTTTTTACGTAAAAAAAAATTAGACTATTTTTTGACTATTACCCATAAGTCATTTGGTGCTGTGAAGCGTGCAAAGCAGCACGCGTCACGTAAGAATAGCTGGGACAGAAAAAACAAGATGGCGGCTATTTTCTACTCACGTCTTTGCATTAGAAACAGTGGTCGTTTAGGTCAGAGCCTGTCTTTCTTTTGGAAGAGAAAATGTACTTGTGTTCGTAATTGACTATTTTGTGTGCCTTTTTGCAGTGAGTTCCCTTGGACGGCCCGTTTTTGCGTCGTCAACCATTTCTTGCACTCCAAGATTTCAAAGTGGTAAGCCATTTTTTTGTTTTGTTTTGGGGACAACTAGCCAGTGCTTTGATAAAATTTGTGTAATCCAGTTTCAATGTTTTTTTTTCTCCTTTCAGTGGTTCTGAAAAAGGCAGTCCATTCTTCAGCAAATCGAAAGTCAGAGCTTGGTAAGTATGAGAGAATTGGGGGCCCCCGGGAGAAATCAGAGGTGTTGTATACCCCTGGGGCTGGTGTGCATACCTGTCAACTCTCCGGGTCTTCCTAGGAGTCTCCAAGTTTTTCATCAAATCTCCTGGTCTGATTTTCAGAGAGTATGAATCATACATTGTCTTAAATGTATCCTTACAATGCAAAGATTTCAAGACATCTCCAGATTTTTGTACTCTGGGGGTTGGTAAGTATGGGTATGGCATAAGCTTGCTAGACCCAGATAGACCAGTCTGCAGCATATGGCTGTCAGCCTTTTTCTAAGTGTTCATTGCGCACACCAGAATTGCAGCATTGCATGCAACAGCTGATCGCAGCTCATCAACCATGCACACGTGAGTTCCTGACTTCTGGATGTAATGCATGTGGTGTACATGGCTAAAAATGGCTCTGCACGCACAAGAAATCATTGAGTTCCACCATACTCTGCAGACTGGCAGTCAGAGAGATCTGAGTTTGAGCCCCAGCCAGGGTTTCTGTGTTGTGTTCCCTTGCAAGACACTGTATTCTCACAGTGCCTCTCTCCACCAAGGGTGACCTTATTTGGTGGATTGACAGAATGGCACTAATTTTAGGGCAACATATAGAATTGCCTTTACCATCAAAAATGCCAATCGCAAGCAAACCAGGGTAAAGCTAACCACAAGCAAACCGGGGTGAAGCTAACTGCAAGCAAACTAGTGCTATTCCCTCATTCGGCTGAATAGGGTCACCCCTCCACCAAGGGTGCTTGCGAATTTTATTATGCTCCTTGCAGGCTGAAACTGGGACACACCAAACTGAAACTATCATGTTTTTCACAAGCCCTACAATTTAACTAATTAATCAATTAATTAAATTTCAAAAAGGGAATGTATGACATTTCAGTCCAAAGAAAGTAACATTTTGTTTTTGTGGATTTTTATTTAGTAATTTTACTTTTTGGAGATGTGATTTGTGTTGATAATGTGTTTTGCTTTTCAGAGCTTGCGCCATCTCAACCGTCCACTCACTGGAAAGGAGAGCGCTATGTCAGTGTTGCCCTTCTGACTCTGATTCCTGCAGGAATTATTTACCCATCAGCTGCAGTAGACTGGGCTTTAGCTTTTGTTATTCCTCTTCACAACCACTGGTTAGTCATTTCCATCAAAAAATTAAGTTTCTATTGTTACTCCTCCTGAATGGGATGTTTGTCCATTGCAGGGCTACCCCTTGGTCTCCTTCACAGTCGTTATTTGGGTCGTCACCAAATGCCAGGGATGTAGCTAAGAAAACACTAAGCTGAGCCTAGCTGGCTTTTCTAGCCTTGGTAGCTCTAAAAGTTTACCAAAGTCTTTGTTTTCATGTGAAATTTGCCCTTAGCGACATCCCTGCAATGCTTAACCCTGCTCGAATGCATCTCGTTTAAATAAATCTTTGTGTTATTTCCACGTCTGGTGAGTATCAAATTCAAAAGGCAGTGCCAGATGTCCATTTGACATTTCAGATATTGGGTTCATGGTAGGACGGAGCTTTTGATTTGTGATTATCAGAAGTTGGCATGTTTTGGCACGACTTCCTTAGGATTATGTAAGGGAAGCTGTGATTGGCTGCAGAAGGGAATGTGGTTCAGGTTTAAGCAGCCATTGGTGGGAGAGGGAGCATTGCATGAAGTGTCCAGACACTGGCTGTGGAGGAGACTATGCTAACCCCCCCCCCCTCCCCCTCCTCTCAGCATTTTGTCAGATTTCCCAAACAGTTTGCCAGTGTGTTAGAATAGAGCGATTTTCTAAAGAGGGCAACTCAGTGATCTCAGTCAGTACTCAAACCTGGCATCAAACATGTACACCACTACACCATGACATAAACAAAACAATCATCATATTTTCATTTTGCAGGGGTGTTGGCCAGGTACTTACTGACTACATTCATGGCTCGACGATGCCAAAAGTTGCCAAGGGTCTGTGGCTCGCAGTGTCAATCATACAGTTCATTGGCCTCTGTTATTTCAATTACTCTGATGTTGGCATCTGCAAGGCTGTCAGTATGATCTGGCACATGTAGAAATACAAATATGGATTGTACATTGGACTTTGTCAGCATTGTTCTTGTTTTTGTTGGAACAAGTACTGGGTAGTAACGTAGTTTAAAGAATTAAGGATATGGAAATAAGTACCTGTAGTAGTAAGCCAATTTTTTTATTGGTCTGGGTTAGATTACAAAAAGTCAGTCCCTGTCTAAATAGTTTGTTTTCATTTGGAAAAAAAACAATAATTTAATGTCCTGGATGTGTCATAACTCTATACCTAAATGGTGATCAGCAATTAATTCTTTTAATAATTAAAATGTCAGAACTGAGCACCTGACCGTGAAGAATACAGTTCCAGAAAGTGTGTTTTGTAATCTAGCTCATAAGTCCATATCTAATATTTCCAAGCTTCTACCAAATGTCATGTAATATATCAAACCGGAGAGACAGTGTTTCATCGGGATGTCCAAACACCAAGAAGAGAGTTGAAAATATGACGCGTAATGGAGTATTTTTGACAATGTCTGAGGTGTTTGGATAGCCATTGAAACACTTTCTCAAGTGTTTGATATATCTTCTCGATTGAAACAAAAACTCGGAGTAAATGGAGAAATATAATCATAAAAATCTATGCTAATTAAGACCGGGTATCCAAACCTCCTTCACGTTTATGATTTTTTTTGTTTTTACTTGATGAATTATTAATGAGTTTGAGAAGTCATGTTTGGCAAACTGATACCCCTCCCCTGTTCACCCCCATTATATCTGAAAAATATAAGGTCTGAAGGGTTTATTTTTTGCCCTCCCCCTCCTTTGGAGCAAAAAATGACCCATCTATACTGTGCTTCCTATTTTCGAGTAAGAAAGGGGTGACCTTCACTCAACTACTCTCTCCTTTTCATGCTCTGGATAAATCACTGGGTGTGTTTGTAACTTCTTCACTGGTAGTTTTTAGGTAGTTTTTGATACTGTCTAATATATCTATCTAGAAACAAGAATAGTTGTCGTTATTTTTTTCTTTCTGCGTAAAGATAATCAATTTTAATAAAAATCATTGTAGTAATAAGATTATTACGCTGGTGTTACACAAGCCTTTCTTTGAGCAGTTATCAGCAAAATTAATAAATATTTTGATTCATGTTTATACACTGTGTGCAGTCAATTTGTTGGTGTATTACATAGTTATTTTCCACAAGTTACAAAACCATTATTTCCACTTATTTCTGGTGTCCTAGTTATGGCATAGAAGTTCTGGATTTGAATCACTGCTTTCCTTCAGCAAATTAGTACTTGTAAATTTTTTTGTGGTTTTCTCTAGCTGCCATGTTGGCCCTTTCTAGCTCTTCTAACATTTTTCAAACAGTGGTTCTAAAATTTTTTATTCAAGTACAAAAATATAGCTTATAAAAGAGCATCAACAAAGGGGTATGGCAAAATGTTTTGAATAAAGAATTAATTAATAAGGAATTAATAGTATATGCCATTTCCGAGTTACCTTTTGCCTCTGTTTCAAAACGAGTCTACGTGCGAAACCATTCATATGCAAATGAAGTTTCACCAACAGGTCTATTTTCATGCAAATCAAACTTATTTTCATACGAATGGTTTCACACATAGACTTGTTTTGAAGCAAAGGTAAAGGGTAACTCAGAAATGGCCTATTCAGTACAATGTAGTCATTGTGACAATTCCCATGCAAATGTGATTAGAATTTTGAAAGCCGGTTCTCGACTGGAAATTATGACTGGACCCTGGCGACTTTCGCTCCCCAGCTTTAAGTCTCCCTAGTGGGGTGGGGCAGTAGGGCAGGAAGCTTGGAGAAAAGGGACAGGAGGCAGGAGAAGAGAGATTGGAAAGCGGGATTTCCGAGTTTGAGGGAACAGGGAGAAATTGAGAAATTCTAAACATTTTGTCGTAGTTTGCAATAGAAATGGGACAAGGAAGAGGGAACAACTACGGAAAGGGGCAGGAAGTGGGAGGAAAAGGTACAAAAAGCTGGAGGTTTAGACCCTGTCGTGCCTCCCCCCCCCACCTCCCCCCTTTTCTAGCATTGTCACATTATATCTCAAACAAATAGTTGTTTCCCATCACACGATACAAGACTTTTCTTGGACCAATTTTTTTCCCTTGGAAGTTCAAGAATCGGGATTTCACTTTGTTAAGAGACAGTGATTTGTTTCATATCATACCCCACCAGCCGGGGGATAAAATGAGCAAGAGATCCCCGGAGATCCCCTCTTGTTGTGCCTTACTTTCCAAGCCTGGTAGAAAACGGCCTGGTTACTTTGCCTTGCACCTGTTCGCGCCTCCCTCGTCATGTATAAATTTACTTCCTGTAAAACAAAAGATCAAATGAGCAAATGATGAAAAGGTTTTATACATTGACATGAATCTCAAGGGAGAAAAGGAATCCTCATGATAATGCTGTTAAACTGTACTTAGTACTACAGGAGAGAGAAAGGCTATAATTAGCGAGAAATTGGCGCCAAGCGCAACCGACCGGGAAATTAATTCGCTTGAATCACATGCCTCGAAATGGACGTCGAAAATACACTCCATCATAACTTCAACAGGAACACAAAGGAGGCAGGCAGATAGTCTGAGGATTTCTCTAAAGCAGGAGGGATGGAATTTGACCACGTTTTACGGATAATTGGCGAATTTGGACCTCATCAGAGGAGAGTGTATGCGTTGCTAAATTTGTCGCTCATTCCCGCTGCATTTCAGCTTCTCTTACAAGTGTTCGTTGGCGCGGAGCCAAAGTGGGTTTGTTTGAATTCTTCCTCGAACGAAACATGCCCGAAAAATAAATCACACTGTTTGGAAATACAGTACACTTCTAAATTTACTTCAATCGTTTCAGAGGTAGGTCTGATTTTGTTTCTTTTTATCGGGAATATTTAAATAACCTTGCTGAAAAAATTACAATTCCAAATTTATGCATGGTTGCGATAAGTGGCTAGTTTCGTTGACTTTTATATATCGACTTCTTTTCTCTATTTTAGAAACTGATGATTGTCTTAAATTTAAAGTATTTTGGGGGGCCTTGTCGTTGCCCGTCAGCTTTAGGATTCATGGTCATTTTAAATGTATTTCCCTTTACATTAAATTATCATGTAATTTCTTGTTGCTAAGTTATGTTTTTGCCTTGCTAAAATTCTCACCCGCTGTACCTACGCAGCGTGTATTTGTTAATCAATGCTAAAGTCAATTTTCTCCTCAAATTACTGCTGTGCAATTTAAACTATTCTGCCAGCTTCAATGTTTATTGCATAGTTTATTATTATTTTGAAAAAATGTAATTCCTGTATTTTTTTTCATAAATTAGCAGAAGTAAAAAAATCTTAGTTTAAAATGAGGGTAATTTTAATAGTCATTTATTCATATATACTCCAGAACAGTTCATTATACACTGTTAATATGGCAAGAAAATGCACAGCTGAGTTAGACACCCTTCGAGATTCCCTAGGATTCTTGATGCACCTATCAATGTTTTGCCCCAGGATTGGGGGGGGGGGGGGCAACCCGCGGGAATTTGACTTAGCATAGCTCTACCGGGGTAGGCATTTTGATATCCACAGCAGAAAAACGTAACTTAGCCCCCATCTTGGAAAGCAAAGAGGGCCTGCCTAAGGGTGGGAACTTGACTCTCAATGGAGACCCAAGGGTGGGGCAGTTGACATGTGAAAACCTGAAAATGTCAAATTCCCTGGGGTTGCCTGCACCCCCCCCCCCTTATCCTGAGGCAAACCATTGATAGGTGCATAAGTGAAAGTCTGGCTTGTTCCTGGATATTGTTGCTCATTCCTTTCCTTTTCTACCATAATTTCTCTACCATGTTTCTGGGTCTTCCTTAAAATTTAAGGGATCTTTCATCTCAGTTGAGATAACACCACTCTTGATTTACAGCCCCTTGAGGTAACACTTGTGGAGAATATTATGCATAGACAACAAATCAACATATGAATTAATAACATATACATATTTGTTTTCCTTTTCAGTGGAATCTTGTATGTGAAAATGCTTACAAAGCTGACTTGGTTCAGTCAGTCCTCATGGCAGGAACTCTATTTGGAGCTCTTATTTTAGGAGCATTGGCAGACAAATATGGAAGGAGAAAGATTTGGTACATTTCATTTACGGGACTTGTTATATTTGGCTTTGCAAGTTCATTTGCGCCAACCTACAGAATATACGCTTTACTCCGATTTTTGACTGGATTTTGTATCGGTGGTGAAATATTATCGGCCTTCGTGTTGGCAACAGAGCTCATTGGTCCGTCGTACAGAGGATTTGCTGGTACAATGGCACAGTGCTTTTTTACAACAGGACTATTGATTCTTCCTATTGTAGCATATCTTGTTCGTGATTGGAGGACGTTATCTGTTCTGCTATCTTTACCATTTTGTGTTTTTATATTATTTTTTAGGTGAGTTGAAATTATCACTTCTTCTGTAACAATGATACTATTTTATGCCAGGCTGTGTAAACTACTGCTGTCAATAGGGACCATCAGATCAGAATACGAGTACGACTTTCGAATTTCAATCCAGTTACGTTCCCAGAGTCCTCACTCCTCCCTGTTGCCGACCAGTTGAAAAGGAGACTATCGGTACAAGATTGGTGTGAAATGTGATAATCGAAAGCATAAGCATAAGTGAAGAAATTCTTCTACATGACACGAGCGTGGGACAAAGAAAAAATCTGAGTCCCCGACGGGAATCGAACCCATGGCATCCCAGATACCGGTATCTGAGATGCCATGGGTTCGATTCCCGTCAGGGACTTAGATTTTTTCTTTGTCCCACGCTCGTGTCAAGTAGAATAATTTCTTCACTATTTATCACCGAGCTTAAAATCTACCACTTGTACTCAATCTTGTACTCGTACTCCGATCTGAAGGTCCCTAATACTTCCCCAGAGGAGGGTGTAGTGTGTCTACTGAATGGGGTTTTTGATCTGTTCTACGATATCACCCTTCAATCCCCAATGATTTGAATGTAAATTTTCTTAACCTTTAAACATAAGTTGGGTGGCTGTATATTAATAGCTACTAGGTAATATTGTTAGGTAAAGTTCAACATCTTATTAAAGATCCCAGCTTGCTAGTAAATGGAATGGCAACTTGTCAGTTTCAGGTTCTTTCCAGTATGGATGAACATGTCTTCCAATTTTTTTTTTTTTGACAAATGTGAAAATATGAATGAATGGTCAGGATATAACTATCAGAAACCACGATAGATAATTTCCAGATACAGGTAATTTTTAAAGACAGGTGTGTTGGGTCAGGCAGCGCCAATGGGAGACTAAGGGTGCGTTTCTTTGGGAAAAATCCAAATCCGGATTCTTGATCCAAAAACGGATTTTGCGTTTCTTTACCTATATCCGAAAATGGATTAATCTTGGATCAATGATCTGAAGAATCCACACTTCGAGTGGATACATCAGATCATATCTGAATCCGGATTTTTAGGATTCATGTTCCGTGCGTTTCTTTGGGAAAGGATTCGAAAAAAGTACCTTGGCCCAGCGGTCTTTGTTGTGAAAATACAGGTTCGCTCTTTGTAAACACTGCCATACGGAAAGTTTCAGGCGGTTATTTCGATCAAAATACAAAAATATTTCACGATAAAAGGAAACGGTAGCTTCAGATAGGTATGTAGTATCATTTTAAATGGGATACATGTTTTCTAGAACAGCCACTGTGTGCCTACCGAAGTTGTATCCTTCTGAAATTGTCACGAGTGAAATTTGCACTGATCATTTCGCAATCATTCTTCGCTCTCAGATGCTTTCTCGCCACATTGTGCTTAACGCTAAAGAAGATCTACTTCAACGTGTGGTTTTTGTAAAAGATTTTGTATGCTTAAATTATTTTAGCTAGGATACATTCGACGAAAAATAAACTTGTACTGATATTTTATGTTCTGTGCGAAATGTGTTTACGGGGTTGTCATGGCAAAAAATCCGTTTTCGGATTCTTTGTTTCTTTGGGAGCAAAGTATCCATGTGATCTGAGATCAATGATCCAATTTTGGGTTTTCCCAAAGAAACGCACCCTAACTGTTTGTTTGTTTGTTTTCTTTTTAATTGAGACTTTCCTATCTGGGGCACTGCTTAAAACCTTCCAAAATTACATTTATTATAATATTATAACCAGGCATTTTTTTATCACAGAATTGTTCCTGAGTCAGCTCGATGGCTTATAATACGTGGTCGTCTGGCCGAAGCAGAAGATATCCTATCTAATATAGCGAGAAAAAATGGCATAGCTGTACCCAAGATTCTGCTGCAAGTTAGCCGCCCACTGTCTGTTGTTGGAAACAGATACGGCTGCTTAGATCTACTCTCCAATTTGAAGATTGCTAAAATAACAATAGTTTTGTTCTACTTATGGTAAGTCTTTTTTGTTAATTAATTAATTTGTTATTTACCATTAATTTGCACGTGTATAGGCCGCACTTTTTTTCCAAAAAAATTTTCTGCAAAATGGGGGTGCGGCCTATACAAACTTCAAACTTCAAACTTCATATGTTTAATTCAAAACCCATCTAAAATGTTCACGCAATTCTTTGCACAACACACGTGTAAATAAGACTTGGACCGATGTGTGGCTTTGATATTCTAGTTAATCACAGTTTAAACGAATGTTTGCAAGCAAGTTTTGGAAGCTACTCATTTTCAAGCAACAAAACCTTCAAAGTGAAAGTTGTTGTTGAGGTAGAGACCGTTCAGAACAACTGCAAAATTGCCAGAGAATACAGGATGATTCAGTGAATCCCCGGGAGTGAATCTTCAGTTTGTCACAAAGTTGCTAGGGAACGTACAGATCAAGCAAGCTGGGTTAACTTTAAATGTCATCAAAACAAAACACGATGTGCTGTTATTTGTTGGAGTATCCTGAATCCAATCAAACTCTTCTGAAGTGGTTTCTTTTAGCAGAGAAGTTGTGGTGTATTAGAAGGTTTAGGTTTTAAACAAAAATATTACATCCAGCAGATTTCTTCCAGATCGTGTTATGATGTTTTATAATAATTTTTTATAATAATTTTGTGAGGAAATAATATTTTATTTTGATATAATGTTACAGTCCTGCCAAGTGAAGCATGCCCCAAGAGTACATTAATGAATTGGTTATTTGAAATTTGAATCCCTCGTTCATTTCCAAGAACACATAGCGCCAATTGATGTTTGGATAGAATTTACTTTCTGATCACAGACTGTACGTTTTTACGCTTATTAGATGCAACAAATAGTAAGACAAATTAAAATTCTCGCCTTCCCTTTGTTTCAAATTGGACGACTGTAATCGGAAACTTAATTTTGATTCAAACATTAATTGGCAGTTATGCATTCTTGAAGTTGACTAACAGATTCAAATTTCAAATAATCAATTTTTTAATGTACTCAAGAGTGGGAGGGGGGGGGTGTGCTTCGCTTGGCACGACTGTAAGTTTTCAACAGGGCTTTCAATAATCTCTCAAGAACTCAGGGGCCTCTAGCAATTTATAGGTGGAGAAAGGTACATCCTGTATAAAGGTCTAATTACCTTTTTCTCTGTTATGATTTATTTAAGGTTTGTTAACACACTAGTTTACTATGGCTTATCACTCAACACCAAGCATTTGGGTGGAGACATTTATAAGAACTTTTTCTTGTCAAGCCTTATGGAGGTTCCTGCATACTTAACAAGTGTTTGTCTAATCAATTGGTAAGGGACCATTTAATGATTTACAGTGTAATCTTGAAATATGTTTTTAGCTTTACAAGCAACATTTTTACAACTTGCCATATTCTGTCTAATGAAACCCTGGGTAGGTCCCTGGAAAACTGGGTAGGATCCTTGTCGGGGGGGGGGGGGTGATGCACATAGTGATGGGGGTGCTCATTGTCTTCTCTCTAAGGGATGTATACGGTATTAAGGATTTGGTCTTACTTAGGGTATTTAGGACAGAATGCCAATATTTTTAGCTGTCAAGTCTCTTGTGTTAATGGTCTAGACCAATCAGGAATAAAAAAGGTCTCTTTTATGGGTCAAAAAATGCTTGAGCCATGCTTGTATTGGTCCCCTTTCAGATTTTAATTCAAATTTTCCAGCAAGCATCCCCCTTCCCCCTTCCCCCTCCCCCTCTAGGAGTAGGAATATGTCAATGCACCCTAGCCTAGAAACCCTAACCCTGCACCAGACCACATAATCCTGCCTTTTGACCAATTTGTTTGTAACAAGAAAAAAATAAAAATAAAAACTTTCTTGTTTCAGGGTGGGACGCCGTCGAAGCTTGTGCTATTACATGATGATAGGTGGAGCGGCATGCTTGGTTTGTTTATTTTTTCAAACAGGTGCGTAATCTCCTCATCATCATCATCATCATATTTGCCATAGTTGTAGTCATCCTTGTCATTATCATTGTTTACAAATCAAAATAAACTACGGTAAAATATTTAACTTTTTTTTTTTATTGTCTTTTAGGAACTAAACCAGTCTACAGAGTGTTGACGACTGTCTTTGCTATGATTGGCAAGTTTGGAATCTCTGCATCATTTGCTGTCATCTATATATATTCGGCTGAACTTCTCCCTACAGTAGTAAGGTAATTTTCAGATGCAGTTCTCTAAACGTGTATTCTAAAAATTTCTTTTGATAGTTTGTATTGAAATTAAAATGTTACAGCGCTGACCCTGCTTATTAATATTTTCTGGTATACAGAACAACAGTCAGCCACGCAGCTTATATTTGGCTTAAATCTGAAAATAATTACAGGGAATCTTATCTCAAGTTTTTATATAGAAAAATTTTTTTGTTTAAATAAGGTCTTACATGTATGTTAATCAATTAACCTTCTTTTGAATTGTAGAAATGTTGGAATGGGTGTGTGCTCCATGGCATCAAGACTAGGGGGCATATGCTCCCCATTTGTGGTCTTCTTGGTAAGTGAAACCTTGTTTGAAACTTCCATGCATAATCACCAGTCTTTGATGTACTTATTTTAGTCGCAAGCTCAGAATATGAATTCTCCTTACCTTTAAAGGAGAAGTTCACTCCAGAATGGCCATTTATTTTCTTTACGCCAATGAAAAGTTTACACAAAGATATGTAATTCACCAAAATTTTAGTGTCCAACGTTCGCTATAACCCTACGAAATCTTTCCCAAAACTCGACAACTGAACGCCGCCATCTTGGAGCTGGTAATGTATGCGTGACGTCAAAGAGCTCAGCTTGAAGTTTGGCGGGAAAATTTTTATAGTCAAAACTCCTTGTTTTTTGAACATTTTGGAGCTCTGTTTGAGAAAAAATGGAGCTGCACAAACAGTCATTTTGACAAGCAAAAGCCACTACGAAGAAACAAGGAGTTTCAAGTATTTATATGTCCCCGCCAAACTTCCGGCTGAGCTCTTTGACGTCACGCATGCATTACCAGCTCCAAGATGGCGGCGTTCAGTTGTCGAGTTTTGGGAAAGATTTCGTAGGGTTTAAGCGCACGTTGGAGGCTGAAATTTTGGTGAATAACATATCTTTGGGTAAACTTTTTAATGGCGTAAAGAAAATAAATGGCCATTCTGGAGTGAACTTCTCCTTTAATGTTAGTTATGAGAAGTTAGTGGTGCATCAAGAAACTTGATTCTTTTAGTGTTTAACTGCCTTTAATTTCTTACTTTTCTGCTTTACGGCAGTGTATGTTTATCTGTGATGGTTACAGTAAAAAGAATCCAAAAGAAACCAACATCATGTTTGATTTGTAGAGAGCTTGCCATGCAGGTTATGTAATTTAGAACATTGATTTTGTAGGATCAAACATCAGCTGCAATATTTTGATCACTTTTTTTCAGGGGATCTACACCCGCCCACTACCAATGATGATATTTGGAATGTGTTCATTTGCTGCCGGGTTGTTGAGCCTTGTTCTGCCAGAGACTCTAAATAAACCGCTTCCCGAGAGCTTAGAGGAGACTGGTTTTGAGGGTGTAGAAGGCATGTCGTATGAGCAGTTGGAAATGGAACAGTTCACACCTGGATTTGATAATGATGAGGCATTCCAAGCCAATGATTCAGATTTCGATGACGACATTGTTAGTGAAAAGACAACATTCATATAAATATAATAGTAAATAATATTATAATGTGTTGTTCTAAAAAATATACACACTCCTCCCATGGAAGGTTTTTTGGTTTGAATCCCCACCCCTTTGGAAAATATTCGAGTTATGCCCCATACATTCCTTTAAAACTTTTGGCATTTGGGATCCCCCACCCCCTTAGAATTTCCACTGACCTTCCATGGGGTGGGTATGGATATTTCTGGAACTGCACAATAAAATTTCAGAGAGTTTATTCAAAGAAATAGGAAAAAATATCGAATTCAGTTTAAGCTGCCCCTGAAAGGGGTAATTTGACAAGGGCAACACATTATAAAGAAATCCCTTTTACTTCAAACAAATTTTAAAAAGAATATTATGTAAAACAAATAATTGCATAAACATTTGTTGACATTTTTGTGACTTATTTGTGGCAAAGAGGCCTTTTGTATGCAGTGTATTGTCTTTATTGAAACCTTTAATGTTAAAAACAGACATTTGTTTGTAGATAAATTAAGTACATAATGTCAATATTATTCATCGATTTGTTTGCATTAAACTTGGCAAACTGAATAGATGCATTCCTCGGGGAATGAAACTTTACAATGCCTAAGTTTATAGTCCTCAAAACTAACATTTGGAAAGTATTACGAAATCTCTTTGTTTCTTTGTGGAAAGTTAATGTAACTGTATATAAAGAAAAGCACAGTACCGTAATTATCTTTTTAATAAGATTAAATACTTCTAAGGTATTTTGGGATATACTGTAATTGTGTGAACGTCCATGTTGTTCATTTTATTCTTTTTCATTTTTTTTTTTCATTTAATCTACATTACGGCACATAGTTTTTTTGGTGCTTTGGACATGTTTGTGCATTTGGTTATATTATTTTTAATGTGCCGTTTTAAAAAGTTGTGAAACAAGTAAAAATTAGACAGTGGAACAGAACGGTACAAAATAGTGACTTTCTAAGTATTTGTCATAATTAATGGGGTTCGTATATAACTAATATTTGGTAAAATTTGTTATATATGTAAGAATAGTTAAAATAATAATATAACGCTGGTATAGAATTCAAGAGGAATTCATGTGAAGTGTAAGCTATTTAAAAAAGAGAAATACGATTTATTTGACAAAAGACAGAGTAAATATTGATAAACATTATAATATATATTAGGTATTTCTTGGAAAGTAACTAACTTTAAGTTAGCTAAAAAAGGTCGTGATATCAAATGTACATATTTTGGACAAGAAATATCGCAAAATGTTTTCAGAAAAAAATGACTTCAATCTAAAATGAAACTGAAATAAACTCAATGCCAGCCAACAGTGTAGTTTCATTTGTGTATTATTTCTCAGTTCTGACCGAGAGAAATAGGGCCCATGTCGGATCTGGATTACTGTGAAATCAGTGAAATCAACCTACAAAATTTTAAAATTAAGTGCAAACTGTATCATATAGACCCTTGGTTTAAGGCCATCCTGAAGGCCATCGTAACTTGACTAGAACATTTAACAAACAGCGGTTATAAGCATGAAAAATCGCATTTTACTAACTTGACGTTTCGTATGCTAAGCAACATACATTTTCAAAAGTATGACCGTTACAAAATTTTGACAACTATTTATATATTGCTATGAAGGGCGTCTGAAACCTAGACTGAGACAAATGATCTTCAGCAGTGAGTGCAAACTGCTGATGAAAAATTATTATGAAGACTTCGAAGTTTACCAAAGTGCCAACATCGCTGAAGATCACCTGAAACATTTCCGATTACCCTACAATTCTGATACCCCACGCATGAACATTGATAAGCTTTCTTATTACATGAAATTTGGCGACACGTTAATTTAGCGATTAATTTTGAAAAATCCGTATTTCAATTTAGCGTTTTTTTTTTATTATTAATTTTGGTTAATTTTCCAAAATTGCATGAAAATCGGTATTAAGCGACATTTTAATTTGGAGATTTTTTTGAAAAATTGCTAAATTCGCTGAATTAAAATGTCGCCAAAACAAATAAAATTGCCAAAATCGCCGGGAATCCAAAAGAAATAAAGTTATAAAAAGTTAAAAATTGACAGGTCAAAAACAAAAAGAAATTTGATTCCTATCACGAGTTATTTAACTCCTTGGCAAAACATGGCCGAGAAATTGTTTGTGTTGGTAGTTTTTCTCATTGTATGTCTTGTCTGGGAAGGCAGTGCGTCCCACGATGAAAGTAAGTTTATCTTCTTTCTAATGTATTTTTTAAGCTTTACTGATATTTCAGAACTGATGTGTCAGGCTTTGCGGAACGCAGGCAATTACAAAATTTAACCTCGGGTCAAAAATTCGCGCGTGGTGTTAAGCATACAAATATAAAACTAACTCGTAAAGTGGGCACAATTTCGTTAGTACCTAAGAAGGGTCAAACTTGTTTTCAAAATGCATTAGATGTCACAGATCGGAACAGAACAGAAGAGGAAAAATCAATGTTACTTTTTTTAAAATATCACGAATATAACGAAAATTGCCCGCCACACGCTCTGACTGTGCCGATCGGCGACAAGTTGTGACTGGTCAAGTATGGTTCGTAAATATAAACATCCATCTGATAAAATTCCAACTGTATCTTTAATACACGAGGATCGTGTAGAACACTTTCAATTCTAAAAGTGATGAAAATCCGATTTCTCATCAAATGATCGAAACAAAGGCAAGTATCCAGGAGGGTGCTAATGGGGGTACCCAATTGTCAGTTAACTACTAATTTTTAGGCCAAATGTCAGTAAACTACTATTTTTTTGGTCAGTTGTCAGTTAACTACTAATTTTAGTTACCGATTTTCTTACAGCGAAAATTATTGCGTCATAAGGAGGCAAGCGTGGCCGAGTGGTTTAGGGCGCTGGTGTTGTAATCCGTAGGTCACCGGTTCGAGGCCTGCCCTTGCCACTAGCTGGATTTGTTTCTCGGTTGTCCCGAGCTCAAATCCTCGACCACGCTTTGTATATAGCCAACTGGTCCGCCTCCTGCCAGTTGGGATTTTTAACCTTGTTATGTTCATTTATAAATTATTTGTTTCCCCTGTTTCAGTGGCATGCCTATAAACTAGCTATCTCGTTGAGATATGAAGCTAAGTGCATGACCACTATAAACACATAGTTATTATTTTTATTATTTTATAACCTGAATTTTCTTTACTTCAGTACGTCAGTGGAAAAAAACAATAAATTGATAGGCATGCACGACTCTCACGCACGTGTATTAGCCATTTTCATTGTTTCGATCTTACTAGTATATCTTTGAGAGACCTACCCCTTTTGTATTATATTAGCGTAGGTTCTTTGAATATTTTCTTGTGCAACGGTTGTTGTTCTATCGAATGCCAATTTTTCATAAGTACATGTATTTTCTTCAAGTTTGGACTGTGTTTGGTACTGCTGGTTGGTATTGCGTTACAAAAGGCAAAATGTTTTCGTTTGTTTTCAGTTTTGGTTGGAGGGCCTACTTCCTGTTTCAAAATTAACTTCCGCCAGAGTTCTTTAGACTAGGCATTCTGGGTAACCTCTCTCGATAAGATGTGACCGGAAGTGCTTGCTTTTTCCAACCTCGTTCCCAGGGCCTTTCCCTTGGACGGATTCCTCCAAATTTTCTTTTAGAGGAATTTGTTCTAAGCAGTCTTAAGGCCTCCCCATTGATAAAACTTCCTTAACTCCTGGTGGGTGACACGAGGAGTGATAACTGTACTGAAATGTTTCAGTGGGCTTGTAATGGGTGCGTATGTCAAGCACTAATTATTATGATGTGACAGCCATTGTTTGTAGGTAACAACTTAAGGTCCAATACACCAAGTCCAAACTTTTTCACTTGTCGACAAATGTTTACAAGCTATGTCCATTGAATTGTGCTTTGCCATGTCAAAGAGTACGCGACATGTGTCGTTTAAATGCCGATCCTTTGTCATCATGTCGATAAAAACTTAGAATAACTTTGACTACGCCCCATTTGACGCCAATACAGAGATCAACATGTGCCTGATACGACCTTTGTACCTTTCGCATATTTACAGTTAATATGTCACCTGGTCACGCAGCGGGCAGGTAAATGCCACGAAATAGCTTTGCTGTTAGGAAAAAGCTTGTTGCTTTTATTAACAACAACAATCGTATTCAGTATAATTAAGGGAATGACACTTAACTGTAAACGTTTCATTTATCAGTTAACTACTATTTTTTTGGCCAAATATCAGTTAACTGTTAACCCCATTAGCACCCTCATCCAGCTTATGAGGATATAGGAAGAGATCAGTGAATAAAATACAACAATAGCCTGGATGGCCTCCCTATAGTGGGGTTAGGGCAAACAAAAATTCGGCGATCAGGGGACAGTACATATATGCACGGAGAGAGCGCGAATGCTTTTTTCTACAGACTTGTTCACAGCTTATACCGCAATGGCATCAATTTGTTCGACTCTACAATTTGGGCGCGTGCGCACAAGTGAAAGCTGATTAAAATGTTTACGTCGACTCTAGCAACACCTATTGCAGAACAAAAACAAACGGTTGCAAAAGTGCTGGATGATGGTGACAGTTTCGCGCACACGATGCAAAACATTACACGGTTAAGTAACATTTTTTTTAAAAAAAATTAAACAGTAACACCAAGACGGACACCTTCGGGACCGGCTGTAGCTGTCCATCTTAGAGAGGTGTCCGCTCTGTAGAGAGTCGGGGTAATAAAGCTATACCTTTGCACAATGCAACAAGCCTCTGCTAGACTAAAATAATAAAGCCCGGCATAGTTAATCGAACGTTCGAAAATCGAACACAATCGAACTCAATCGAACTCAATCCGTGGATTGAGTTCGATTGAGTTCGGCAATCGAACGAAATCGAACACCAGACTTTCAGTGAGTTCGATTTCCGAACAAATCGAATTCAATCGAACAAATCGAACTCAATCGAACTCAATCCATCTGATTGTGTTCGATTGAGTTCGGTTTCCGAACTCAATCGAACACAATTAAATGGATTGCGTTCGATTGGCTCTGGTAAACCAATACAAAGCAAAGAAAGTCCTTTGCTGAGAACGGATCGTTCTGGGTCTGTAAGTTGCAGGTCGTCTGGAATAGTAACGACCAATTTGGATGTACAAAGCAAGCCCATCAAAGCAGGTTTTTCTCGTGCTTTAAATTTTTTACAATTTATTCAATAATAGAAACCCCATTTATAAACTGTCCACGGCAGTTAAGAGAAAAAAACAGAACAGAACAAAGCTATCATTATACCCACGGGCGTATTCCGAAATCGTTGTACTCTTTCCTTTTTAGCTAACTTGCAATTGCGGAAAGACAACTCGATGGGTTACTTTTAGTCAAAAATACAAGCAAATTACTAACCGCGACACAGGCAACGGCGTACAGTAGATGGATGATTATGATAAATATCTTACTAACGATATACATGATTCTCTCAAATTCATCTTGGACAATTAACAGTGACCAAGAGAGTAAGAGGTGAACGAGCGTCAGTATATTGGATGTATGGAAGCATCTTATAATTACTGCCATGATAGAAAGGACAAATAGTAAATGCAACAGCGAAAATAATTTTTCTCCACAGGTCAAAATTAAAAGTTAAATTTAATTCTTGAGTGTCAAGATGCGCTCGTTTACAATTCGGAATGCACGGCCTTTCTCGCCTATTTTCTTTCAAACCTTGAAAACTTCGCCATCCTTTACGTCAAAGTGGCATTCCTGGTAGCCTTTTACTACACATTTGAAGCTTACAATCCACATCGCATCTGAAGCCATTTCTGCAGTATTTCTTCGTTTACGAAAAACACGTGCGCTACACTCTGGGCTGAAGTAACTCGAGCTTCCAAGATCTGGTTATGGATTTTCAACGCCTGTTTTCCACAAATCACGAGTTCGAAAATCGAACGTTCGATTGGGTTCGATTTATTTTTTTTCTTTTAGGTGAGTTCGATTTCGTTCGATTGCCGAACTCAATCGAACTCAATCCATGAATTGAGTTCGATTGAGTTCGATTGAGTTCGATTGAAATTTAGTTCGATTGGGTTCGATTTGTTATGCCGGGAATATAGGGACCGTATTTGCTTGTTAAAGCAAAAATTGAGAGCTTCTACAAACTGTAATACTGTAAGTAGAAACGACCTTTTGAGTGTCCCTACACGTAAGCAGAGAAGTAATCCGTAAAGCGTCATTGTTTGTGGTTAGTAAGCTTGGTATACACGTTAGGTCGCTGACTAACTTTGCCTTAGGTCGATACGAAGTTTGGAAGTATTTTCACTGATAAAACATGATAAATAACACTTCTCAAGTGTCCGTTAATGATTTCAAAGTGTCCGTTGTCCGTCTAAGAGAGGTGTCCGTCTTCTGGGGAGTTCGGTTACAGTAAAATGACTAAAAAACGGCAGGGACCATCACCAGGTGTCCGTCTTCAGTATAGAGGTATCCGTTAAGAGAGAGTTGACTGTATCGTTAAGAGTAGGGCATGGAGTACCCGGTGTTGTGGTTTGGTCTTTGCCCACTGTGCCGTGTATTGCGAATTAAATGCTCGGAGATACTAGCTGTATAAGCTACCGCTCCTAATCCGAGTAGAGCCTGGGTGAGGAATCTCCCCTTCTCCCCCCCCCCCCCCGGCCGTTTCTCTTCTCGCTTTCTTTTCGCCCCATCCTCGCAGAAGAGGCTAGTTACTCTGCAAAATTCGAGGGTAAACAAATTGATCATGATGACTAACTCTTCCCATTTAATTTAATCAATACACGTTTTCTAACAGATTCTGCCACCAAGAAGTTGGACGAACTCTTCGAGAAGATCGCGAACGGTTTGGCGGGAAATGACGAATGCAAATCGATGGATCTTCCCGGAGACTGTAGCATAACAGCTGACTGCCTGAAAATCACGTGCAGCGCTGACTTTGGCGGGAAAACCACCACTTTGACAGGAACTATTAACCGGTATGACAGGTTGTTGTGGCTGTAAAGAACAACAACATCGAAACTCGGAAATTCAATGACTGATCATCTCTCTCTCGACAGCACCCCTACCCATCCCCCAGTAAAATATTAAGCTTATGTGGCCAGCTGGCTGCTAATAAAAACTCCCTATTAATTTCAACCCCCCATGTCTCCACCTATGTGCCCTTGCTCCCCCCCCCCCCCCCCGCCACATTCCCACACTGCTTTTGCTGAGCTACCTTTTACAAGAAAAAAGTTTTATATGTCTGCGGCCGATTCCCACAAATTACTCCAAATTTACCTCCGCGTTCCATTTTTGTTACTGAACTACCGCTTGTCACTTACATTTTGTCATTTTGTAGTTCCCATAGCTCTCTTTTGTTTGACCAGTAGTCAGCCCCTGTCAGCTCCGAGGGTAAACAAATTTTATTGATTGATTGATTATCGGAAAACAGTAACTACAGGCTTGGGGAGCCGTGCCAGAATAAGCATATCAAGGAAAATAGGGTCGAAATTTTGGTGCGTTTCTTCGGGCCCCAAGAAGATACAAAGTTGGGTCCGGGGAGCCGCAGCAATGGTTTCGCTGTAACCCTGACTCCGTCCAGGATTAAAACGATATCCCAGTACCACGTAATTATGCCAACACCCTTTGCTTTATATGTTATAAGTCACACAGAACGCTCAACCGGTATCTGGGAGGCCATGGGTTCGATTCCCGTCGGGGACTCAGATTTTTTTCTTTGTCCCACGCTCGTGTCATGTAGAATAATATTCTTCACTATTTATCACCGAGCTTAAAATCTACCATCTTTATTATTTACTACAAATTTGATGATTTCGACATTGCTGATCCTAGCAGTATGCAGGACGCGTGTCACTTATCAACCTAGTAAATGGCCCAGCTCACAACGAGTCTCACGTAGCTGACTTGGTTAAAGCGCCCAACCGGTATTTGGGAGGCCATGGGTTCGTTTCCCGTCGGGGACTCAGATTTTTTCTTTGTCCCACGCTCGTGTCATGTAGAATAATATTCTTCACTATTTATCACCGAGCTTAAAATCTACCATCTTTATTATTTACTACAGAAATAAATGTTCTTTTCCAGGTGCGACGAACCGGTAACCGTGACAATCAACGTGAAAATTAAAGGAGAAGACATCGACTGGACACACGTTTTCACTTCCGGTGACGAACTGGCTGTTCCAGGATTGGGTATTGACGTCAAAAACATCGCCAAGGCAGGAATGTTTATCAGAGTCACGGTTGAACCGGAAGAAGATGGCATGCTTACTCTGAAGGTTTGAATCAAATACGCGTATTAATATAAAAGTAAGACTAAAACAGCAAGAGACCGCAAACGATAATGCTGCTATTCGTAGGATCTGCTGAGAGATCTGATCAGCAAAATCAAAGTCTCTTCGAGATATCGACGTTTTTGCATGAAGTATGAGTCGAAGGTTTATCCTGTGCATTGTTCTTCGAACTTATCATTACAGTTTCTTTGTAGTTTAGTTTAACAATTTCCTATCTTCGCGGAGGAAATGCAGCCATATAATTTTGTCAAAAATGGCTCGTCCGCGCCGGGTATTTATACACATATTCCTTAACATTACACAAATAAACAGTGCAAATTTCACCGAGATCTGACAATTCTATACTTTAAAATTGCAAGGACCTTTCGAGGCAGTCGATTACGGCAGCGAAATTAGCAAATGAAACAGCAGCAAAATATGCGTTCGACGCTTTGTTTTTGCGACGCCATATTTGAATTGTTATAGCCGGGTAGACCGCTGTTCAATGTGTTGAAGGCCGTATCGTTACGATTGCTCCACGAATCAAAGTCTCTTCGAGATATCGACGTTTTTGCATGAAGTATGAGTCGAAGGTTTATCCTGTGCATTGTTCTTCGAACTTATCATTACAGTTTCTTTGTAGTTTAATTTAACAATTTCCTATCTTCGCGGAGGAAATGCAGCCATTTAATTTTGTCAAAAATGGGTCGTTCGCGCCGGGTATTTATACACATATTCCTTAACATTACACAAATAAACAGTGCAAATTTCAGCGAGATCTGACAATTCTATACTTTAAAACTGCAAGGACCTTTCGAGGCAGTCGATTACGGCAGCGAAATTAGCAAATGAAACAGCAAAATATGCGTTCGACGCTTTGTTTTTGCGACGCTATATTTGAATTGTTATAGGTAGACCGCCGTTCAATGTGTTCAATAGTCCAGTGGATAAGTGTCATTTTAGGGACTAATCGTGCACTTTGTGATAAAAGCATAAAACTTGGCACACTTATATTATAAGTCATGAGGAATATTTTAAAGATTATAGGCAATCTAGATATGATCGTTTCCGGGGGGGAAGGGGTATTTTTCAAAATGGCCGCCAGCCAGAATCTTTATTATGAGAGCATATTGCCAAATTACTTACTGAAAGGTTTAATTAATATTTTTAAGGTTGGTTATTTATTAAAGAAGGAACAAAATTTAGAAAATGGTACAAAAATGGAAATTTTGAAATGTTTTGGGAAAATTATTGTCATTTTGGGCTTTATGCAAATTAGATTTTTAAAAGAATTCATTCACACTGATTTTGTAGGCCTACTCTGGGACCCAAAATCGCCTAAAGTCGCCCAAAGTCGCTCTAAGTATAGATATTTTCTGTAACAATGCTTTATGGTGAACCATGATGATTCCCATGTACATGTATACCACAACTGTACTTAGGTCGGTCAACTAAAATTGCCTAAATGGTCATCTAAAATTGCCTAAAGTCGCTCAAAATCGCCCAAAGTCGCCTAAAGTCGCCCAAAATCGCCTTAAATTGCCCGTTATTTTGGACAAAATAAGCTAAAATCGCCTAAAGTCGCCTTAAGTCGCCCAAAGTTACGGCGACTTTGGGTCCCAGAGTAGGCCTTTTTGTAATAGTATCTTGTTCCCATATTTTTGTTTTTCTTTACTGTTTTTGCTGAACTTATTAATCGGGCGTGGCCGATTTATAGTTTACCCTTTGGTCGTCCTAGACGATAGTCCTCTGTCGGCTAAAAATGACGGGGATAGCCTGGGCCAATCGGTTTCATTTCAGTTTTGACAGTAAATCGTTGTAGGAACACTGGGTCGACTTTTGGGCTAATCTGCAATCTGGTTCTCTTCTTTGCTTCGGCGGGAGGACAGAGAAAAAAGCTTAACGGGTAAAGTACTAATAATCACCATTGTGAAACTGTAGTTGCTTTGACAAGTTGAAGCTATTTTTGTAAATAAAAGGGGTAACGTCATTCATGTCACGCAATGTTTTTGTGGGAAACTTTGAAACTAGACGCTTTGCTGGTTTCTACAAATAGCAGTGTGATCTGGCGGTACATTTTTTTGAGGCGGACTCCACTTTAAAACTATTTTTTATATATTTAACAAGAAGTATGTCGATTTTCATTTCCGCACAGTTGGGCGTCAAAGTCGCCTGTCACAAAGAGTAGAATGTTTGCACAACTTGGTTTGGATATATTTTAGATTTGACTAGTGACGTTAGTAAGACACTTCTCAAGACGTCAGCAAAACATTGGCAATGTACAGTATTGGTGTGAACTTGAATGGAATTTTTTACGAGATCAGTAATGCTATCGAATGAAAAGATGACTCGAAAATGAAAACTTCGAATAATTATAATTAAATACCAATTGAATTTTAGATGAGAAATTCCGGAAGTGACATCTGTGTTCAAAATAGGAATTTTTGTACAACTTAAAGATGAATTCCAGTCCGTACTGCGCAATCTCGGCTGCAATGTTTATGCGAGCCCAACACGAAGGAATGTTTACAAGCAAAACTAAAAATTCCGCGACAAACTTACCTTTTTCTTCATTATTAACGCCAGATATCATTGCAAAACAAATAATAACGAGTAGAGGAACCTTGACGCTATTTCAAACCGACGTTTCAGCTCATCGGAAATTCTTGAACCAAACGAACTGTAATGGCGGACTAAATAAACTTCATGTATGCTGTCACCGAAGTGTAACGTTTCAACGAATTCAAAACAAAAACGAAAACAAACCCCGAGTCTGCGCAGTACGGACTGGAAATCAGCTTTAAAGTTCCGAAGAAAAAGACAACATGTTTTGTAAAAATCACAGACAAACATGATCAGGAAAACAAAACAGGTTAATGGGTTTTATTCACGAAAATACAACTTTCTTAAGAAAGACTTTGTAAACAAGACAATGGAATCGAATTACATTTCACACGAAATTTGCATACATTTGAACTTGCAAAAAGAAGTATCTCTGCCGAGACATAATAGCGAGACCTTACATTAATAATTATTGTATTCTGATCTGATTGTTATTTTTTATGGATTATAACTATTTGAAAGTGGTACTCATCGATTAAAACAAAACGGTTTTCCATTCACTGCTTGGAGTATTTATAGACGCGAAAACATTCGCTTAATCAAATTACATTCTGCACGAAATATTTTGTATCCATTTGTCCCGAAACTTTGAGGAAATTGAAATCTTTGTGGACAGTACTGCATAAAAGCAGTTCATAGAATTGAATAAAAAGATAAGAACCATATTGATAAAGGAAATTTTAAAACTTTATTATGGCTCATTTTGACGAAATTCAGGATTTTCAAAGACTGCCAGTAAACGGCTGTATCTTGTCTGTCTCTAACGATTTTACTACGGTTTCGAACGAGCTAATTTTTCAACATGATATCATGGTAGCGGGCAGAAGTCGGTTCGTTCTAAATTTTTCAATACGGTATACAAGTTACAGGTCAATATACAGACCCTCTGTACAGTAAAAAACGTTTTGGGAACAAACCATTGTGAACTTATTTTCTATGTTGATCAGTAAAAATCCTTAGTACGACATGGGGTTTGTTATCAAGTTCGTTAGTACGTTAATACTGCAAGGTGTATAACCTCAGAAAATTATTATCAAGTGTGTTTTGTTTTATTAACGGTTTATACTCTAAGGTCTTGTTATGGGAGATCAAAATTAAGGCAAATTTCTGTTATTATCTGGTTGCTTGGCACAGATTAGTACGATACTGAATTGGTTAGGAAATGTAAACAAACATTAAATTGAATGAGAGTAGAAAGGGAGGGACAGGTGGGGGTGAAAGGCTAAGGAGATGGAAAGGGAGGGAGAATTAAAATCCATGGTTGGTTATATCACGCAACCTTTGACTTCTGTTGTTTTCTCACAAGAACAAAACTTAAGGTGGGGTTCTACCTGAATTTGAATGGAACTTTAAGAGATTTAAAGAAGGGATTGAAGAAAAGAATGGAAACACCTCCAAACAGTTGACCCCCTCGCAAGAGCACTCCGGGTTGTCAGGAGACTGTTTGGTGTCCGTCCCCCAATTTTTAACTTCAAATTCAAATTTTAAAATCACATTAAATCTCCAATATTTCTTATTTGTCTAAATTTTACTAATCCTTTGAGAAAAACTATCGCCTCCCAGACATCCCCCCAAAATCGTCCAAAAATTAACAAAATACTAGAAAACAAATATATATGGGATAAGTAAAGCTTTTTTGGAATCCTTGAAACGCGGCTGAAATGGTTTTCAGTGTTTTCCAGCCCTTATACGTTGGGTCAGTACTACTATTCTTCACCAGTTGCTATTACAGTAATGGTATGAAACAAATACCTAATCATTGGTCAAAAAGTTGTGATCATTTTCTTGACAATAGTAGTTACCTGATTAGGAGAAATGCGTCAGCCACCTAAAGCGTTGGAAAAATTGGTCTTCAGGTAAAACCCCGCCTTTATTAAGTATTGCGAAAAGGCTGCACTTTGCTAAGTGTTACAAATTTATATCTTCTAGACGTCTAGTTCAATCGTTTATTTGTATTGTGCGAAATATATTTTTATATATTGAGACCATTATGTCATTAATACCCTAGGTGCTAGGGTTACCCTAGCAGGAGGGTTACCCTAGCGCTCCCACATTTCTTCTTATTTTCATCGACGTGTTTACAAGGCGCTAGGGTTACCCTAGCACCTAGGGTAACCCTAGCTGAGTGCTAGGGTAACCCTAGCGCCTTGTAAACGCTCTGCTAGGGATAACTCGCCTACCCGGGACAACTTTATTTTGGCTCCAAGAAGCTAAATATGTTTAAAAATACCGACAAAAACAGCGAATTGTGACCAAGAAACATCGTGTTCATTCACAATCTGTCGTATTTTTGCACTGGAACGGAATTATTTTCGAATAACAGCTTCTAACGACAAAATTTTACAAGGTTAACTGAAGCGTAACCGGTGTAAGTTGACCCGGGTAAGTAGGGTTACCCTACCTGCGAATTTTGCTTGTAAACCCGCGCTATCTTCTAACCCTCTTGCTAGGGTAACCCTAGCACCTAGGGTTACCCTACCTGCTTGTAAACAGGCCCTAAGTAATAATGCAATCTTGAAAACATTCCAGATTTTCATTATTAAATAGAAACACGAAAAATTCAAATTTGGGAAAACAAGCCTGTCAAAATGACGTTGCCATGTACTGTACCCTGCTTTTCAAGTCAAAACAGATAGCTAATTATTAAGCGCCCGATTTTAAGCTTCTCAAGCTTCTCAAGCTTCTTGTTTCATATAAAGAAGGCGCTTATGCTGATTGAGTCCGTCAGCTTGGATGGGACTCCTCAGTAGATCATTCTATGTACACGCGTGTAGTATGAAGGTAGAAATTTGCCGTTTGTGGCTAATGAAAACGTCGGAAAATCTCGAAGATCGTGTCTCATGCGAATCACTGGTTCATTCTCAGAGGTTGTCAGGAAAATTCGGTGCTTCAATCGTTGCTTATGCTTTTTACAATTATCATGTGTGGGAGTAACATCAACCACAAAGCTACAGGTCACGACTTGCTATGTCTCTTCATTTACAATTTTTTATACTGTAAAACAGTTGTGAGCTCCGGCGTCAACAACACCCTACGAACACCAGGCATTTCGAACAACGGGAGACGCCACTGCCATTATTTCTAGGTGCATTAGTACACTCAAGTCTGACAAGATCAAAAGATCCAGTGGATACACTTTACAGGCTGGGCGATTGTCTGTTTCATATGAACGTGTTGTCTGCAGACCTTGGAAACTCTGTCATTAGCGACCTTCAGATTGGACTACGAGTGCGAGATTGAGTACGATTAGGAGTTTTCAAACCAAATTCGTTTGCCTCCTATAGTCACTTATCACACCAATTTTATCCTTAACGTTTATTTATGTGTTAGTCAGCAACACGGAAGAGTTATAGTTTGAGGAATACAATCGTGTCGAAATTCCAAAGTCATACTCGTACTCGATCTCGTACTCGAAGTCAAATCTGAAAGTTGCTATTAGCCACTTCAAGACAGCTGCAACAGTTTGCCCGTCTATACTAACCATTGGTGTGTTCATACTAACCATTGGTATGTTCACGACATCAGCAGTCGATAATATTGACCATGATGCGACAGCAACTAGTGCACATGGATCCTTCCATGGGACAGGCATAACACTGTTTCAGTACCCCGACACTGAAAATCGTGTTCTGGCTGTTCTTAATCCTTGGAAAAAACCCTACATGAATGATCACATTTGATCAAACTATATACTAATCACGATTGCAAAGCAAATCCAGTAGATGTGGCCAGAAACATATGGGAAAGATTCATTTATAGAAATGCTGCCTGGCTAACACAACAATATAGCATGGCTAATAGAAAATCACATGGAAATTTTTCTTATGGCAGTAGCTGGATGTCAGCGCTAATACAAGGTGAAATAGCGGTTAGGGAACTTCGAATTTTTTCCTGAAAGCGGTGCATGTTAAGATAACCGCCCGTGCACACCAGATTATAGCTTGTGCTCTGTATAGGCTTCGACAGGCATCGTACGTTGAGTGGCCAGAATGTAGCGGTACATCGTTTGAAGAATGTTGCAAAAAAGAGCCCTCCAAAGTCCACAGTTCCATTTCTGGCAGCTTAATGTGCTGAGCGTCGAGTTGGTCGTACCAGCAACTTTCTTTTGTATGTAGAGGCCTTAACAAGGATTCAGTGGCTGTAAAATTCTCTTGACCACTACAACTACACATGTGTCAGTGCCATTCACCTGCGTGAGGCATGGTTATATGCTTCGCGATAAACACAAGCACCACAGAATACTAGCAGCATTTTGGAAGGCGAAGTGCACCGTTAATAGTGACCTTTCACTAGGATAGCTTTAGATGAAGGCCATGAACAGAACAATGCCTTCATAAAAAGAAATAGAGGAGAAGTGGGGCTTACTGCATCGGCACTACTGAGATGGATGGTGTCTGGAACAGAGATGGCCAGGAGTTTTGACCAATAAACAATGGACAATATGGACGATCCATTCTCAAACCAGCAGTGATCTCTTAGTTCTTGGTATTCAGAAGGTAAGGAATGTAGCAGTCATCGATTCTGTCCGTAATTTGAAAGATCTTAGCGAACACCAGTGCAACGAGCTCTTTAAAGGCAAAAAAGTAGAACGCACAACTCGACTCAGTGATAGGATAAAATAATTTGAGTTTAATTTTCTAGTGGTATCTCGATAAAGCAGAAACCCGCCCACAACAGTAGCTACAGACCATGAGACTGTACTGGCATTTGTTTTCAACATTACGTATCACCAGTCAAGTGCGCAATGCTGACCTTGAAGTGTTTTTTCAACATGAAAACCAGTCGTCGCCTCCTCCTCAGTGAGTGAATGTGCTAAACGCTGCAGAAGACGGTGTAGATGTGTAAAAGAAAATCTGCCCTGTCAGCGCCACGAATGTCAGGGACCCTTGTGGGTGGAAATCATTGTATTGCTTATGAGCTTACTTCAGAACAGTCATAAAGTAAATATCGGGGTTTATTTGATATGAGTGAAATGAAATCATTAATTTGCATATGTAATTTTAGCCAAGAAATGACCGCTCAAATTCTGTAAGACACTTGAAAGAAATTTTGATACCATATTTCTTATCTTTGGTGTTAGATCAATAAATATATATCATAAAATAACAATTTGACGTTGTACCACGTCGCTTTGTTCCATGTTGTCTTAACAAAAAATCTGGTTGGCGGCCATTTTGAAAAAGTCCCCTCCCCCCCTGAAAAGGGTCACATCCAGGATGCCTATAATCTTTGAAATGTTCACCATGATTTAAAGTATTAGTGTGCCAAGTTTCATGCTTTTATCATAAAGTGCACAATACTTTCACTTATCCGCCGGACTACAAGGCCGTATCGTTACGATTGCTCCATGAAAAAGCACGAAAAAAAATACGGATATTTCCGACTACTGTACTGTCGGAGAAAACATTGCGTAAACAAATCGTTACACTCAAGCTGCATTTTGTCTAGGCTCGGCGAGGGTCGGATATCAAGACCCAGGATTAAACAAAAGCCACATATACAGTGAATGCTTTCGAATTATATTTGAAGATGAAATACGAAAGAATTTTGCTGTCTTTGACTGAAATTCCACTCGAACTGCGTAGATACGATCGCATGTTGTAAAGCCGATTCATGCAACATTGCTCTCAACGCGATGTAAGTGCTAGTGATTATTTATTCGTGTTTTAGTTACGCAATCCATTGTTTGTGCGACGCTTTTTATAGATCGCCTTTCAGACACACGTGCGTTGAGATAAGAAAGCTGACATGTCACTTTTAAAATTGTTATATAACGTTTGTAAATGTGACAAGTCACGTTTTTTCCACGAAATCGCAAGTGATCACCCACAGCGGAAAGTAATCCCTTGAGAAATTAAAAAAGTCCCTTGAGAGTTTACAAATATGTGGTTCCAAATTTTGTCTACTAACCCCTATTCTACCATTTTAGCTTGTAAACAAGCAAAAACGTCGAAAAAAAGCACGAAAAAAAATACGGATATTTCCGACTACTGTCGGAGAAAACATTGCGCATATAATTGGGGCGTAAACAAATCGTTACACTCAAGCTGCGTTTTGTCTAGGCTCTGCGAGGGTCGGATATCAAGACCCAGGATTAAACAAAAGCCATATATACAGTGAATGCTTTCGAATTATATTTGAAGATGAAATACGAAAGAATTTTGCTGTCTTTGACTGAAATTCCACTCGAACTGCGTAGATACGATCGCATGTTGTAAAGCCGATTCATGCAACATTGCTCTCAACGCGATGTAAGTGCTAGTGATTATTTATTCGTGTTTTAGTTACGCAATCCATTGTTTGTGCGACGCTTTTTATAGATCGCCTTTCAGACACACGTGCGTTGAGATAAGAAAGCTGACATGTCACTTTTAAAATTGTTATATAACGTTTGTAAATGTGACAAGTCACGTTTTTTCCACGAGATCGCAAGTGATCACCCACAGCGGAAAGTAATCCCTTGAGAAATAAAAACAGTCCCTTGATAAATTAAAAAAGTCCCTTGAGAGTTTACAAATATGTGGTTCCAAATTTTGTCCACTAACCCCTATTCTACGTTTTTAGCTTGTAAACAAGCAAAAACGTCGAAAAAATGAAATAACAAACAAAACTGCAAGGTTGACCATACTATGTGAAAAGCAGACTTTGTGACATACCAACACGACTAGAACCGATAGAGCAGGATTGCAACCGTAGACAGCTGTTTCGCTCTTATTGGAGCTCTTCAGCACGGTGTAGCAAGTCTTAATGACGTAAGCTCGAAAGCCGACGCAAATAAACTGCAAAATAACCCATACACTGTATCAAGCTACGTTGAACTCACACGCGCACGTTGCCACATCACGTGTTTCGGGCGACAATACAATCAATATAGGCAACCAAGGTACCGACGCCTTTTTAGACAAATCTTCGTAAAATCGCTCAAAACACTCGGAAAGTTCCGATTCTTTTTATCCAATCAAAAGTTAGCGCGAGTGCTCGTGAATATCCCGAAAGTTGTCACGTGAGCGTTACTCCATAAGACTTCGTAACTTAGTAACCTCACTGACACACCGCGTGCTCAGTTGTTACCGACAGACGAGATTTTTACGCGCCTGTGCCAGTGTGAAACACTTTATCAAGACACTAATATTTCAAGTTTAAAGAATTTTTTTTTTTTTCATATTCAGGTAACTCTGGAAGGAGGAACTAAAGTTGGATCAGTTTCTTTCTTTCCTTTGAAGTTAGAACTTGTTAAACAGGAGCTACCAATTTCTACGGATTACTGCGGTAAGGAGAAAGTGAATACACTTTATTACGGCTTATATGACACCATCATGGTCTGATAGGCCATTTCCGAGTTATCCTTTGCCTCTGTTTCAAAACGAGTCTAAGTGTGAAACCATTCATATGAAAATGAGTTTTACCTACAGGTCTATTTTCATGCAAATCAAACTCATTTTCATTTGAATGGTTTTGCACGTAGATTCGTTTTGAAACAGAGGCAAAGGGTAACTCGGAAATCAGGCCTATTCAAGACCCTTGCTCTCGTTTGACACTCACTCTCATGGGCTCACATCAACCCTATAGCCCCATTCTCATTGAATGTGAACCTGCTAAAATATTCATGGGAGTCAAGTAGAACTTACAAGCTGGTTTGACAGGCACATTCCCTTGCAAAGGCTAGACGTCCCTAGGCGTTCTCTCTTATTTCGGTCTCCACGCAAAGTCCAGGACGGGAGCGGGTTTCACCGCGGTCAAACGTCTAAGACAGTTTTTCTTTCTATTTCTGGGTATTTCGCTTAATATATTTACAAAGAGAAGGACAGTCGAAGCTCTCGTAAGCGGACACCCTCGGGACGCGAAAAAAGTGTCCGCAACTGGACCTGGCCGCTTACGAGAATGGTTCTTGTAAGCGGCCACTAGAGGTGTAGGGGATAGATGGCCGCTTACGGGAGCTTGCCCAGCTAACATTATGGTAATATGCATGTTGGTGGTGTTTCGAAATGTAACCGAACGTGGATGACGACAAAACAAACACTGAAATATGGTACTGTAATTACAGTAAAATCATTGTGACGAACGGCGATGTGAAGTTGATTGATTAATACAAGATACAGAGGTTTTTTATATGATTTTCTTTGCGGTGTCCGCTTACGGGAGCTTAAAAACAAAGAAAAAGTCTAAGTCGTAATCTCTGAAAGTGTCCGCGGCCGTTTACGGGAATGTCCGCTTACGAGAATGTTAAAATACAGAGTTTGTATGGGAGTAAAAACGGGGTTTCTAACAAGGTGGCCGTAAGTAGAGCTGTCCGCTTACGAGAGTGTCCGTTAAGAGAGCTTCGACTGTGTAAGTAAGGATAGATAAATTGTTGCTGATTGTAAATATATTAACATTCCCTCGAATAAGCGTGTATTTTTCTTTTCTTAACGCTCCACAACCAAACCGAATACTTTGACAAATGGCGTCGACAAGTCCGTATTTATCTGTTTTAAAACACGTAGAATTTTTTCAGTAAAGCTCGAAAAAAATTAGTAAACTATCAGAATACTTGTTAAGTATCGAACTTTGAACTGGGGAAATTAGTCCTTTTTTACATATTTCTATGTTCGACCAGTCAGTGTAGTCGTTTAATTCCCAGTCAGTTCAGACGCACCCCAGACATTACTACGGCATTAAATGTCACTAATTGTTATATAAGTGCTTATTTTAATAGTAAATACGATCCAATGTAATATATTTGTATATATAGCAGTAATATTCGTATTATATTAGTTTAAGCTAGTTTAGCACACGACCGCACAAGAATTGTGCTTAAAACCTGATTGTGTTTCAATAAAGAATG
This sequence comes from Oculina patagonica, assembly GCF_052425735.1. Lineage (NCBI taxonomy): Eukaryota > Metazoa > Cnidaria > Anthozoa > Scleractinia > Oculinidae > Oculina > Oculina patagonica. The sequence goes on along the minus strand of NC_135765.1, from coordinate 32,269,387 downwards.
ATGATGATGATGATGATGATGATGATGATGATGATGATGATGATGACCGAGGTCGGGGAGCGGGCAAGAGCGAGTGCTCTACGGTGACGTAACCGGTCATGATAAAGCCCAGACTCCCTTAAGTCGAGAACGCCTAAGGACTTGTCTGACCCTTGCCTATCCCCAGCTCGTTTGATCACGCGCTAATGGTGATGTTACCTCCTTTTACAGATTTTGTTCGCTGGTGGGAATCCCGTAACACCGCTGAACGCATAGTAATGATCCTGGTGTTTCTGTTACTGGCCCTGTCAATCATTTCTGGCTGTTGCTGTTGTGGCTGCTGTTGTTGTAGTCCTTGCCGCAAGAAAAGGTTCGGGCTTGTTGTTTGATCAGCGCGGATGGTAAGGTTGTGCTATAGTCTATCCCCCCTCCCATTAATAAACGCCAAATGTAGTGGCCGTTCTAGGGAAAGTGGTCGGGGGGTCTGGAACCCCCGTCCCCTCCCCCTCCCCATTTCGTCCTTCCCCTGTTGGAGCTAGAAAGCCTCTGGTCCCTCTTTTTGTGAACATATCAATCGCCAATTTTGATTTCGGTGCCTCCTCCTTTTGAACCCCTCTGGATCAGCCAGTTATACGGAGATTTCACAAGGTTGCTTTTAAATAATGACAGTAGACGTGAAGATCAGTGTTTGTCTTTTTCTTGTAGGTTCTGGTAAGGACTCCACGTGACCTTCAATCCGCGTCACATTCTGTTCTGCATCTTGACTGTCCATCAAAATCTAAATATAACATTTTATTGCTTGTTAATAAATTGTAAAAATCGATTTGCAAAGACTTTATAAAAATACATATGCTAGTCCTCTGAACAAGAATGCTTTTCAATAATAATAAGAAGAAAGCGAAAAATCCTCGAGTTTGCAAGGAAAACTACTACTGCCACCTAAGCAGTTTTCCAAATGTTAAATCAAATATAAACTACACTCGTGCCAATTTTCCCACCCTTTACAAGGTCACGTATTTTTGCTTGAGTTTTGATTGGCTCGTTCTGCAACTGACGGCTGTTATAACCGAAATCAAATCTACTTTTTAAAGAAAATGTAAACTCTTGATGTAAACTCTTGTTCTAAAGATTTTTTTTCCTTGTAAGAGATGTAGCAATAATACAACGGGATGATAGGAATTTTGATGATATTTGTATTGATATTTAAGGAATTATTATTAAAGACGAAGTATCAAACCAGTGTTGAAATGTTCATTCTAGGTATTTTGTGGTTTTGTTACGGCAGCCGAAATTTCGAGGGGTTTTGCCGGAAAAAATTGGGACTCTACTTGCTAGGCCTCAAATCAGACCGTCAGTTTCATAAAGTGTCATTTATTCCGTTACAATTCTATTACTGTTATTTTGGCTGAGTATTGAAGACTATAATAAAGCCGAGAAACCAAGTTATTCACCGGGGCGCAATGGCTAAAATGCATCGGGTGTCCACCCCAAAATTGTTGCACATGTATTGTGAAGAGAAAACAATCCATGTTAAGCGCAAATCTCGTTGCACTTCTGCAACATTGCACAACAATTTTCAACGTGTGCTCAGCATCGTCAACATTGCGCGCAATAACAAGGCTAGTCCAGTCCCTGAACTCTCTCGGAAGAGAGAGTTCCGCGCGCCCTTTTTCAAGGCACATCTGGCCACATCTATCAGCCTTTTCCTGGCTTCTGCCTATCAAATTTCTAACCCTAACACGGCGTTTTCTTTCTTTGTTATCTCGGCTTTTCTCCTACGAAGGCAAAAACGCTAAATGCTGCGCGTGAAATAGTCGCTTCTACAAACTTTTGTCAGGGGCACCCAACGAGAAAATTTTACTATAGGTGTCGGAACACCGTTTTTACGTTATAAGTGTCCTTTTTGTGCGTTTTAAAGCCCTATTTTTAAACGCTTAGTGAACTGAACTTTTTCTGAAAATTTTAGGGAACGAAATATTATTACCCGAATTAACCAGCCGCTGTTGCCATCTCGAAAATCGTAGCTGGCCATTTTTCGTGCCAAAACGACATTTTTCTCTCGCCAAAAACAACAGGCATAACTCTCCGTCATGTCACGAAAGTTTGAGCAGTAGGAATCTCCTGAGTTTTTTAATCACACTTAAATCCGTAAAATTGGAGGCGAATATAGGTCTTCCGAACAGATATTAATCGAAACAGTCTGTTGGGTGCCCCTATTTTGTACGCACCGCGTTGACGAAGCTAGATCACTTCTCCGTTTCGCGCCATTCAAGTTCATTTTCTCTGTAACCATGACAGATTAAAATAGATATGACAGGAATGAAACCATGTCGTGAATATTCAAATTTTACGAAACTGCATATTTTAGTCAAATTAGTTCTTGTCTTAGCCGTACCTCGCACGATGGCGACCAAATCGTGGTGGATTTTTTTGCTCGTCGCTTGCCTTCTATCGGCTGTATCAGGTAAGTGCATCGGTATTATGAAACAAAAAGCTAAAATGAAAAAACTTTGCAGGCCTTGGAGAGTTTAGCGCTAGCAAAGAGGGCAATATTGTTTTCTAATATACGTACGTTCGCCAATTCTGCGGGACTTCAAAACTGTTTTGCAAATGAATATGTTGTCATTCGCCAAAAAGATATTCTACTTACAAATTGAGAGAAGAATTTACCAGCTCTGAGGAAACTATTTGCAAAGTTTTCTTTTCAAGGAACTGTCTTGTAAGTTGAAAGTTTCCAAATTTGTTGCTTTTGAAATTTCTGCAATGTCACGCCGCGAGGGTGTGAGCGAGGTTCACAACACCTACTACAAAACAAATTGTAATTCAAATCATTTTAGAGGATACCTGATGGCGGAAATATCGTTCCTTTTTTTCACAAAAGACTTATCAAGTATCAAAGAAGATTCCTTTATATTCTTGTTTCCACCATAAGTAGTTAAAAAAGCCGCTTCGTACACGCGAATAAAAGAATTACAAAAACCCAAACGCCAGATGTCGGTGTTCGAGTGTTTTGTTATTTTCCGTGGAGAAGCAAGAATTTTAAATGATGTTTTGCCAACAATTCCGCTCGCAACGCGCATTTCACTTGCCCAGATCAATGCTAAAAATGTGCTGTGTGGTCTAATTTTCCTTAAATGTTTCTTTGGTCAACTACAAATGAATCCTAGAGAACACAAGAGTTTTATTTGTAATTCATTTACGATAGCAGCTAAGTATTGCGCACAAGTCGCGAGCCATCGCGTGTGACTCAAAAATTAAAATTTCAAAATATTATGGTAATTCATGAAGTTTTCATCCAAATTATTTTTTAATCTGACCTGATGAAAGTATGCAGTGTAACTTATCAGAAATCCGTCATGCAGTAGATTCATAGTAACAATGTTTAGTACTTTTAAAGACATAGGCTCGAAACTGAAAGCAGCACAGGTGTATTTACAATAGATGATGACACAACACGCATTCATTACTTATATTAGTCTCTAACCTGGCTTATAGAGTTACAATGCATGTAATAAACACGACATTTCTTTTTTTTTTTTGGCTCAGAAAATAGCCAAGATCTATTCTTAGTTCGATTGAGTAAAGGTTGGTTCTCATATAATTGCCCCGATCGTTTCTATCGCCTTTGTCACTTCAAAACGTTTTCTTGCGATTGGGGCGATTATATGAGAACATTACACAGATGATCGCTAACGTTTGCGGCGATTGGGGCGATCACGATCGCTTGGATCGCCTGTTTTCTATCCTTCTAGCTTCGCTTTTCCTTTTACGCTGGAAAACAACAATAATTGGCATACGAAGATAGGAGGTCACGAGTTGTGCTCTTTCATTTAAGGCTGCCGTTGAATTGGATCTAGGACTAAAATGATTGTTTTTCGTCGGTTTTTGTTCATACCAGGCGATCGGGACGATCATATGAAAGCCCCCGATCGCTTCCAATGGCTTCGATCGCCTATTTAGATCGTCTCAGTACTTGCAAACGATCGATGCGATAGAAATGATCGGGCGATCATATGAGAATCAGGCTTAAGAGAACTGTTAAGCTCTGCACTAAATTATCTGACTTTTTCCGTAGCTGAGGGTGAAGGAGAAAGTCGCGATTACCGAGATGTGTACGAATATGACGAAGACGAAGACGGTGAAGAAAAATGTCCCGAAATCAATCTCCCAAGTGGTCTTGTCGGGCGATGCGAAGTCAGCGATTTTTGCAGTAACATCACATGTCAGGTGAAAGCCATGAACAAACGTGCCATAATAATATTCAAAATCAACAGATGCGAGGATCCCATAACAGCCACAGTTACCATCAGGCTGCATGGATATGCTGCAGACTGGTCACATACGTTTAAAGATGGCGAGGTCATCGAACTTCCAACCGATAGTCAATCTGATGGGGGGTTCGGCGGCATGGCACAAGTTTCTGTTTCGCTCAAGGTTGGATTGAAGAAGGAAGGAAAGAAACTGCATTTTAAGGTAAGACAATTTTAACACTTGGTCTGTCCTCGGTATAGCTTGCGTTGAAAAGGCACTTGTATACATGATTCCGTCTTTCCAATGACGACACGGGTGCAAAATTGAATGGTACTGAAATCTTTTTAAGTGAAATCGGTTTCGCCTGCGAATGCAGCAAGTGGGTCGGAGCGCGGAGAGGCGGCTGTATTTGCAGGCTAAAATCGGTTAAAATAAGCGCATAGATGTGGACCAAATATAACTTAATTTTTTTTCAGTTGAATATATTAAAGGTTTAGTGTTAAAAAACAGCTTAGTTAACGGTTCTCTTCGAATTTGTGGAGGTAAATTTCTATAGTTGCTTCTTTGCCTTATGCGGTGGGCATTTTAATTTAAGTTAACAGGAAAGAAACGAGTGAAGTTTCTAATATTAATCTCCAGAAACATTTCCTTTTTTTAGCTGGAACTGCTCGGCAAAACTGAAGTATCAGTCTTCCACAAACTGGACCGGCCAATTGATGCAACCCTTCTTGACGGGAAAATTTCACTGTCAACTAAGAATTGTGGTAAGGAATCACTTTCGGCCTTTGGGAACCCAGATCTCCTTACTCTCATCGAAGAGAGAAAAGATTTTGGTGGGATGTTATTTTTCGATATGTTTCCTGTCTTAGAAGAGGCATTTTTGGCGGGTTTTCTGTAACGCGCGCGACGAGCGAAACACGAAAGCGAGACACGCGAAACGTACAAGTAAAGCATATACATGCATCTTCCCATGTACATTTACAGCGTTGTTCTAAGATTCTGAATTTTTTTTCCATGTCACATGTCATGTCACATCAGCTATGTATTTCGCAGGACCAAGCGAAGACAGTAGCGGATGTATTTTTGGGGAGGAATTCGAAGGGGTAGAAGTTTTATTGTTCAGAACGAGAGGTTGAGTATGCTATGGTAACACAAATTTACTTCTTTCACAGGGTTCAGCGCTTGGTTCAACAAACAGCCGCGTTACATGAAGGCGTTGTTGATCGCTGGTCCTATCCTAGTTTTCATCATACTGCTCATGCTCATTGCTTGCTGCTGTACCAGGTGCAGGCGTCGCGCGCCCGCACGCCTTCATGTTCAGCTGCCTAGTCATCGTGTCCAGATCTCCGCGACCAGAAGTAGGGTGCCCATGCAACGACTGATCAACGAGGAATGAGTCTGGGTGCTCTGCTAACTCAGAAAGAACGAAAGAAGCTTGGGAACGGATCAAAACTTCATCGAAAGTCCACCGACTAAACGTAACATGGTTAATTATTTCTAGCAGAAAAAGTTTTATTTTTCTGAGTCCTGTTTTTTTTTTTGCTATGCATTACGTCAAAACATACGTATAAAGCGCACTGAACTACGTACTATCCAAGTTAAATAATTGTCTAAACATGAAGTCGAGCAAACATATACATAATATTGACTTAATATTTCATCAAATTTTCAAAACGAGCACTAAATTAAATGCATTACAATTGAACGCTCTCTTTACCTACTTATATATTTCAGGCGTGTTTCTCAGTGGAGTAAAATAACGGTTCGCAATTATATATTATTATTATACTGAATTATATATTATTTGTTTTGAGTAACATTAGTACTTTATAACGAACAACAAACGAATCCTTTGTTGAAAGTGTAACAAAAAGGAAAGTTCCGCAAAAAATAACCATAACTTGAGACGCGAAGCAATTATGTGCTGTTTCGACATCATTCGGTGCTTTTGTCTAAAGAGTAAAACGGTTTTCATGAATGACTTTCTTAAAACCAACCCATAGTAGCCGCATTAGGCCAATCAGAACAATCGTGAATTTGAACGCAAGAGAATACCTGCGTGCAGTCGTGTTTGTAGCCTGCGTGACAGCGACTAGGCGGGGAGGGATAGAGGAAATTTGAGCGCGAAACGCGTGGAGAGTGCACGAAGCGCGTACTGAGGCGCGCGCGACGCCAGAGAAATTGTATTATTATAAAAGCTGATTAAAAGTTAAAGTTTGGCTCGTATGAAATGCGGGCGTGTAAAAGTATTAAAGATTTAAAGAGGAAATCATGTAAAGATTAATTCAGTTGTCTTTTATATAACATTAAGTAGCTATTAAGCAAGTGTTCACTTATGTAAAATTGTTGAAATTACGTTTCTACGCGCCCGACGTAGAAAATACCCTTGATTACAAAAATTTCAAGTGTCGTGACTATTATCATCATCTTATAAAGCAAAAATATGAAAAACCAAATAAATGGGCTAAGTTGAGAGAAGAATTTAATCTTGAGGATCAACAAATTTCGGAGGCATTCGTGATGCCACTAAGAGCTGCAAATGAACCATATTTACGTTCTTTTCAATATAAAGTATTAAATTCAATTCTATACACAAACGAATTACTCTGTAAGATAGGATATGTTTCTAACCCCAACTGCTCATTCTGTCATCAGACTATAGAAACGACATCACATTTTTTTCTTTGATTGTTCTTTTTCGACCTTTTTTTGGAATGAAGTTTGTGATAAAATTTTTAATAAACTGAATAGTTGCGTAGGCCTCTCTTTAAATTATAGGGAGATTATTTTAGGGTTCTTAAAGGAGGAGATGGATCTGCAAAACTATATACTCATCTTAGGAAAAAGTTATCTGTGGACTTGCCGATGTAAAGAAACGAAACCATCTTTCAGCCACTTTGAGAGAATTTTATTAAATAAATATCAAACCGAAAGGTATATTTCTGTCAAATCAAATAATATAAAGTCTTTTAGGAAAAAATGGAAAATGTTTGAGGAAAAGATTCTTTAAAAAGTGTAATGAATTATGTTTAAAGAAATTGTTATGTAACGCAACAATTGTTATGCAAGGCAATGAAATGGTACTTATTGATAAATAAATAGATAAAAAAAAAAATCAAACTGAGGAAAAAATAGGATATGTATGCACAATGTACATGTACACTGAACTAGTTAGAACGTAGGAAACGTATGAATTCACTTAAAATTGTAAACGATGTAAATATACTGTTAGCTTATTGTAGTTTTGTCATTAGGAATGTAATCAATGAGTAAAGGAATTGTAAAAAGTTGTGCAAGTGATTGTAAAAATAAAAAAACAGTTTGATTAAAAAAAAAAAAAAAAAAAAAAAAAAAAAGTGTTCACTTATGTAAAATGGTTCACAATAAAATTGTAAATATCTGTTCACATCAATCTGTCAGAATTGGTATTGTGATGGTTGTTTATCTCAGCGGAATCCATGGAACCCCACACTGCTAGCTGACAATCATTTTCTCTCGATCTAATCTCGTTGAGGTCCCTGGCTACGAAAGCATGTTTAGAGCTCGAGCCGAGGGAGAAGGAATTGGGGCGAGCTAAAGGTGTGGCGCGCCGAGAAGAAAAACAATTGCCCCAATCTCGTGCAGCGGTTTAGATCTGCTACTTTGGAATACTGTCAAAAACCTTCTCATGAAAAGTACTGGAAGGCAATTATTCTTAATGTCGGTACGCAGAATGTGGCGAGTACCAAGATACAAAAGGTTAAGTCTGCATTCGAGCCAAGTGGCCCACCAAACTGGAGCTTATCCCGGTTTCCGCAGTATGAAGCGACTATTAGTATTTCTTCTCCCCCTGGATGGGATGCTAGTCCATCGCAGGGTTACCCCCAGCATTAAATTCGCCAGTACCCATTTATACACCTGGTACCAATACTAGTGGAGAGAGGCAGTATGAAAATGAAGTGTCGTGGCGAGCAACAAAGACCCGAGATTATAGCGAATGGATATGCCCCCTCTTCCCGGGAAATTTTTGAATGAAGCTCTCTAAATTGCTGTTTCCGCGTTTATTAGACAGGACTCTATATTATACTCACGAAAAGGCAACATTTAATGTTCTTAGGGTTCCAAAAAAATTATGTTAAAAAAGTCCCTTTCTGACACGCAGTTTTGGTACAGCCGCCCGGATTTTTTCTCATAACAAGCCAAGTCACCTTTCCGGTAATTTACTCTTGGAGGTTGGTGTTTTCGGTGTTTGCTAACAACCTTAAATTTTACATCGCTGCTTACGCCGTTACTCTTGGAACGTAGCTGTCTTTTCATGGTCGAAGAAAAGGAGGTATTAGCCTGTGGGAGCGGGACGGCTGTACAGAGCCTAAAGAGGTATTACAGGTATTAACCTTTGCAACAACTCGCTTTATGTCTCTTCATTTCCAGTCGCCCTCAAACACAAACGCGTTTCTTTCGGTTTTCAAACAACCTCGACCATGTCCAATGCAAAAAGCAGTCAGTAACGATTATTTTTAACTACCCTATTACATTAAATTTTCGCGACACGTTAATTTTGCGAATTTCGTGATTCCAAAAAAATCGCGAAATTAAAGTGACGCGAACAATAAGTGTCGCGAACATAACATGACGCGAAAATTAAGTGACAAACATTATGTCAATAATCAAGAAGGAATAAGTTTATTACCACTAAACGAAGGAATTTTCAATGTAAATGGATGTTGTCGTCAATTGACTCAAGAACAATAACTCGCGTACAGGCATGACCTACTTGTGGACATTGTGAGAACTGCTCTGTTGTTGCTATTGCCGAGATTTATTCCCACCCTTGTGGTTTTGTTAATTTTGACGTTACTGTTCCTTAATTTGATGAAGTCGGGTTTTTTTAGTTCAACAGGCATGTAAAATAATATTGCCAAGGAAATGTAAATTGTGTCTTACTCAAAAACGCGAAATTAAAGTGATTCAAAATACAAAATTTTCGCAAAATCGCGAAAATTAAGTGTCGCGAAATATGCGCACCTCAAAATCGCTAAATAAACGTGTCGCGAAAATTTCATGTAATAAGGTACCTTGATAACGTAATCGCTTTGTTTGGGCCAGAGCAGAATTTCGGTTTCCCTTCCGGTAAGGTAAAGACCATACTTTTATTGAAGGGCGCGGGGGGTGGTGGTGGGGGGAATCAAAAGTTTTTCAAAACAATCAATTTTTTCCGGCTGCATCTTCCCGCAAATGTTTTTTTTTTATGTATATATGTCTGCAAACAATTTACTTTTGCTTTTTTGCTTTTGCAAACAAATTTTTTGGAAGGAATTTTTGATCCCCCCCTCGAAAAAAGAAAAAAAAAGAAATAATGTTCCGGAACGGTTGTCACGTATGGAAACCGGATTTTTTTTTGAGACCGGAGGCGTGACCGGATGTGACGCCCGGTTCTTTTTTTTATATCCGGGAGTTTACTTTCTGGCGGACATCCGGCCTCCGCTCGCACACGTACCGTTTCAGAACAGTATTAAAGCAAGGCATTTCACAATTTTCCAACAAAATCAAGCTGAATAAAGGCGTTATGAATTAACTGAATTAGAGCAGGTCAGTTAGGGAAATAATTGGCTTATTTTCTGATCTTAGACATTTCACAAGTTCAGGTCGCAAGGCCCGGGTAGCAAGGGCGATGTTTTTTCCGGGTTCCAGATTGAATGTCACGTGATTATGCCTGGTACGGACGTCATATCTGTTCCGGCATGGCAATGAATATAAAGTCCATCCTCGTACCCAGGGTCTTCGTTCCCTTTGACCAGTCATGAATATTGATTTTTGCCTCAACTCACGCATGTGATTTGGGAAATATTGCAGAGACTGCTAAAATCATGGCGCTGGCTGGCAAGCAGGGAGCAACATCAGGTTTTAGAACTGAAATTTGCCTTATTTTGGCCATTTTTTCGGCCATCGGAGGTAGGTTAATAGCCCTGACATAGTCAAGTGACCCGTGAAATTCATTTTACTGAAGCCGCTTAATTTCATTTGCCTTAAAAATTGTTTGTGCTTCGCTGAAACACGCATGGTCGTAAACTTCATATGTCTGCGGCAGGCGCTTTTACTTAAGCTTAGTTTTCTTTTCATCATTAACGTCGCTGTAAAACGTTTTGCTTAAATTTTCGTGGAAATTGACGTCAGAAAGCGCAAATGAAGACTTTCGTGACGGTTTCTAAAAGAAGAGTTTTAGCCTTGCAATCATAACAAACTATGGTGCAAGCGTTTGTATGAAAATTAAGCTTCAGATAGCTGGGAAAATATTGTTGCTTGCCAAAAATTTAATGGTGTACAGTACTGCTAACGACGCAATTTTTGCGAGAGAATGAAAATATTTTAATATCATAATATATTGTTAATATAGTTAACAATACTTCAATATGAAGGCAAAAAAAAACTTGACCGAGGGGTAACCCATATATAACTGTGGTGTGATTTTTACACGTGTTGGTGGAGCTGATCTTGAGTTTACAAAGAATCTTACGGCTCAAATTACAATAAATTATTAATTTCATGCTGATATGAATTTAAATAAAAAAAATTGTTAGGGGCAAGCAAACAAACAATCACTTGCATAGAGGCCTTCCAAGGGTAGCCCTGTCTCAATGTCGCATGTTTCTGAGAGCTGATGTCGCCTAATGTAAATGTCACTGTCATTTTACACCCTTTTATGTTGCTGTTGCATTGTGTCGCTGTCACATTTCCGTGCCGTTATGATGTCGCTTGTTGCTGTTAAAATGTTCCTGTGTCGCCAGTATTCAGGGTCATGACGCTTGTTGCTTTTACCCCTTGAAAGGCCTCTGTCTAGTGGTGTCTTAATCAAGAGGTTCGGGTTGCAACCCAGGTTTGTTGTGTTCCTTAGCAAGACAATATCGTCTCCTACAGAGTATAAATGGGAAAGTATTTGTCAAGCGGATGGGAAAATTTCAAAATTCTCGGGCTTTAAACTGTGATTAAAAATTTACCTTAGCCAGTTTTAACAGTATTCAGTTTTTTTGAGTTATATTGTTCTCCTCTCATATTTAGTGACAGTGTGTTAAGCCAGAAAACCTCAATCAACATTTTATAGAAGATTGTTTAAATAACTAGACCCTTCGATTTTCCCCTTTAAATTGTAGCCAGCCTGCCTACCACAGGGCCTCCAACACAAGACAATTGTCCAGGTATTCAGTTACCCGATGCTGGCAATGGAACATGCGTCCTTAGTGACATGTGCAGCAAAGTCGCATGCACTGCACCACCTGGCAGTGGACCATTTAGCAAAATAACTGTACAGGCAAATGCTTGCCGTCAACCACTAAAAGCCACAGTTGATATAGAACCATCTCAGGGTGGCCCTAAATGGTCCCATACATTTGAAGATGGAGAGGAGGCTGCGTTCCCTATGCCGGGTATTCCTGACAGTATGAATGTATCCATGAAGGTTGAATTGAAGAAAAATGGCAACAATTTAGTCCACTTCAAGGTAGAGTATGGTGTAAAACAATTTTTGTCTTACAGAGATGTTAAGTCTTTTGTGCTCCAGCAGTTGACACTTTTAAAATTAAGCTTAAAACGTTTTTATTCAATAATGACCTTTTAATAACTTTAGAATTTTATAATGAATTTTAGTAATGTTTTACGAATTTTAGAATTTTATAATGAATTTTAGTATTTTAATGAATTTAATATTTAATCTTATTGTAATTTAAATATCTTATCTACTTTCTTTAATATTGTTTCGTTATTTTTCGTTATTTTCTTGTAAGAGCATTGAGATTTTTTAATGTAATGCGCAAGAAATAAATTAAATTAATTAGGTTACTTTTGGTCAGTTTATCCATCAAGTTCCTCATTTTAGTGGAAAGTTTGATTTAGTCTAGTAATGTGAAAAGGATGGTGATACATTGTTGGAACCTTAAATCCCCCTCCTGGAAAAAGGAGACCTATGTGAGCATGGCCCCATCTTTTCTGACCCCTAAAAGAGACCATTTTACATGTCTGATTGGTTTAAACCACTGAAAAGGGCCAAAACCTGCAATCTGTATCAGCCCATAGAGCAGTTTTCAGTTGAGTGTCGTAAAACCAAAACCAAAGTAATTGCTCTGGCCAATCACAAAGGACACAGACAATCCAGTGAACCAATCAAAACTCGAAGCAAATACATGTAGCTGACACGAAGTGCGGGAAAACGTGCGCAAGCAAGTCACGATTGGTTTTGGTTTAGTTTTGATTGGCTGAGAAAGTGGCGCGAGATTTTTAAACCAATCACTAAGCGTAGTAATGCAAAACCAAAGCAAACGCAATTTACTTTCGCCACTCAAGTGAAAAACCGCTCTAATTATGCAAGACAAACAATTCCCATCCCTTTCATATGGGAGTTTTCCCCCGGAGATGGGGGGGGGGGGGGTACTCTGCCCAGTTACATATTACCTCTCATGTATGTAATGGGCTATGACTTCTGGCCTTTGTTTTTGTTGTTGCTGCAATTAACTGCTAATGAAGACAAAAAGCTCAGTGAAGGTACGAAGCAAAATTAATTTGTCTAGCTTGGCTGTAATATGGGTTTCTCTGTTCATACCCTTCCCCCCTCCCACCTGCCCCATGGTGATAGCCATCCCCTTAGTTTTGGCATTTTGAGTATATTGAAATGAATGCCAACTTTTCCCAGAAAGGCCAAAGCTAATTACTGGTTTGTTAATATTTGTTCTTCTAGATACTGCAGTTGATTAAGTCCGATTATGCAAACTCTAATGTGACTTTTCTGGAAGGAGACTTACATGCTTACAAATGTGGTAAGCTTCATATAAAACTAATTATTAAGGTCATTTGCCTGAAATAGAACTTAACATAGATTTTCAACCAAACTTTGCCTACTTGTTGATTAAAATAAGGTAGGATAACCATATTCTTTTAGCAGCAGGAAGACCTTGTATATTATTAAACCATGTGATTCCTCAGGGCTCACCAAAACCCCCATCTGGCCGGTCGTCGGTCATCCGGGACAAGTAGATTTTCCCGTTGGGCAAGTGATTTTTCATGCTTACTTGCCCGACGGGCAAGGGCCCAGGCAAACCATCAATTAACTTAATCTAAAACAACGATTTTGAAACAAAGCAGTACATTATAAATTGCAGCAAAAACTGTTCCAAACTGTTTTCGGATTCGATGAAATGTGTTCCCAATGTCTCAAAATGCATTCCAAATGTTTTGCAATGGTTTTCAATGGAATAATTAATAAGTTTAAGAACCTGGGCAAGGGGGAAAAGTGTCTGGGCAAGCAAAGTTTAAGGGTTACTTGCCCCATGGGCAAGCTGGAATTCAACTTTTTGTCGAGCCCTGTTCCTTAAAAATTCCCTTGCGAGTACTGGCAAAGTACACATTTCCAGTGATAATTTTATTTTTCAAACATAAGAATTAATCTGTTTTCATTTCACAGAAAGAACTTGATCGCTTCACCCAGAAGCTGAGAAACAATTGATAGGTCACTCCGGTTACCCTACAGTTAGCTTAGGTAGCTTGCAGCTAGCCTCTTTATTGGGAGTAGGGATTTTTGCCTGGCATGCCTTACTGCCTCGCCTCACTTTCCTTGCTGCATTGCCTCGTATGCCTCACATGGCTTGCTGCCTCGCATATTTGTAAGACTTTGGCAAGATGTTCTTAATGTTTTTGTTTGTTTTATTTAATGCGGTTTTCAGTGAAATGCGAACTCTGAAATTCAATCCTCAATCACCGGTTTACACTTTTTGCTGCCATCAATCATCTTAGCGGACCTCTCAGGAAACAGGAGCTCACTTCAACCCGGTCAAAAGGTCACATCCTTCAGTTGTGATTGGTAGATTTTGATCCATTTTGTTTGTTTCTGTTTTTCATGGTTCATTGGCTGTCACCATAATTATGACTGACGGCAGCGAAAAACGCAATCGTTAGTTGGATTTTTATTATCAGAGTTCGCATTTCACTGAAAACCGCAATAATTTTGCTGATGTTAAAACCACATTTGAAGAGTTGAAAGACTGAAGTATAAGGGGTCCATTTTCTCCTCAAAACTATAGCAAGCCCCTCTACAATAGAACCTGCAACACAACCCCCAACACATCACAGCCATCATGGAGAACATCAAGACAATTGTCCAGATATTCAGTTACCTGACGGCAGTGAGGGTACCTGTGAGCACAGTGACCACTGTAGCAAAGTCATATGCACTGCACCACCAGACAGTATTGGGCCGTTTGGCCATCAGGTCTTAACTGTGCAAGTTTATGGATGCCACCAACCAGTGAAAGCCACAGTTCATACAGAATCATCTATAGCAGGTGATTCATCTAATAGTGGTACGGAGTGGTCACATACATTTAAAGACGGCGAGAAAGCTGCACTGCCCACGCTACCTGGAGCCCCTGCCAATGTTAAAGTATTCCTTAAGGTAGAACTGAAGAAAAATGGAGGCTTTGTCCACCTCAAGGTATGATGAAAGGTCCATTTTATTTCTAAGTACATAAAATGGGTACTGTATATTAGGGCTGCAACGATAGGTGCACCGGTGAATCGTGATATTATTTGTCACGATACGAATATCGGTATTTGAACGAAATATCACAGTATCGTGAAACAATAAAATATATTCTTCATAAACATTCAGAAATTACTGTTTTTAGTGACTTTTTACCCATGTCAAAGCCCTCAATGGCTATTTATTAAACTTAGGGACTAGGAAGTTCCATTCTGTGTCTGATCAGGTATTCTTTAAAGATGGGACAAGTAGTTTTCGACTGACACAGCCTTGTTTGCCCACAAGCAAAAACATGCGGTTTATGAGAACTTCACTTTGCAATAAGATTTTGCTGCTGATAAAGTGGAAAAAACTGTGTTACCAATAGACTTAAGTAAAATTATAGCACTTGTCAATTGTATGCAATGTTGTATCATAATGTGAAGCGTATCGTGGCGCTTATATCGAGGTATGTATCGTATTATGAAAAAGGTATCGTTACAGCCCTACTGTATATTTGGCTGTATTTAAAAAAAAGAATGCCACTTCAACACTAGCTGGTTTTCATGTGCTCCTATATTCAGGTTGAATTGGAATTTGGAAACAAAATGGATGGGATGCTACTATGGGTAGTAACACCCACCAAGGACAGAACACCAGTTTATTAAGCTCTCAAGTTCTTGTTGAAGTTTGTAAAGAAATATGAAAACAAGTCCTAACTAATTTAAAAAAATCAACCGAGATCAAAAATTAACTGCAATATGGACACTTCATACCGATACGGGATCCTCTCCCCCCCCCCCCCCTGGGTTATTATGATTGTTTTGTTACAGATAGAAATGTTTTGCAAAAAGTGACAAAAAGTAGCAGGTCCCGTTTATTTTAAGTTCCAGACAGTCCATCAAAACCATTGTAACTTACTGTTTATATTATGTTGTTTTTAAAGTTAGTGATGTTGTTTGAGTCGGACGTCACACACTACAATGTCACTTTCCTTGAAGGAGATTTACATGCATCCAAATGTGGTAAGCTTCATTAATACTGGTGATATTAAATTGATAGTGATATTGTATATAGAAGTAGTAGCCCTGCACTAGCTCCTTCTGTGCATCCCTCTCTTGCTGGTAACAACTCTTGCCCATGGACTTGATCTCTGCTTAGCAAACGTCTCCAGGTGTTCGTGAAGATTTACTAAAGCAGAATTTTAGTAGTTCATTGAAATTTTCTGTTTCGTTCAAGATCCAGACCTTCAGATAAGTGACTTAGGGGTCAAATCATCGTGACCTCTGACCTTAAAGCACCTCCCCTAGATCCGCACCAAGATTGAGCAGGATAAATAATTATTGTTTTATTATTCATTATAAAATGGTCAACGAATTCCATGTGCTGTGATTGGTCAATTTGAACTCATTATAGTCCCATAAAGCACGCTGCATACGTCATGTGCATGCTTTATCAAGTTATAATGGAGGCTGCTTACGTCGCGAGTTTTAGCGCGCGCAATTTCTTCAGCATTTCATAAAAGAACTCCTCGTGAATTATTGAGTTTATATAAGCACCTGTTAACTTTTAAGAACACTCGAGAAGTGCGAGAAGCACTCGGCGCAATGCACTTCTCTCGTGTTCTTAAAATTCCCAAGTGCTTATATAACTCAACAATGCACTCGAATGCGTTTTTTACTGTAATGCAGTGCAGCGCTTTACAAGACTTTGGGCAATTTTTCGCAACCTACGTATATCGCAGGATATCTGTTATGTACGGATGACAGATAATGTTAAAATTTTGACCATATTATGGGCATTTCAGGCATTTGAGGTTTTAATATGTGATATTTTTACAACCAACCACTTTTTGGCTACACAGACAGTACAGCATAGTCACATATGGTAGTTCTTTTCAACCAGATGACCAGCAAGAATTTTTTTTGGGTGGGAGGGGGGGGGGGGTAGCAGTTGTGGCACAGCTACATGGTTAAATAAATTACATTTACCTTTTTTGATCAACATTTTATTCTGCAGCTGATGAACATGGAAGCGATCATTCCAAACAATGCCCAGCAGTTGATATGATTCCAAGTGATCCTAATACTCCAAGCAAATGTGTTTACAGCGATCACTGCAGCAATGTTAAATGTTCTGTGGCAGCAGAAGGTCACAAGTTAACAGTTGGTTTTGAAGCAAACAAATGCAAAAAGTCACTGACTGCGAAAGTTACAATACAGCAAACAGGTGGTTTGGACTGGTCACACACCCTTAAAGATGGAGAAAAAGCCAAGTTGAAAGCCCCACCAAGCAGTTTTACTGGTGGCATCCCAGTTTCTGATGCCTCCTTGTTCGTAAAAGTAAAACTTCGGGAGACGCAAGGAAACAATGTTAACTTTACAGTAAGGAGATTAAATGAATTAATAGCCCCATTAATAGCAAAATAGTACAACAACAAAAAACATAATTTTGATAGCCAGGCAGGGTAACAAATTCTTATTTGTTTGAATATTACAGATATTATATCATACCTGGTCAGGTTTCTCATTCAAGCTCTGGCCCAGGTCATTTGTGTTTTGCTCTTGGCAAGACACTTTACACTCACAATGCCTCTCTCCAGTCAAGTGTACAAACTGGTACTAGCAAATTAATGCCGGGAGCAGAAACCCTGGAATCAGGACTAGCACCCATCCAAGGAGAAGTAGAAGTACTTCAAGTCGCTTCATGCTATAGAAACTGGGATAAGCTCCAGCCTGATTTGCCACTAGGCTTAAATCCAGAATTTTTTGTGCCTTCAGATAGATTGTGCAGTTCCAGAAAAAATCCATACCCACCCCACATAAGGTCATTAAAAATACGTGGGGTTGTGGGGGGGGGGGGGGGGAGGTTTAAAAGCCACAATTTTTAAAGCAATTTAAGTCTGAGGCTTAACTGGAATTTCCAGAGGGGTGGGGGGATTCAAACCAAAAAGCCTTCTGTGGGAAGGGTATGGATATTTTCTGGAATGACATTGGATAAATTTATCTCCTTAGGTGATGATTGTTGGCACGGTGACAATCGCCGATAAGACTGAGCCGGTAAATGCTGTGTTATTACAAGGAGAGCTTCCTATCTCAACTGATGATTGCGGTAAGCATGCCGGTTAATAAGTATGATATTGACCAGTCAGTGACATAACCCAACCAGAACTCTAAGAAGGACTTCTGAATCTCCAAGTTCATCTTTTGGGTTGATATTTTAGGTTTTGAATCTTACCACTATAGCAGCTTAAAAGAGCAGTTAAATAGTGATTAGGAGTCATATTACCTCAAAATTCCCACTCACTTTTGAGTACCACCAGTCAAAGCCTTGAAAGTCACTGAAAAGCTATTTCAATTGGTGCTTTATTGTTCTTAATGGAAGGAAATTCTCATGCAAAAATTGTGGACAAACATTCACCTAATCAACAGAAATTCAAGAGGACTGAGACCACATGTTAAGATGCTTTTATTTTTGTTTAGTTGTATTTGTTTTCTTAGTGCAAATAAGTGTCTTTCAAGTACTGGATCATGCTTTGAAAGTCTTGGAAACTACTTAAACTTTAAAAATATTATTTACAAGGCTAAAAAGTTTTAAAATTTTAAAAAGAACCCAACGTTTTCAGTCGATGTGTGATGATGATCACTCTGATCACTCTGATGATGATTTTTAAAATTTTATAACTTTTTAGCCTTGTAAATAATGTTTTTACCTTTTTTAGCGAATATTATGTCACTTAAACTTTCAAATCCCATTTTTATAAAGGGTTTGAACTCTGACTGGTAGAACCTTAAGGATGTCGAATGGAAGAACCTTAAAGATGTCGAATGCAAGGCTAAGAATTTTTCTTAGCCTTGAAAAAGCAATAAAGACTCAGAGAAGGCCTCCTAAAAAATTCGAGATGATGAGACCCCTAAAATTTGGCTAAAGTTTGTGAGATGGGCATTTTTGAAAGGACATTTCACTACCTTAACCTTGGGCGCTTTCCATTAGTCAGAACTGGCCGGCTGGTCCAGTGGTTTTGAATGTGAAACGGGCCTTTCCCACGAGATTTTCCCACAAATCCACCACAACAGTGTATAATATTTATGCACTGACTGATTTGACAGGAAGAATCTGACTACCAACTGAATTCTGTTCTCGATTAGAACAGAACAGAATTCTGTTGTTATTAGGGCGGTCAGTGTTTGACAAAATAAAAATTTGTTCTCTCTTTAGTTCTGACTAATGGAAAGAGCCCTTATCATGTATTCTACCAACAACCATGTCGTAGCCCTGTTTAAATTTTAAAGCTACAGGACAAACGTTTAAAGATCATACAGTTTTCCTCACATCATGAGATCAGTTCCAGAGAATACAGCATGGTACATTGAATTAAATATTGCTGTTTTTTTCTTTTTCTTCTTGTTTGCCCAGGTACCTGGTTCAGTAGACAGTCAAGCGGCGTCAAAGCTGCAGTGATTGTTGTGCCAATAGTTATCATTATAGTGATATCACTGGCTCTTGTTGCCTTCTTTTGTTATAAAAGACGCCAGGATGGTACACGCTTTATGGTCGACATTTTCTCAGGCCGAGACAAGCATGGGATGCAGCGGCTGGACAATGAGCTGTAAGCTTGTGCCGTTTTGGAAATCAAGCAAATGTAAAGGCAAACAAACTGAAAGTGTTTTAAAATGGAAACTGTTTAGTAAACAATTTGTTAGAACAATAGACTGCCTAGTTTGACTAGATTAAGGTATAGCACATAGTACATGATAGGTAATGGTTTCTTAGCTTGGATAAACAGCTGTCGGTCTTTTTTTTGTAGTAAGTTTAGCCTCCCCAAACACCTTCCTCCCATCTTGATACAGACATAACTCTATAGAGAACTCAGTGGTAGTACCATCTGATTGGTCTATGTTTCTGCTCGGAATTTTCACGGACAAGTACCAACCAATCAGAGCGTCCTGCTGTATCTTTACGCGCACTTACCAGTTACCTCTAAATAGTACTTATATTTGTGGCGACTGGCCGAGATAATGCTAGGGGGTGTGGGTGTCTGTGGAAGGGTACTTATGACTTATTTATTGTGAAGTTTCCTGCAAAATTTGAAATGGGTTTTGTAACGGCTATACATTTATTGGGGGTTTCAGGTTATATATTTATTGGTACATTATTAGTAAGAGTGCTCTGTATAATTTTTATAACCTGATATTTCTTAAATCGTCTCACAATTCTTGGTATTTAGTCTCTTAAAGTATCAATTTTTCAGGTATAACAATATCTGTGACAATTTTTCAGGTCTTTATACGTATGCATAATTTATTGGCAAAGCTTGAAAAAAGTTCGGTTACAGTAAATGTAGGATGGGAATTATTTAACAAAGAAAAAGTTTTTTTGTTGTGGTGCAATTTGATCCTTGGTACAAATTGGTGTTTTCCTCTGTTTAGTAAACTTGCACTAAGTCGCCCTCTCTGTAGGCGAGCGTCGTAGCGAGATGATCGCGAGTGACGAACCTAAAGCGCGCTTTGAAGTACAATATATACATAACAAAACAAAGGAAAAAACCAGATAATACCAAGGGTGAACCATAACATAGATGTTAATAGTATTGTATGCTACGTAAGGTATTATTTAAATCACAATTAAAAATTACTGTTTTGTGTCACAATGTCGATGTTTTTAACGATTTTTTAGAAGTTTAGCGACCCTGCTTTGCAATAAACTAGCTGAACTAGCTTTAGCCAGCTGGAAATTTTGAATCGGGAACGTAACAGAATTGTCGTTTTGTCTTAATACAACCGAGATAGGTACTAAAGCCCTCGACGTTTTCTGACAAGTTTTTGTTTTTTCTTCAGATAAAGATAGATGATAGATAGATATATTGTTTATTGATATTTTTACATGACAGTCCAAAACTGGACAGCTCTCTTAGATTTGAGGTTTTTGGAGCTTATGGTGGTGAAAAATACACAGTAACTCTGATAAATCGTCCTGAGTATTCCCTATTCTAACTTTCAGTACTGTTCCTGTGTCCTCATTTAACTTTATACGGGGTCCAAACGGGGCTCGGGGGAGTAGGGGGTGGGGGGGAAGGGTGTGAGGTGGAACCCTTAAAATTTCGCCGTACAGGCTGGAGCCCTATTCCGTTTGGCGGCTTGGAGCCTGTCCCTCCCGCCGCGAAAAAAAGAAATGAGGAAGATTTTTTTTATCAAAATGCCTGTCCCAGGACAGGCATTTTGATACAAAACTTTCATTTGGCTCAAATCAATCTTTTTTATACAACAAGTTCCTTTCTGTTCTTTCCAGGGGGACTCCCATATAGAAGGGGCGGGGATGTTCGCTGTCTCGACTACAGGCATATTTTGGATTTTTGGTCTTAGGGTGCTCCGTCGAAAACGCCAATTTTTAGCCGTCGATGTCTCTTTTAGGGTTGCACACGAAGAAATATTCAAATTTAAATTCTATTTTTGGTATTTTGGTATCTTTTCGAGGCCAGAAAAGCTTATGACACGACCAGATTGGTCTTTTTTGGATGTTCATTTCAAAATATTTGACGAGCATCTCGAATTCCCCGGGCTGTTCTTAAAAGTTTACGACCGGCATTTCATGAGAACGTAGGGTCAAGGACTTTTCTTACCAAAGAAAAATGGTGGGCCATAAACTGAAATGTGTTAATAAGGAGGTGAGCCGAAAAATTAGATACATAACCACTTCCCCATCCTAAAAATAACTAACCCTCCCCTATGCTCCTGTGCTTATGTCTGTGCTTATTCCCCCAGGGGGGTACTCCGGCTTGTAAGTGACGGGGATGATCGAAGGATTTTTTTGGGTTTAAAATTTTCGATTCGGGGATTTTTTTGGGTTGGAGAATTTGGCAAGTATTTTTTTGTGTGACTTGATTAAAATAGGGATTTTTTTGGGTATTAAAAACGAACTAAAGTGCCTTGACGGGGCCTTGGCATATTTATGGTATGATGAATAAACACACAGCAGCGTTCAATTTTTTATGATTTTCTTTGTGTTATATTATTGCCCCTCCTGGCAATTTAGGGGTAATATGACAAGGGATTTTTTGGGGGGTTATTTTTGGTCCAGGGATTTTTTTGGGTAATGTCGGAAGACTAAGGTATTTTTTGGGGTCCTAAGTTTTGCCTCCATTCGATCATCCCCGTCATTTACAGGCCGGAGTACCCCCCCTGGGCTTATGCCCTGTGAAACCTAACAGTCACCACCTTTATTTAGTGAACGAAGTCACCGGTTAGAATTTGCGACTGGCTAATTTTATATTACCGTATTTATTCGATAAAGCGCCCACCTCGAATAAGCGCCCCCCCCCTGACCAAAAAAAAAACAACTGAAGTGCACAAGAGGAGTATTGAGTATTATTGAAATTGCGATTGAAATTAACTTTTAAGTCAATTTGAAATACTACTATACTACTTTACTAGTATACTAGTATTAAAATATTACTAAGAGACTTCCGCAAAGAACAGTTAAAGTTTTGCTTTTCTACATCTTCGCGTTTTATTATTATTCAGTTGCAAAATAAACAAACTACTTGCTAAAAATGGTGAAAATTTAATAAGCGCCCAGCCTCGAATAAGCGCCCACAGACAAGGTCCAAAAATTTAATAAGTACCCAGGGCGCCTAATCGAATAAAAACAAACAGTATTTAACTTTTCTGACAAAAGGTTAAGGTTGTAGCGTTTTTGGCACCACTTTTAGTTTTCGGCACGACTTCAACTTTTTTGCACGACTCATTATTCGTCGGCTCATTTTGAAAATAATACAAGTCGTGCAAAAACTGAAAGTCGCGCCAATTCGTGCCAGAAAGTTAAAGTTGCGCCAAAAACGTTTTAAAAAAGTGGTGCAAAAAAGTTAAAGTCGTGCCAAAAAGTAGTCTGCTTCGCAGCCCCTATTTGGGATGTCACGCAAGGCTCCCCACAGAGAGCGTAGGAGCGTTGCGTGACATCCTAAATAGCGGCTGCGAAGGAGACTTGCTAAAAAGTGGAAGTCGTACCAAAAAGTTGAAGGCGTGCTAAAAAGTTGAAGTCGTGCTAAAAAGTCGAAGTCGTTCAAAAAAGTAGGAGTTGTGCAAAAAAGTTGAAGCAGTGCAAAAAAGGTAAAGTCGTGCCAAAAGTAGAGTTTAACAAAATTAACTCGGGAAAACGGAATTTGACGAGGAGAAATGAGTGGCTTTAACTGGGCTCCGTAGTACGACATTTACAATGTTTTGACGACTCTCAAAGTGTGCCAAAATGTGCAAAACAAGTCTGACTCATAACTAATGAACGTCACGTGACTATACCCATTGCACTGACGTCATTATAGTGGTCCGTCAAAATAACAAACAAACAAACAGTATGGAGGCCATGGCGTATGCTGAAAACAAGAGTATAATAACGAAAATTTGTCTTATATTGGCCATCACCACAGTCATAAGAGGTACGTGTTCGCGATATTTTTAGTCACTTGATCCGTAGAATTCAAATTACGTGACTTGCATGTAATTGAAGACAAATTTTATTTTTTCGCGCTTCGCTGAATACGCATAAAAACTCGTCGCGCGGGCACCTTGCATGGTAGCTTACTTTTAAAGTATTATATTCACTGCGAAGCTTGTTGGTTTAATATTCGTGGAATCGAGGATACAGCTAAACTTCTGACGCAAATTAAGTGCAATGTCGTAATAAAACTTCAACAAACATTTTCAAATATTCAAATATTTTCCATTTATGTCAACCGGAAGTAAATACAGCGTGCACCCAAGCATGTTCGCACAAACTTTTCAATACCAGACTCCTTTGGGCAAATTAGAGAAGTCGCCTGGAACTTAACAGATCCGATCGAACTTGAGAAGGGTATTTGAGCAGAAATTAACCTCACAAGCACGATGGTAATGGTTCAGGGTTGTAGCTAAGGGCCAGCTGCCGGCTAATTTCACTGGTTGAAAGAGAACTTTTAAAAATCCAGCTTAAATTTCACATGAAAGTGTAAAGGACTTTATAGAGCTGCCAAGGACAGAAAAGCTAGCTGGGCTTGTTAATTAGCCGGCTTAGTGTTTTCTCAACCTTATTAAGCCAAAAAAAAATTATAAACTTAAATAATAGGGCTGTTTTCTCCTCACAACTATAGCGAGCAACCCTACAACACCTCCAATATGGCCTCATACACAATATGACCTTCAAAACCTTCAAGGATACCATCAAGATAACTGCCCCGATATTCAGTTACCTTATGGTAGCAACAGTACATGCGTCCTCAGTGACCACTGCAGGAAAGCTACATGCATATCACAAAGTCTCAACAGAACTGGACCACTGGGCTATATGGTCCTGACTGTACAACTGTACGGGTGCTGTCAAGCAGTGAGAGCCAAGGTTACCTTGGATTCAGTTTATACTCGTAGGAATTGGTGGTATACCTTTGGAGATGGTGAGAAAGTTCGACTGCCCATGACGCGTTATTTGGTTTACAATCCACCTGACCTAGTTGTTGGTTTGGTATTCCTGAAGGTTGAACTGACGAAAGTTGATAGCACAGTCCACTTCAAGGTATATCAGTGATATGAAAGTTGTGTTAAGCATCTTTTTTTAAGGGTGTTTATTTTTTCAAAAAGTTCCTCATTTTGTAAAGAGCAAATAATATGGAAGATGGGTGGGGGGGGGGGGGGGGGAGAGGGTACTCCCATATATGCGTTATAGGTTTGTGCCGGGGGATAGGGTATGGTTTTTGAGGGGTTCTTGGTCCTTAAATAGGGTATCCTTTTTGCTCCTTTTGGCCTTGTGTCCATTGTGTTCCTTTTGTGATCCTTAGATAGGGTACCTAAATTCTATCAGCTAAAATAAACCCCAGCTAAACGAAAAAAGGGAATCTTAAAACTGAACTATCCGTTTAGGTATTAGTAAAGCGATTTTACGAAGGTTAGCCATTATTTGGGTCATCACGGAATGCTTCTCCTTCGCTTGAATACTGGGTGTCATTTTTCGGTTTTGGGCTTTAAAAAGGGTATCAATTTCACTTTCTTTGTCCTTGAATAGGGTCAGGGTTTAACAACCCTCGCGGGCTCGCGGCACACCCCTATCCAAAATTAATGGGAGTACACCGCCAGGGCAGGGGGGGGAGGTAGCTGCGGTTACACAAGTTCATTTTACCTTAAGGATTAGGCTAACCTCAGTGCTATTTAGGCTAACTGGAGTATTTAGTCAGGCAAACCAATGTGTACCTAAGCTAACTGTAGTGTAACTGGAGTCAAAACAGCTATTTTAGGCCTTTGATTAGTCTAACCAACAGGCTAAACAAAATGGCTTGCATCAGGCTCACTGGCTGGCAGATTGTTCGGACCCTGTGTTCCAGTTAGCCCATCAAATCCATAATTTGCTACTTACTGTTTTAATATTATGTATTTATGTGTTTGATCTTACAGTTAGACATTCTAGCATCTGAAAAAGCATTCAAATTTGCCACATTAGTTGAAGGAGATGTACTTGCCCCCAAGTGTGGTAAGTAGTGTGTGTCCAGTGTAATCAGTGTGTTGCGTGATGCACAGAAAATGTGTGCAGTAACAAGAGGTGGTATCATCCTTAAAATGGTGAATGTTACTTCCAGGACCCAGAACAAGTGGTATATATGGGTACTGACAAATAACTTCATGCCTATGGAAACGAGAGATATGTTCCAGTCTGATAGGCCAGTATACAGTATAGGCCTGAACGCAGACTTAAACTTTCTCCTCCTCTTCCTCCTCCTCCCCCTCCTCTTCCTCTTCCTCTTCCTCCTCCTCTTCTCCTTCTCCTCTTCCTCCTCTTCCTATTCCTCCTACTCTTCCACCTCCTCCTCCTCTCCCTCCTTCTCTTCCTCCTCCTCCTCTTCCCCCCTCTTCCTCCTCCTCTTCTTATTCCTCCTCCTCCTCCTCCTCCTTCCGCCTCCTCCTTCTCTTCCTCTCCCTTCTCCCCCTCTTCCTCCTCCTCCTCCTCCTCTTCATCATCCTTCTCCTCTTCCACCTCCTCTTCTTCCTCCTCTTCCTTCTTCTCCTCTTCGACCTCCTCCTCCTCCTCTTCCTTCTCCTCCTCCTCCTCCTCTTCCTCCCCCTCCTTCTCTTCCTCCTCCTCCTCTTCCTCCACCTCCTCCTCCTCTCCCTTCTCTTCTTCCTCCTTCTACTCTGCCACCTCCTCCTCATCCTCCTCTTCCTTCTCCTTCTCCTCCTCCTCTTCCTCTTCCTCCTCTTCCTCCTCTTCCTCCTATTCATCTTCCTCCTCTTCCTCTACCTCCTTCTCCTCCTCTTCCTTCTCCTCCTCTTATTCCTACTCTTCCTCCACCTCCTTCTCCTCCTCTTCCTCCTACTCTTCTTCCTCCTCTTCTTTCTCCTCCTCTTTTTCCTCATTTTCCTCCTCCCCCTCTTTCTCCTACTCTTCCTCCTCCTCCTCTACCTCTTCTTCTTCCTCTTTCTCCTCTTCCTCTTCTTCTTCCTTTTCCTCCTCTTCCTTCTCTTCCTCTTCCTCCTCTTCCTTCTCCTTTTTCTCCTCCTTCTCCCCCCCTTCTTCCTCCTCCTCCTCTTCTTTCTCCTCCTTCTCCTCCTTCTCCTCTTCTTCCTCCTCTTCCTCCTCCTCTTCCTCCTTCTCCTCCTCTACCTCCTCTTCCTCTTCTTCTTCCTCTTCCTCCTCCGCCTCCTCCTCCTCCTCCTCCTCTTCCTTCTCCTTTTTCTCCTCCTCTTCCTCCTCCTCCTCCTCTTCCTCTGTAGCCACGGAGCCCTTATTATTCGTTCTTATTTGTCGAGTCCTTTGTTTCCGTTTTTTGTTGCGCATATTTTTCTTGTAATTAGCTTTGTCAGTTATTTTTAGGTTCATTACTTGTTATATCTTCGTGTGCATTTTTATATCTATTGTTTCGCTTAGCGTTTTCTGCGGTGTTTTTTAAGTTTTCGTTGTCAGTATGTTCAAGTCGCCGAAGTGTTCGCACAAATCTTGTAAGTTTCGTATTTTTTCCATTATTTTTTCGCTTTCTGTTTTAGTTTTCCGTTTGCTTCTTTCGCTGTAAGTTTAGTTTGTCTGTGTTGTTTGTTATTTCAGCAAATCGCTGGTTAAAGTGCGTATCTTGAAGTTGTGCGTGTGGTTTGATTATACATTTCATTTGAAGATTTCGTATGAAACTTCGTTATGGAACGCGTTATGGATGAGTTTTGTCGAAGGAGAATCCATTCCGCAGAAGCCCTCGACAGTCTTCGATTAAAGAATTTAAGATCGGGACATTTGTCGAGAATTACAACGTTGTATCGGGCAACTGAGGCCCTCCTTGTGGATGCGAGAAACGTCGAAGAAGTCTCGAAGAAACTGTTAGAAATTAATGAAGCATTTAGCCGCTTCGAGGAATCGCATTATTCATACATCGCATCGCTATCCGGAGATCTCGAAGAGTGGGCAAAGGAAGGACGTTATTTCCAGGAACATTGTCAGAAAAAGGACCAATTCGATCTAAACATCAAGCGATGGATCGATGATGTCAAAATTCGTTCTGAAACTCGTGAAGAAACGGACATCCGTCCTGAAGATTCCGTAAGCGCGGCTGGCTCTCGTCGAAGTCGCATCTCTTCTAGTGTATCTATTAAGCAATTAAAGGCCAAGGAAGCGTTGGCACGCCTCAAAGTGAAACAACTGTTAGAGGAACAAGAACTTTTAAGAAAGCAAGAGGAAATGAAAATGGAGCGTCAAATTCTGGAGGCGAAATATGAACTAGAGCAGGCGGCTCTTCAAGTAAAAATCCTCGAAGAAGATCATTCCGTTATTGATGGAGCAAAACCGAAAATGTCGAAGCAAACTGGTTCATCTTTTGGAGAATTTGGTTCACAGCGCGATGGCGAATCCAAAGTTAAAGATGTCGGAGTTGAGACCAAAACCAAAGACGACCTCAAAAGAGTTCCTTACGACAATGATGTTATATGTTCTCGGCTGAACCCGCACGCGAGAGAGTTTACGTACGCCCCGCCGATTCCAGATAATGAACTTTCTCAAACTGATTCCGTGGATTCCGAATTTGCCATCGTTGAAGACGTGCTTGATAAACTGGGCTCGACAATAAGACAGGGATTTGCCTTGCCTAAACCTGACCTCTCCACCTTTGATGGCAACCCAATGGAATATTGGAGTTTTATCCGGTCGTTTGAGAACACTATTGAACGAAACGCAACGAGTGAAAGTGAGAAGCTCATGTACCTATTGCAATACACAACGGGCGAAGCGAAGAAGACGATTGATTGTTGCGTTGTTATGGATCCTTCAAGGGGATATCAGTCCGCGAGGAAATTGCTGAAGGAGCGTTTTGGCCATCCGTACACAATTGCGGCTAAGTTTGTGAGCGAGATTACTGAGGGTCCTCCAATTAAGGCATCTGATCGTTCGGGATTACTTGCGTTTGCCGACCAGCTAAAAAACTGTGAACACACCCTCGAGTCCATAGGCTACATTGATGAGGTCAACAGTGCTGACAACCTCCGAAGAATAGTACAAAGACTACCATTTCATCTTCGTACAAAGTTTGTCGAAGTCGCAGACGGTATCCAGCAATCTGGCAAGAGACCAAACATCAAGGACATCTCATCGTTTGTTGCAGTCAAAGCAAGAGCAGCAAATAATCCAGTATTTGGAGGCGTTATGGACGTTACCCCTGACAGCAAACGGGGAACTTTAAAACAAAGGCCTCCGAGTTCAAAAACGAGTGAACCATCGCCTAACCGTATCACTACGCTTAACACTCAAGGAACTGTTAATTCAAGGGTGAAGACCCGTGTTTGTCCAGCTTGCAGCGGCAATCACATTTTGATGAAATGCCAGAACTTTGGAAGAAAGACCTTTGATGAACGTGTTCAGATTATGAGAAGGGCTCATCTTTGTCACAATTGCTTCCAATATGGTCATATCGCACGGGGTTGCCTGTCCAGAGGTGCATGTCAAATTGATGGTTGTACAAGAAAGCATCACACTCTGCTCCATCCTCCCTGTCAACAAGTTCCGAACGGTAACCATGCCAGTGGAGGTAACGCTATTCAACCTACCCAGATACCGCAGGCTCCCCAAGCTACTCAAGCTACCCAGAGACCACAGGCTCCCCAAACTACTCAAGCTACCCAGATATCACAGGCTTCCCAAGGATCCAAGCTACACAAGCTACTGTTCCTACGCCTACTCAAGGTGCCCAAGGTGGACAGTTGAACAGTACCCAAGCGGGAAGTGGTAAAGTGTGTCTCAGGATCGTGCCAGTGAAAGTCCAATGTCAGAACTCGAACGAGAAGTTGTTAACCTACGCCCTTCTTGACAACGGGTCGGATGTCTCCCTGTGTACTAAAGGCTTGGCAGCGCGTCTGGGGGTCCAAGGTGAGCAGAAAACGTTTTACTTAACAACGCAAGAGAAGGAAGACAGTCCGAAGTCGGGTCAAGAGATAAGCCTAACGGTTGAAGCCTTGGACGGGTCAGACAAGTTAGAAATCCAGAGACTTTGGACAGTTGACAAAGTAAATGCATCTAGCAACAGCATTCCAACCAACCAAGACATTAGCAGTTGGCCTCATTTGCAAGACATCAATCTGCTGAGCATCGAAGAGACTAACATCGAGCTGATCATAGGATGCAATGTCCCAGAGGCCTTTTGGGTATTGGAAGAAAGGCGTGGCAACAAAGGTGACCCGTACGCTATTCGTTCACCGCTGGGATGGACGTTAATGGGCCCCATAGACATAATGGAATGTAAGAAAGGCCATCACTGTGTTAACTTCACGAGAATTGCAAATGTTGAGAAAGAAGATATCCTCATGCAACAACTTGAAAGATTCTGGAAGACTGACTATGCTGGTCTGATCCCTGATTGCAAGGTTTCCATGTCCGTTGAAGACAAAAGAGCTCTAGCAGTGATGGAGAGTTCAGCCAAGTTAGTTGACGGTCGTTATCAACTGGCTCTTCCCTGAAGAGAGCAAGTGCCTAACCTTCCTAATAATCGGGTTTTGGCGGAACCTGAGGTTGATGTCGTTGAAGAAGAGATTCCTGCAAGATGCCGAACTGTTTGAAAAGTACAAAGCAACCATCAGAGATTACGTAGACAAGGGGCACGCAAAAAGAGTTCCAGAGAATGAGCTTGTAGTCGAAGATAAACCGTTGTGGTACTTACCTCATCACCCCGTGTTCCATCCTAACAAGCCCGGGAAGACGCGAGTGGTCTTTGATTGTGCGGCAAAGTTTAGAGGAATGTCTTTGAATGATCATCTCCTAAGTGGTCCAGATCTAACAGGCAGTATCGTGGGTGTGTTGACAAGATTTCGTCACGAACAAGTCGCACTAGCAGCAGAAGCCATGTTCCACCAGGTGAGAGTGTCGCCAGACGATTATGACGCGTTTAGATTTCTATGGTGGCCGGACGATGACCTGGATCAGGAACCTGTCGAGTACCGCATGGAGGTTCACTTATTTGGGGCCACGTCGTCGCCGGCTTGTTCCAACTTCGCCCTCAGGAAAACTGCAGAAGATAACATCAATGAATTTGACAAAGAGGTTGTAGAGACTGTAAAGAAGAACTTTTACGTGGATGATTGCCTCAAGTCGGTAGAATCATCTACTCACGCTGTTAACCTTGCGGCTCAACTACGAGATCTTCTCTCCAGGGGTGGGTTCCGTCTTCACAAGTGGCTCAGTAACAGACCCGAAGTTATGGAGACGATACCTGAAAGTGAGAGAGCTTCGTCAGTCCTCGACCTCGACTTGGACAAGGAAAGACTTCCTGTTGAGCGGACCTTGGGTCTAAGATGGGACATGCAGAAGGATACGTTCATTTTCAGTGCTGTTCTGAAAGATAAGCCCAACACGCGCAGAGGAATATTGTCTCTGACAAGCTCGATCTACGATCCACTGGGGTTCCTGGCGCCAATCATTCTTCCTGCGAAGAAATTACTTCAGGATTTATGCAAGCTAAAGCTAGACTGGGATGATCCGGTTGGCGAGAACGAAAGTCAGAGATGGGAGAAATGGAAAGAAGAATTGCCCAAACTTTCACAGTTAGCTGTCAAGAGGTGTGTCAAACCTGCCGATCTCGGAGAATTGAAGACCGTCGAGTTACATAACTTCGCTGACGCCTCGCAGTTTGCCTTTGGCGCTGTCTCGTATCTAAGACTGGTGGACACGAAGGATAATGCTTGCTGCTCGTTTCTCATGGGTAAGTCCCGTCTTGCGCACATCAAGCCGATGACAGTTCCGAGACTTGAACTTTCAGCTGCGGTTCTGGCCGTCCAATTGGACAAGACCCTGAAGACCGAGCTTGAAATACCAGTGCACCAATCTGTATTTTGGTCAGATTCTACTACAGTGCTTCAGTATATTAGGAATGAGTCTTCCAGATTCCATACGTTTGTATCTAACCGCCTCACGGTAATTCACGAACATTCCGAGCCAAAGCAGTGGAAATACGTGAACTCTGAGCTTAACCCCGCTGATCACGCTAGCAGAGGATTGACAGTTGATGGGATGATCTCAAGTAAATGGCTGTGTGGCCCAGAGTTCCTGTCGAGAGAAGAAGACCTTTGGCCTCGTGATCCTTCCCACCAACTGAAAGAACTATCTGCAGACGATCCGGAACTCAAACGAGATGTTCATACGTTCAGCCAGGCTGTATTAAATCAACCAGCAGAAGATTTTCTCTCAAGGTTATTTCATCAGTATTCCTCCTGGGATAAGCTGAGAAAAGCATTTGCATGGCTGCTGAGATTTAAGAATTGGTCGGTTCAAAGGCATCGTGGTCTTTCAGTGAACAGCAGTTCCTCCGTTAGTCAATCACCTCGAGGGGAATTGTCTGTCGATGAAGTTCGAGTAGCCGAAAGAGAGATAATCAGGCATTTACAGAAGCTATCCTTCCCGAAAGTATTTGAAGCTTTTCCAAGAATTTCCAGAAATCAAGTATCAGCACGCCAAGTTAAACCCCATCTAAGGAAATTGAAGTCTGCCTTACCCTTACGCAAGCTCTGTCCAGTGCTGGATGGCGACGGAATTCTTCGGGTTGGAGGAAGGCTAGAGAATGCTGGCATCAATTTTGACGCAAAACACCAAATAGTTCTGCCTTATCGTCATCACGTAACGGACCTGATTATTCGAAAGTACCATCAAGATGCAGGTCATCTCGGACAAGAATACGTTTTGTCCAATCTCCGTCAACTATATTGGATTGTTAAAGGAAGATCGGCCGTGCGTCGAGTCCTTAGTGAATGTTTCCTGTGCAGGAAACTTGGTGCAACCCGTGGTGAACAGTTAATGGCTAATTTACCCAAGGAAAGGTTGTCTCCTGGAGATCCTCCATTTACCTCTGTTGGCCTGGATTATTTTGGTCCCCTGTACGTTAAGCAAGGGCGTTCCAACGTAAAGCGTTACGGCTGTTTGTTTACGTGTTTAACGACCAGGGCCGTCCATATCGAGATTACGTGCTCTCTGGATACAGATTCCTTTGTTAATGCTTTGCGTAGGTTCACCAGTTTCAGAGGAAACCCAACGACAGTCTACAGCGACAATGGTTCCAATTTTCGCGCCGGGGAGCAAGAAATGCGTATAGCCATAGAAGATTGGAATCAGAGAGCCATCACTGAGTTTCTCCGTCAAAGGAACGTCACCTGGAAATTTAACCCACCATCCGCATCGCATATGGGCGGCGTTTGGGAGCGCGTGATCAGATCAATCCGCAAGATTTTGACGGCGCTGTTAGGGCAACAACTGGTAAACGAAGAGATGTTGCGTACCGTGATGGCTGAGGTGCAAGGAATCCTTAACAGCAGACCTTTAACGCCGGTCAGCAATGATCCCAAGGATCTAGAGCCCCTGACGCCCAACCATTTACTGCTTCTACGAGCAAACCCTAACCTACCTCCTGGAGTCTTCGCAAAGGAAGACAATTATTGCAAGCGTCGTTGGCGACAAGTACAATACATGTCAGTTGTATTTTGGAGCCGCTGGCTAAAAGAGTATTTACCAACTCTTCAATTGAGACAGAAATGGTGCACTCCTCGTCGTTGTTTTGCGGTTAACGATTTAGTCCTGGTCGCGGATGAAAGTGTTCATCGAGGCAAATGGCCTTTGGCCAGAATTGTCGAAGTTTATCGTGGAAAGGATGGATTAGTCAGATCGGCGAGAGTTCGCTCAAACACCTCGACATTCGTTAGACCAATTTCAAAACTGTGCTTTCTTGAGCATGACGTGTAACAAGTCTACAGTGAACTGAACTCGTTTAGAGGCTATTTCAGAGAACTTTGCGAGAACACTAAATTAGAACATTCATTGTTTGGGACTCATTTAAGTTGCGTATTCATTAATTCAGTTTCTTAAGGACATGCTCGTGTCTATAATTGTTTATCAGTTAATGAACAATTAGAATTTAATTGGTTCATTGGGGCCGGTATGTAGCCACGGAGCCCTTATTATTCGTTCTTATTTGTCGAGTCCTTTGTTTCCGTTTTTTGTTGCGCATATTTTTCTTGTAATTAGCTTTGTCAGTTATTTTTAGGTTCATTACTTGTTATATCTTCGTGTGCATTTTTATATCTATTGTTTCGCTTAGCGTTTTCTGCGGTGTTTTTTAAGTTTTCGTTGTCAGTATGTTCAAGTCGCCGAAGTGTTCGCACAAATCTTGTAAGTTTCGTATTTTTTCCATTATTTTTTCGCTTTCTGTTTTAGTTTTCCGTTTGCTTCTTTCGCTGTAAGTTTAGTTTGTCTGTGTTGTTTGTTATTTCAGCAAATCGCTGGTTAAAGTGCGTATCTTGAAGTTGTGCGTGTGGTTTGATTATATCCTCCTCCTCTTCTTCCTCCTCCTCCTCCTCTTCTTACTTCTCTTTCTTCTCCTTCTCCTCCTCCTCCTCTTCATCTTCCTCCTCTTCCTCCACCTCCTTCTCCTCCTCTTCCTCTTCTTCTTCCTTTACCTCCTCTTCCTCTTCTTCTTCCACTTCCTCTTCCTTCTCTTTCTCCTCTTCCTCTACTTCTTCCTCTTCCTCCTCCTCCTCTTCCTCCTCCTTTTTCTCCTCCTTCTCTTCCTCTTCTTCCTCCTCCTCCTCTTCCTTCTCCTCCTCTTCTTCCTCCTTTTCCCCCTCCTCCTCTTCCTCCTCCTCCTCTTCCTTTTCCTCTTTCTCCTCCTTCTCCTCCTCCTCCTCTTCCTCCTCCACCTCTTCCTTCTTCTCTTTCTCCACCTTCTCCTCCTCTTCCTTCTCCTCTTTCCCCTCCTTCTCCTCCTCTTCCTTCTCCTCTTTCCCCTCCTTCTCCTCCTCTTCCTTCTCCTCTTTCCCCTCCTTCTCCTCCTCTTCTGCCTCTTCCACCTCTTCCTTCCCCTCCTTCCCCTCCTCCTCCTCCTCTTCCTTCTCCTCTTTCTCCTCCTTCTCCTCCCCTTTCCCCTTTTCCACCTCTTCCTTCTCCTTCCCCTCCTCCTCCTCCTCTTCTTTTTCCTCTTTCTCCTCCTTCTCCCCCTCTTCTTCCTCCTCCTCCCCCCCCCCCCCCCTCTCCTCCTCCACCTCTTCCTTCTTCTCTTTCTTCACCTTCTCCTCCTCTTCTTCCTCCTCCTCCTCTTCCTTCTCCTCTTTCTCCTCCTTCTCCCCCTCTTCTTCCTCCTCCTCCCCCCCTCCCCCCCCCCTTCCTCCTCCACCTCTTCCTTCTTCTCTTTCTCCACCTTCTCCTCCTCTTCCTCCTCCTCCTCCTCTTCCTTCTCCTCTTTCTCCTCCTTCTCCTCCTCTTCTGCCTCTTCCACCTCTTCCTTCTCCTCCTCTTCCTTCTCCTCCTCTTCCTTCTTCTCCTCTTCTTCCTCCTCTACTTCCTCTTCCTCTTCCTCCTCCTCTTCTTCCTCCTCTTCCTCTTCCTTCTCCTCCTCTTCCTCCTCCTCTTATTCCTACTCTTCCTCTTCCTTCTCTTCCTCTTCCTCCTCCTCCTTCTTCCTCCTCTTCCTCTTCCTTCTCCTCCTCTTCTTTTACCTCTTCCTCCTCCTCCTCTTCTTTCTCCTCTTTCTCCTCCTTCTCCTCGTCTTCTTCCTCCTCTACCTCCTCTTCCTATTCTACTTCCTCTTCCTCCTCTTCCTCTTCCTCCTCCTCCTCTTCTTCCTTCTCATCCTCATCTTCCTCCTCCTCCTCCTCCTCCTCCTCCTCCTCCCCCTTCCTCTTCCTTCTCCTCCTACTCATCCCCGCCCCTTTCTCCAACCTCTGTATAAATTTTCAACTTCGCCCCAGGGGTGGATCCAGGATTTTTCTTACGAGGTGATGCACCACTTAGGAATGATTTCCCTTTTTCTTCTAATACTAGTTGTATTAGAAAGCCGCAAGTCATCTCGGGAGTGGGTGCACCCCCTGCACCCTCCCCCTAGATCAACCACTGTCTCCCTATGATAGAGCCATCTCTTCCAGCTCCTTCATTACTGTCCTCTGCCAGGTGGTTTTTGTCCTGCTTTGATTTCGTTATAATACCCAGTTTACAAATAATTAACCCAGGGTCACCATTAATACAAATTTCTCGACATTTTATTTTACAGACGAGGAAGGTAGAAATGACGTCAGTTTACTTCCAGGACTCTACCCTGAATTTATAGCAAGCAAATGTGAGTACAGCCATCACTGCAGCAAGTTGGAATGCAACGCAGGTCTTTCGCACGTTACAGATGTCGATTCTGGGATTACAGTTCGTTTTGAAGTAATCTGCAATCCTTCATTGACTGGCAAAGTCGCAATACAACTTCCTGGACTAGATTGGTCAGATACAATTGAAGATGGAGAAAAAGCTAAGTTAGCCGTCACACCAGACATCTACCATGGTTGGTTGCCCATTACTGACGAAACTAGCTTGTTTGTAAAAGTTGAAATTCAAGAAACCGAAGAAAACTTTGCTAGTTATACAGTAAGGGCATTACTTTATAGTTGACTTCTGCCTTCATGTATTTATTAAAATAATTATAAAGAACAGGTTTTAATGAGACTGTGTCACGGCTTAGTTAAATTTATGTTTGTTATTAAATTTTGTCAATTATTCGCTATGAAACTAAATGTTTTCAAAGAAATTAATTCTATGATTCTAATGACAAAACCATAGCTTCATTGCAGCCAAATGTGTCTACCGTTCGGTACACGCAGACAAGATTAACTTTTAAAACTCTAAAGGTTCTGCTGGACCATATTTCAAAAACCCATATCGCAATCCGTTTCAGTCTGCGACACTTTTGGCCATCCGTACCTTCTTTTGCATTTGGTGTGTTATTTAAATATTCCTTCACTGTTTTAAGAGGCTATTTTATATATTTTAACAAATTTGACAACTCTCGCCTTTCGGACACCCCGCTATTACGGATACTTGCTATTACGGACAAAATCCAGATCTTCGGCGAAAGCCATAGAGATCTGACTGGAAATGACTCCCGCTATTACGGACTATCGCTATTTCGGAATAACGGACACTTTCGTGGTACCAACAAAACAGTTTTTATTGTTTTGACTCTCGATAAAGCGGACACCATAAACTACTCATATAACAAAAATACGTAAATTTGCAGTCTGTTGTTCGTTTTTTGTAAAAACACACTTTACTTGAAAAGGCTTCTGGAATATTTGTTTTGAAACTATACAAAAGACTTTGCTTTTTCACTTCAGCTTGGCGCGCGTTTTACCTCTAGACTCTTAAGGAAAGATCAAGCCCTCATCCTCCATTGCAAACGACTACTTGGCAGTTTCACCACTGTTAATACATTAATAAGCTTGTCACAGTCTATATTGTTTAACATACGTTACTCCGCTATAACGAGAGTTGACTGTAGTTTCGCTAAAATCCGTGACAAGGTCCTTTTAAAAGTGAAACTCACCAATGATTGCATGAATTACTGCTGTGCACCAGAATATACAGTGGAACCCCGTTAATACGGACACCAAGGGGACAGGCCAAATGTCCGCATTAACGGGGTGTCCGTATTAAGCGGGTCTCAGAAAAAGTCACGGACACACGTTTTATCGATATACACGAAATAACGCATTTCCGGCACCGAACGTGTTCTATAAACTTTCCTTTGTAACTGAAACTCTAACCGTAACCGTTCTAAAAGTCTTTTCTGAAAAAGTCGGTAATTTACTTTGCACGGAGCTTTTGCTTGCGACACAACCAGGCGGATTGAAGATTCGACTTGTAAAACCTTTGCAAAATCGTAACTGCGTTCTGTCATATTGACCAGGGTAAAGTTAGCAAATACGCGACAGAAATTGACAGTGCACAGATAAACAGTGTCCGTAAAGCGGGGTTGACAATGTATGGCAGTTTGTCACTCGGGACACGGAAAAGTGTCCGTTGTCCGTATTAACGGGTGTCCGTATTAAGCAGGTTGATTTAAGGAAATGTATGAGGTTTTCGTCGGGACCAACGAAACTGTCCCTAATGCCGGGGTGTCCGTATTAAGTCTATTAAGCGGGTGTCCGTAAAGCGGGGTTCCACTGTATTAGCTTTTTAGAGAACTTCCTATGCTAATGCCTGACTGAACAACATGTACCAATAAATTCTCAGAAATGACGTAAAAGTTTCTTATGGGATCAGTTAGGAGAATTGACATTTT
Source organism: Oculina patagonica (assembly GCF_052425735.1). NCBI lineage: Eukaryota > Metazoa > Cnidaria > Anthozoa > Scleractinia > Oculinidae > Oculina > Oculina patagonica. Next base: position 32,232,122 of record NC_135765.1, on the reverse strand, counting down.
GAGCTGGGAGCTGAAATGATGGTTTATCTCCTTATATTAGGTACAGATTGTTGGTTATTTGAATCCTAAGAATACTTCATTTAAACTTGTGTTAATACAAGGCAAGCAACCCATCTCAAGTGGTGTTTGTGGTGAGTACTCAACGGAACGTTTGCTTTTTAGAAGGTTAATTTTGGCAAAGGACGCTACTGTTTGCACATTTTGAGGAATTTACCCGCTGAAGAATCTCTTAATGTTCTCTGAAAGTCCTTGAAATTGAAAATCAAAACCCAAGGTCCTTAAGGCGGGGAGTTCACTTGTAACAGACCAGCCATCCAAGGAAAAAAGCAGTATTTTTATAGTTAGTTGCTATGGGAATCAATATAAGCTCTTCGACTAGCAGTGCGAGCCAGTTTGGCAAAAATGTGATCCCCTGTCCTAAGCATTCGGTTAGTGGAGAACAGTGGGTAGAATAGCAAGTGAAACATTGAAAAGGGCACGCATTTTCTTTTGCGCCATACCCCACCAACGGTACGCCTGGCTGGGGCACTGTGTTGTGTTCTTGGACAAGACACTTTACTCTCACAGTGCCTCTCTCCACCCAGGTGTATAAATGGGTACCGGCGAATTTACTGCTGGGGGCAACCCTGCAGTAGACTAACATCCCATCCAGGGGAAGGGGGGGGGGGGGGGGAGAAGAAATACTTCTAGCCGCTTAATGCTAAAGAAAGTGGGATAAGCTCCAGTTCTGATGGGCCACTAGGCTTGACAACAGGCTTTACATTACATTAGAGCATTAGAAAGGTGTACATTGATGTTATTTATTTTTCTTGTTTTTTTTTGCCAAGGTTCATGGTTCAGTAGACAGTCAAGTGGTATCAAAGCTCTTGTGATTATTGGCCCAGTACTTGTTGCAATTCTGCTGGTACTTGCCGTCTTTTGTTGTTATAAAAAGCGCCACCATTTTATGGTCAACATCTTCCCAGGCAGAAACAAAACTGGCGAAGACAAAGACACGATGGAAGTGCTCTGAAATGGAAGCTTTTAACAATATTAAGCCCTGACCAAACGGTAACGCAAGTAGACGCAAGATGAAAATTTGCGTCCACTTGCGTCTCCGTTTGGTCAGGACTTGCTCGCACTTGCGTTGACTTGCGTACACTTGCGTTGACTTACGTTCACTTTGGTCGAAATCAAATTTGCACTTAGTTAACGCAGTTTTTTTTTCAACGCTTGGCCACCCATCGTAAGTCAACGCATTTTTTTGCAGTTTACTTCAAATACTGAATTGCACCTCGTAGCATTTTAAATGACTTTTTGAAAACTTGCGTGCACTTGCGACTAAACTTGCGTGTCCGTTTGGCCACCAAACGCAAGTCTGTACCCAGATTGAACTTGCGACTACTTGCGTCCACTTCCGTGACCGTTTGGCCAGGGCTTTACATTTAGCGTAACAGCAGACTGTTGAACTGTTTAGCGCACACTAGAAGAAGAAAAAAGAAGAAAAAAAAGGGAAAAATATCATATCTTATTTTCGCGGAAACTTAATTTCGTGAAAATCGAACGGGCATATTTCGCGGGACTTAATTTTCGCGATTTGGCCCAAAAACCCTAAAAGTATTAAAAATACGTTAAAAAACGTTAAAAATAAATTTTCGGGGGTCTTTAATTTCGCGATTTTTTGAAAATCGCTAAAATTAAGCCCCACGAAAATAAGTAACAATAAAGGCCCGCAAAAAAGGAAACATGTTTCCAGAAACATGCTGAAAACATGTTTCCATAATTGTTTCCTCGTTTTGCCATGTTTTCATGCCGCGCGGAAACACGAAATATTTCTGCCGGCTAGCAGAAGCAAATTTTGCTTTCTGGAAGCAAAATTGACGCTGGAAACAATGCTTTCCGTGTGGCAAAACTGGGAAACATGCGCGCGCTATAAATGTTTCGGAAAACATGTTTCCTCGTTTTGCCAGGCCTTATTAAGGTACTCAAAATTCCAAACAAGACAAAACTATAACAACTGGGCACCTTAAAACTGAAGCTAAAAATACTACTTGATGTTTATGTAACTTTTACTTAATTATTTATCAGTAAGGTAAAGACACTCAGCGTTTGTATTTAATCATTGACATAGCGATGGCTATCTCTTTTTATTATTTATACATGTAGTTTTAATGTTGTAATATATCTAATTATTTTTAATCTTTAATAAATAAGTATATTGTTATTACATGTAAGCAAGTTATAGGTGTCCACAATTAGTAGCGGAACTTTTCCCCTTGCTACGGATTTTTATAATTTAAGCAGGCCCGTAGGGTGGATTCTGTGGAGGGGGGTTCTTTTATTTTTTGGGAGTTATTATTAGCGCCAGTGACGCTAACACGAGCGCCCAAGGCGCGAGCCTCTAGGGGGTCTAGGGACATGCCCCCCAGGAAATTTTGCAAGTTTAGTTTCTCTCAAGTTTTATTTCCTGCATTTTGACATCATTTCTGAGGTGGGGTGCATTTTCCTTCAATATTAGCTCTTCGGAAAGTAATTTTTCATTCTAAAAAAATTCTGAAATGTTCAGAAATGACGGTGTGTGCATTTAGACAGTTTTCAAAACAAGAATACTAAAATTACATGCGAGGTGAATGAGTGGACAACAAATTGAAAGAATGATGAATTATCTGACATGTTATATACAATTCTGTATTTTAAAAACAACAACTGAAAATGTTCTATGTCTTAGCAAGTACAGAATATCTGTTTGTTCCCGTGGGTAAATTTATCACTTTCAGAAATTTTGGTTAGGATTATTTTACAATGCTTACACACTGTCTTAGACTAAGAATATTGTCCAGAAATCCACAAAACAACAAATGCGCATGCTTGCTTATTAAGCCACCTAACGCTAGTTCTGATTGCCGCGGGCGCCACGACAAGGATGGAAAGCAAGACGAACATCAATTAACCAATCGAAAAGCTTAAAACTTCTCATTATAGTGCCAAAATGTTGCGGCTTCCTCCGATAATCCTGGCAAGGAAGGTAGTCGTCCGTGTAATCGACCGGTCACAGTCTTTTGATTGTTTTGTGTAAAATTTTTAATCTTTTGAACCCCCCCCCCCCCACCCTACGGGCCTGTTTTAAAGTTGCGTATACATTGTTACATGTAAGGTATTCTATGAATCAGAATTAAAAAAATATATACATATGCTGACTTGTGTAAATTATAGCTGATTGGTTGAAAGAAATTTTGTCAATAACTAGAAAAATAACGAAATTTCTTTTTAAATCTATGGTGGTCTTCTATGGATTTAACTGATCGCGGTAAAGAATTCCAAGCCAGTGCAGATCTATGTTTGAACTACAGTTTTCCAACATTAGAGTTCGGTCTGTCCAGAGGAAGCTTAAACAAATTAAAGTTGTCTCTCATATTGCGTAAATTAGGACTTTTCTTGATGATTGCTTTAACTTGTTCAGGGCAGATCCCGTAGTAAGCTTTATGTGTCAGACAGAGGAGCTTTTTCTTGTAGAAATAACTTATTGATTTCCAAGACGGTGGTATCTGTTGTTTGAAGATGAGTTTAGCCGCACTCATTTGAATTTTCTCTAGACTGCCCAGTTTCGCTTCACTGCAATTTTTCCCACACACTTATTCCATAGGTCACACTCGGAAGAATACCCGCCAGTTGGGATTTTTAACCTTGTTATGTTTATTTAAAAATATTTGTTTCCTCTGTTTCAGTGGCATGCCTGTAAACTAGCTATCTCTTGAGATATGAAGCTAAGTGCATGACCACTATAAACATATATTTATTTTTTTATTTTTATTTTTATAAAAAGTAAATTGGTTCCAAAATATGGGAAGGAAGGCTTTTAAACGTACCTTATTACATGAAATGTTCGCGACACGTTAATTTCGCGAATTTTGCGATTCCAAAAAAATCGCGAAATTTAAGTGACGCGAACAAAAAGTGTCGCGAACATAACATGACGCAAAAATAAAGTGACTCCCATTACGTTAATTAAGAACGAATGAGTTAAGTACCACTGAAGGAATGGATGTACGTTGTGGTCAACTGACTCAAGAACAACGATTCACGTGTAAGAAAAAACTGTTTGTAGTGGACATTGTGAGAACTGCTCTGTTTTTGCTGTTGCCCTTGCGTTTTTGTTAATTTTCAATTTATTGTTCTTTTGTTAAAGTCGTTTTATTTTAATCAAGGGCATGTTAAATAATATTGCCAAGGAAATGTAAATGTAAAACGCGAAATTAAAGTGATTCAAAATACAAAATTTTCGTAAAATTGCGAAATTTAAGTGTCGCGAAATCTGCGCACCTCAAAATCGCGAAATTAACGTGTCGCGAAAATTTCATGTAATAAGGTACGTAATTGCTTCATCTTCGTAGACATAGATGTTGTAAGATCTTTTATATGGTATCCCCAGCTTAACTTATTATCAATCGTAAACCCAAGACAGTGCGACTTGTGAACAAAACTAATTTCGTGATCACCCAGCTTAATTGGTGTAATGTCTGAACACCAGACAGGTCCTCGATGAAGGCGGATTTACACCAAGAAAACACACACGTTTTCAAGCCGCCATCTTCCTTTGTTGCACTACCCACAATGCCTTAGGGCTGGGCCTACACAGGGAACCCAGTTACAAACACACTACATCTTCCCCCTTTTTAAATAACCACAATGGGTACAATGAAAATCTAGACAAAATCCGATATAACTGTAAACCGTAACGAGTAAAGGATAGAAATCCAAATGCAAAAAAAAGCACTGTTTTAAAGTCTTAACTGGTAGTCTCTTGTTCAATGAATAACACTTCTTAGTCAGGAGTTGGAAGGAGTAGGCTACTCCTGGGAAAGAGCCAAAGCACTAGCAAAGAACCGTGTACGCTGGAGGAAACTGGTGGACGCCCTATGCTCCCAAGGGGGTGAAAAGGAACAATGATGATGATGAGTCAAAACACTAAGCGTAGTCCTCACAGTCCATATCAGACAACTTTCTTAAGTAGCAAAGTCCTCAATAAGTTCGTTTAGCTTAGCCTTTTCCAGTAACATAGTCCTTAAGCCAGCTTGGCTCAGTTCTCGTCCGAGTTGATCTTCGAGGTTCACTTGTCTGTTCTGGTACCCGAGTAACAGCGGGCTGTGGGGATGGTTCCATAACAGGCTCAGTCACTGATCCTTGTGTTGGGATCTCATCCAGTTCAGGAACAGGAAGGGTAGCTGGTTTCAGTAGTGGTTGCTGAACCAATGGCTGTGCTACTGGCTGAATTCCTAACTGCTGTGGCTGGCAAGCCTGTGGTCTTTGTCCTATTAACCTTTTCACATGGCCTACATTTCTCTTAAGTAGGGTTTCACCTCGCTCAATGACCACTAAGTCCCCTTTCTTGGATATTACACTGTATGGGTCTGGATCATACACTGCAGACAGCTTGTTCTGTTTCCGCTTCAACAGCAACACCTTGTCTCCTTCTGCTATGTCTGACTCCGCAGCTCTCTTGTTAGCCGTTTTAGCCCCTCGCTTCTTCTGCTCTGCATCCTGATCCCGTGCCTGCTGGTCTGTGGTACTCAACCTCTCCTCTTCCTCGTCCCCTTCAACTTCTGGCATCTTTGTCTGGATCTTCCATCCATACAATAGCTCAGCCGGGCTAACACCTGTAGTGGTGTGAGGTGTTGACCTGTAGGCAAGAAGATACTTCTGAAGCCCTTGCTGCCATGGTTTCCCTTCAGCTTGTGCTGCACGCATTGCCTTAAGGAGCGATTTATTCTGCCGTTCAACCTCTCCGTTCGCTCTCGGCCACAGTGTAATTGTCTTCTTGTGTTTGATTCCCAGCTCGTTAAAGAATTCCTCCATCTCTCGGCTAACTAAGTTTGTCCCATTATCTGTTCGTAATGTCTCTGGGATGCCATGTCTAGTAAAATGGTTCTCTAAGCACCTGATGATAACACTGCTAGTTGTGCTTCTCACTACATCCACCTCAATCCATCTGCTATAGTAGTCGACAGTCACAAGAAGGCTCTCCCCTGTTGGGAGTGGACCCATTGTAGCTGCCATAAGGCGAAATAAATTCTCGCGACCAGTAAACCACACAATAGTAAACTCTCACACAGTAAGCAGTATATTTAGATTGAAGTTCAGTGTCTTTAGAGAGGTCTTTAGCGAGGTTTAAACTGAAAAGCAAAATAAAGAAACTTATAAAGCACAAATTACAAGGTAGCGAAAACGAACTATAAACAAACTTACATTTTTTTGGCGCTGTGGCCGCGAAAGTGGTTATCTGTATAAAACAGGCGAAAACTGCAGAAAACTGCGATACAGCTCGTACAACACTATGACGGAAAACTAACTAAACGACGCCGTGAATTTAAATATAAAAGTAAAAACAAAAGCTAATGATGTAATAGAATTCCTAAGGGATCTGAAAGGGCGCGAAATATGTAAAATCCAACATCCCGGCCCCTAAGTGCGAGATAATACGAGTCACTTAAATATACGCTTGGATCTTAACACCATCTGATAACTATAGAAAAAGCTGAGTACAATAGCGAAAAGTAAACAAACCAGAAGAAAAACAAAACAACGATGCAAAAATAGACACGCAATGCAATTGCGCAAAAAAGACCGAGTAAACGGTTATTAAATGTCTCTTAATTTTTAGTGTCCATGTCCTCTTTGCTTGAACATTCTCCTTCAACAAGAAGGCAGAGCTTGTCAACAGGCCTTTCATAAACAGCTGACTTGGTGCGGACTTTCACTCGGCGAACAAATCCTCTTTTATCTGGGAAGGTTTCGACGACTCTTCCTAGCGGCCAGGAATTGCGATGCGATGCTTCCGTTGCAACCAAAACAACATCACCAACAGCCAAATTCCTTTTAGGGTGCACCCACTCCTGTCTAAGTTGTAGAAGGGGAAGATATTCCTTGCTCCATCTTCTCCAAAAAATATCAGCCAAATACTGGACTTGTTTCCACCGACGGCGCGAAAGCAAATCTTCTTTCTTGAATAAACCAGGAGGTAAAGGGATTTCTGATTTGAGCAACAAGAGGTGGTTGGGCGTCAAAGGCTCCAAGTCATTTGGATCACTGGACACAGTCGTGATGGGTCGACTATTCATGATGCTTTCGACTTCGCACATTAAAGTGGCTAAACTTTCATCATCAGTGATCTGCTCTCGTAGCAAGGCTCGAAGGATCTTTCGAATGGTTCGAATGCATCTCTCCCAAATGCCCCCAAAGTGAGATCCATACGGTGGGCTAAAGGACCACCTGATGCTCTCCTGCAAAAGAGAATTGTGGATCTTTTCCTGATTCCATTCTGAAATAGCCTCACGCAGCTCTCGCTCACCACTGGTGAAGTTTGACCCGTTGTCTGAATAAATTTCCTTCACTTGGCCACTCTTGGTAATGAATCGCCGCAGGGCTAGCAGGAACGAGTTGGTGTTTAGACTGTGCGCTATCTCAATGTGTACAGCTCGAATTGCTAGACATGTAAAGATTACGCCATATCTCTTTACGAGGCAACGCCCACGACGGACTTGGAAGGGCCCAAAATAGTCTACGCCGACTGATGTGAAGGGTGGCTTGTCAGGCAAAACGCGGCATTCTGGTAAGTCGGCCATTTTCTGCTGGCATAGAGGTGCTTGACGACGACGGCAGCTCACGCACTCAGCTAGAACACTTTTCACAGTTGAACTTCCTTGAGTGGTCCAAAACCTCTCTCTAGCCAAGGCCAGGACGTGTTCTCTGCCGGAGTGTCCGCAAATCCTGTGATAGTGGTCGATTATCAATCTGGTAGTGTGATCTTCTTTCGGGAGAATAATCTGATTCTTTGACTCTGAGGGTAGAGAAGCTCTACGCAAACGGCCTCCAACGCATAACAGCCCATCAACAACGATCGGATCGAGCTTGTACAGGCGGCTTTTCTTCTTGACTGGTTTACGGGATGATTAACTTCCTCAGGGAAGGCTCTTCTCTGAACATGCCTTAGAATTTCTCTCTCCGCTCTCTCCATCTCTTCAACGGTGATGTATTTGGGAACATCGTGATTCAACTTGTTGTGTTTACTCCTATTTAGAAGGTTTTCTCTGTAACGCATGAGCCAGGCGACAGCCTTCTTAAGGTGGTTCCAAGAAGAACATTTCTGGAAATAATCCGAGAGAGAGCTGCTCAGCTTCTTTAAAGAAGAAGTGCACACTTTAACTTCCGTTTTCACCTCCGGATCTTCGTCGGGGATGACGCTTAACGCCTCTGACTGCATTGGCCACATGTACTCAGGTTTCCAAAGAAATTCCGGCCCCGTCAACCATCGCTCTCGACGAAGGAAGACGTCGGCTGTCAAACCGCGGGAAACGTCGTCTGCAGGGTTCTTTTCACCACTGACATGCTTCCATTGATGAGGCTCAGAGCCGTCGCGAATAACAGCGACCCGATTGGCCACGAAGGTGTGATACCGTCTCGTCTCGTTCTTGACATAGCGCAATACTGCGGTGCTATCTGTCCAGAAAACGGACTGGGCGTCGATTGGAATCTCTAATTCTCTCCTTAAGACCTTGTCTTGCTTGACAGAGACTGTTGCGGCGGATAACTCCAGGCGTGGAATCGTGATCGATTTAATAGGTGCCACACGTGATTTCGAACAAAGGAAGGAGCAGTGCACATCGCCTTGTTCGTTGGTGAGACGAAGATAAGAAACTGAACCAAAACCGGCCTCGGAAGCATCTGAAAAATGGTGTAACTGACTTGATGAGATAACACCGAATCCAGCAGGCTTAACACAGCGCTCAACAGAAAATTGTGATAGTTTGGGAAGATCCGCCATCCAACGCTCCCAGCGAACTTTAGGCTCTGAGGGAATTGGGTCGTCCCATTCTAGCTTGATGCGACAAAGGTCCTGAAGCAACCGTTTAGCTGGTAACACGAAGGGTGCAACGAGACCCAAGGGGTCATAAACAGAACTGACGACTGAAAGAATGCCTCGTCGTGTGGGTGGTTTGTGCTTAATCTCCACTTTGAAACCGAAGGTGTCTGTTTCCACACACCATTTGACACCAAGAGCCCTTTCAACTGGAAGGTCGTCCTTGCTTAGGTCAAGAGCTTTTACTTCCTTGGCGCGTTCAGCCTCGGGAATAGTTTCCAGGACTTGGCGACTATTGCTTATCCATTTCGTCAGTCTAAAACCGCCTCTTGAAAGCATAGACCGTAGGTCACTTGCGTGCTGTGAAGCCTCATCAACTGATGGTAAAGATTTAAGACAGTCGTCTACGTAGAAATTGTTCTTTACTGTGCTCGCTACCTCCTCTGGAAAGTGTTCACTGTTGTCTTCCGAAGTTTTGCGCAGGGCAAAATTGGAGCATGCAGGAGAAGAGGCGGCTCCAAATAAGTGTACAACCATCTGGTATTCTTCAAGCTCACCTTCCAAGTTGCCATCAGGCCACCAAAGAAAGCGAAGATACGTAGTATCCGCTTCAGCTACTCTTACTTGATAAAACATCGATTCAATGTCTGCCATAAGTGCAATTCTCTCTTGTCGAAATCTCATTAGGACTCCAAATAGAGTGTTCGTCAAATCCGGACCATTGAGCAGCAGATCATTGAGCGACTTGCCTTGATATTTGGCAGAACAATCAAATACCACGCGTATATTCCCGGGCTTATGCGGGTGGTAAACGCCGTGGTGCGGTATGTACCATTTCACATCACTGGATTTCTGGTGATCCGCTGGAATTTTGCGGGCGAATCCTTTGTCTATAATGTCCGCCATGAACCCCTTGTAGTCGTTGTACAAGTTCCCATTGCGTTGAAGCTTCTTTTTCAGCCAGAGAGCACGCTGCATGGCTTGCGGGTAGTTGTTAGGTGGTGGTGCATTACGATCTTTTAAAGGCAACGCAATTTCATAGTGTCCATCTTTCAAGACCACGGTACGCTCCAGCTCGGACATGAAACGGATCTCTTCTTGTGACATTTCAGGTTTGTCCTCAGCGCTTGATTCACTGAAACCGCTATCGTAGAAATTTCTCACCATCTGATGAAACTCAGGATCGGCTTTGATGAATAAACTGGTGGCATGCGGGCCTTCGTGATAACGCCCTAGAGGACCGTTCACAACCCATCCAATACACGTTCGCGAGGCATAAGGGCCACCATCTTTACTGTGCTTCACTTCCAAAGGATCGAAGACTGTGGGGACGTCACAGGCAATGAGAAGACCGATTTCAGCATTAACTTCAGGTAGGTGTACTCCGCACAAGTGCGGCCATTGGTCAATGTCACGCTGAGTAGGAATGTCCCCTTTTGAAATAGGTATTTCTGGTCTCGTGTAGAGTGCTGGCAAATCAATTAGGACGTTTTCATCCAGATCGGAAATGACAAGATCTTTCACAACGAAGCTGTCTAAAAGACTGTTCTCGAGCCACTGACTCCTAACTGCTTCATCAAAGATTCTGTACAGAATGATGAGGAACTACCACTGTCCAAAAAGGCGTAGGTAATCACTTGTGTTCTTGTCGACTTCGACCAAACCTTAACTGGAACAACAGCCATGCCTATTTTCGAGCGGGGTAGGTTAATCATCGCGTTACGGACGCGCGCAGACTCCTCGGTGGGCGAGGTACTTGTAGACGGAGTATCAGTTGGTCAATTTCGACTTGCAGTGTTCGTGTGAAGAATTGTTAGATGCTTTTTGCCACAGTTAGCAACCGTACATGTTTTCTTTTCCGGGCAAGCTCTTGCTGTATGGTCAGCGGACAAGCAACCAAAACAAAGGTGCTTAGATACGAGGAATTGAATTCGATCCTGATATGGGAGGCGCCTGAGGGCATCACTGAGGGCGTGCCCAGAGTTACAGTACGAACACAAGACATCCACAGTTGAGGGGGCTGATCCAAGAGGTGACACACCAGTAGAGGAGGTCTGAACATCACCCATTTGCGCTCCAGCAGGTGGGTTCTTATCACCACTCACTTGCGCACCAAAACTCTTCTTCTTCTCGTCAGGTTTCTTCGGCGGACGACTACTTCGCAAGCTCTGTTTAGGTTTCGCATCTTCAAAAATTTTCCCAAACACGGGATTGTCGTTCACTCTCGCTTCATTTTCAACGAACTCCGCAAGATCGCTAAACGAAACGTTCCTCTCTTCAGTTTCCATGACACGGTCTACCAAACGGCGCCATGTTCTCCTTAAGTTGAAGGGCAACTTCATAATTAACTTCTGAATGGTATCAGGCTGTTCGAGCTTTGACAGGTATTTGCTGCTTACCATTGCGTTTTTGCACCTCATAAGGAAAATAGAAAATTTGTTCAGGGAGGTGCTGTCCTCTGGTTTCACCTCAGGCCAATTCAGTGCCTTGCTTTCATAGGCGGTTACGACGCGATAATCGTCACCAAACTTCGTTTTCAATAGCCGTCGAGCTTCTTGGTAACCTTTGTCCGGTGGAAGAAAATGACATGAACGAACAAGCTCTTTAACATCGCCGCTGGTAAACTGTTCGAGATAGTATAGCCTCTCATTGCTATCTGAGGTTTTAGTCTCAATGATGTTTTCAAATGCTCTGACGAACGGGCCGTACTCTATTGGATCACCATCGAAAACTGGAACTCGCTGCTGGGGAAGATTACTTTTCTTCTGTTGTGTCGCCAGCATTTCCACGATTTTATTCTGCTGCCGCTGAAGGTCGTTTTGGTGCTGATGAAGCTCTAGCATTTCATTGAAAGCCCTCAAGCTCGGCGACGATGAAGCCGCAGAGTGTTCAGATTCTGCGGGACATGCTTTCTTGTCAGGTAATTCTGGACGTTTGAACAATTCATGATCAGGTAATTCCGGATCAACGGTAGAATGGCGGCCATCTTTGACTGGTAATGGCTTATTTCCTGTGACGCTCGGTGTTGGAACATTTCCCTTGCTTACTTTGGGCACAAAAGTTGTCGGGCACGGCACAAACGAACTCGGGTCGGCTTCCATGATTGTGGCTAAAATTTGTTGTTTGGCTTCGGACTTAGCGATTTCGGTTTCCAGTGTTAAACGCTCTTGCTCTTGTTGCAAACGAAACCTTTGTTCTTCTAACGCTTGACGTTTCTTAAACGCAGCTGCCTCAGCTTTCAGCTCCGCAATACGAGCTATTTCCTTTGCTCGTACAACCGTTAAGGATGAGGTACTGCTTTTTTGTGAACCACTACGATTCGAACGACGTGATTGTCTTGTTGAAGACTTAGAATAGGTACGAGAAACGATCTGACTCGCAGAGTCCTCAGGGTTGATTTCAGAGTTTAAGCTTAGCGATAATTCCACACTTCTAATCCACTCTCGAACCTTTTGACAGAAGTTGTCTGCTTGCGAAGACTCGTAAACAAATTGTTCCTGACATCTTGTCACGCTTGTCTCGTCTTGAAGATTCGACAAATAAGTAGCATGAGCCTCCTTAAAAATTAATGCTTAATCGAATGCAGCCATAAAACCAGGCATTTTCTCCTTCACAAGCTGAATGTTCTCCTCGTATAATAACAGCGCGTCAATTTCGTTCCTCTTCGAAGTTACAGCCGAAAGATAACCCGATCTTTCCTTTTTGAGACGACGAAGTTTCTCAAAGAGAACGCCTTCCTGATCAAGATGTTTACACGGCACCCTCGTGCGCGCGCTGACACGAACGCCAGGATCATCGGGAACTTCTTCTTTCGCATCCATTGTATCCAGGTAAACTCAAAAATTTTAAACTTATGTAGCTGCCATAAGGCGAAATAAATTCTCGCGACCAGTAAACCACACAATAGTAAACTCTCACACAGTAAGCAGTATATTTAGATTGAAGTTCAGTGTCTTTAGAGAGGTCTTTAGCGAGGTTTAAACTGAAAAGCAAAATAAAGAAACTTATAAAGCACAAGTTACAAGGTAGCGAAAACGAACTATAAACAAACTTACATTTTTTTGGCGCTGTGGCCGCGAAAGTGGTTATCTGTATAAAACAGGCGAAAACTGCAGAAAACTGCGCTACAGCTCGCACAACACTATGACGGAAAACTAACTAAACGACGCCGTGAATTTGAATATAAAAGTAAAAACAAAAGCTAATGATGTAATAGAATTCCTAAGGGATCTGAAAGGGCGCGAAATATGTAAGATCCAACACCCATCAGATCTACTGCAAGGTCCCTCCATGGCTTTGTTGGCATGGTCGTTGTCTTCACAGGAGGTATGGTGGCAGCAGGAGTCAAAGCTTGACATCCAAGGCATTTCTTGCAGTGACTTTCCACCATACTGTTCATATTCGGCCACCACACCTTGCTTCGGAGGCGATCCCATCCTCGTCGCCAATGTCATGTCTGAACACCAGACAGGTCCTCGATGAAGGCGGATTCTCACCAAGAAAACACACACACGTTTTCAAGCCGCCATCTTCCTTTATTGCACTACCCACAATGCCTTAGGGCTGGGCCTACACAGGGAACCCAGTTACAAACACACTACACAGACCTAGTTGTAGACTTGCTCCAAGTCGCTCGTTTGTTTTTAAGCCCTGAATACGGAAACGGAGGGCGCGCGCGGGCATGAAAAACAAAATGGCGGAAGATCGTGGCGGAACGAGCGACTTGTCTCACCTGCAGCGCGCCAATTCTGAAATGTGGCGTCACCGGTGGAAAAATCCACCGGTGACGCCATCGAGATTATGGGTGCTTACCATTTAGCCAAAATACCCGGAAATTTCGGTTGAAAGTCAAATGGAACAGCAATTTTACGGAAATTCCGGAATACGTTTTGAGGTATTCCTTTTATTCCGGTTGGTACGAACCGTCGGAAATTTTCTTACCATTTGAACGAATCTTCCGTTTCCAGGCCCTTTTTAGCACCTCCGCGCGGTTTTAGTCGTGTTTACAATGTGGCTTCTTTATATATCAATTTAAAACGTGTATATTCACCTCGACCATAGAAATGCCAGCACTTTTTTAACAGGAGAAATAATCTACCTGCCTCGGATTAGTGGAAAACACGGGGCCGGGGTCCCGGGGTGTGGAAAACGCGGGGTCTCGGGGTGTGGAAAACACGGGATGTGGAAAACGCGGGGTCCCGGGGTCTGTGGAAAACACGAGGTGTGGAAAACGCGGGGTTTCCGGGGTCTGTGGAAAACACGGGGTCCCACGAATTTTTTATTCCAAAGTTGAATTTGTTTTTTTGTTTTGAAAACAGTGAAATAAAATGGCTTGTGAAATGTTTTAGGGTTCTTTTTAAAAATCGCTATGCTCGCAGACTCTTTCAATGATATGAAAAGGTAGGTCGTTCCAAAGTTTAGGGGCGTAAAAAGAAAAGGACCTTTGATCGTATGTACATGTTTTCAGAGGGTCCTGAAGGGGTAAAATGGGAACTGGGATTTGCCTATTTTTACTGGGATTTGCATATGTTTTCACTGGGAAAATAGGATTTGGGTCACTGGGACTGGGATTCACCAACAAAAACATGGGAATGGGAAGCACTTCAGAACATGAAAAAACATATATATTTCACACTCAATAATATTCCTTAAGGCATAGTTACAATTTTGAAAACTCTGAAACGAAACCAAGGCCTGCACGTAAGTGTCGATCAATTTCTGTGTCAGTGATTTAGTTACTCACCAAAACAGCTATGACTTAGGGACCGGTCATTATTTATGTAGAGGGGGGGAGGGAAAAAAAGAAGGGGGGGTCAAGGCTATTTCAGAGTGGCAAGAGGGGGGGCTAAAATTTTTTATAAAGAAGTTTAGGGGGGGATAAGCAGTTTGAGGTGGGTAAAACAGTTAAATAGAACAGTGCAAACACCATATGTGAAACAGTGAGATGCTAAATTGTACAATTTTATGCTATTTCTATTGTTTTCTTTTGTTTAAACTCCACTATTATGTACAACTTTAGTGATTTGTATTTTACAGAAATACTGTTTTCACTCTAAACTCCATTGTTATCTTAAAATTAATTTTAGTTAATAAAGAAACCAGACCTTTATAATCTGCTTTAATATCTGGTTTGACTGAAATTATTTTCTTTTTACAAAATGATTATCACTGCAATAGCCCAAGAAGTAATAAAACATGATATTTATGACAACAAGAATTCAAAGTAATCCCTTTACAACTTTAGGAAAATCATTGGAAAGGAATTATATTTTGCATGGATATTACATTTATGTTCACCATGAGAGCATAATTTGTAAAAACTACCACTTTTCCAAAGTTAAGGAGTTAATAATAGAGGTATGTTTACTATACACATAACTCATCCAAAAATTTGCCGTATTGCTGGACAAGTATCCATAGCAAAGAAGCCTTGGTTGACTAAGTGTTGATCCAGCCTTTTTGCATTAGAACAAGTGTGCAATTAAGATTGTATGTAACATGCATTTAATAATAAATTACTTGAGGCATATAAAGGGAGATATGGGGTGGGGGGGGGGGTCATGACGTAAATATTGAATAAAGAAGGGGGGGTCACTTGCTACTTACATGGCCTGGAGGGGGGCCTTACAGAAATTTTGATCTTTCCAACATATTTTTCCCTCCCCCCCCTCTACATAAATAATGACCGGTCCCTTAGCATGCTCAAACTAACATAATACAATATGGTCGAACACCTACTCGTACCCAGGGTGTTTGTTCCCTGTGACCCAGCGGTCAGGAAACGAGCGACCCTTGAAAGTTCTGATTGGAAGTCCGAAAATATCAGACTTCCGGTTGAATTACATGTCCTTAGCTTTCAAAAGCATGAATCGACGAACTTCTTAGTGTTTTACTTCCGGCCATTTTTATTGTTTTCAAAACCAATCAAAATTTGGCGGAACATGTGACGGAAAGATAAACAATTAATTGCCAACGAGACAGCCGAGCCAAGAGGCGAGGCTGTCGAGGCGGCAGAATCATAGAGCCGTGTGCGTATGAGTGTATAGGCAGAGAAAATCTTAAGTTCTGCGTAAGGGACTTTTTTTTTTACCATATTTGGGTGTAAGTAAACCCCATATTTGGGTTGTATTGTTCTTCCCAACTGGTTCCCAGTCTCTCACTCCTTGCTAGAGAGCAAATGACCAAAATGGCGTCCACGCGGCTCGCTGTTAAAATTTTCAATGTGGTCATTCATCCCTTTACCGATAAATACACCTTTAGGGAATTATAAATCGAAAGAGAATACCCTACAGAATATTCGACCGCCGAAAAAATGAACATCAAGGTCTTCAAAGCGATGAAATAATCTTTCGACTTTCAATGGAGTCTTTTGATTTACGATCGAATAGAGACATGAAAATCAAAAGCGGACTGTTGACTTCAAATAGAGTTTTCTTGACTTATGAGAATGCTGAAGTCGGGTAAATGCTTCTTTTTAGTGTTGATTGTGTTTATAGTAATTGTTTGACCGATGATTTATTTATTCCAAATCAAATACCGTTTATATTTTTATTTGGCACGCATTTTCGCTCCGCGTAGGAATAACATCAATACAAAGCGACGCTCACTAAAATTACTGCATGTCATACACACAAGAAAGTCAAAAGTTTTTTGCTTCTAACGGCAAATGTAATGTTAACTTGTCTCCTAATAATCCTTGACCGTTCAAGTTTTGTTTTCTGTTCAAATTTTTCAAGTTTTGCGTAACTGAACATGACACTTCGTATGCGAGACTGAAATCTGACCCGTGCATTACTGTCTCTGATTACTGAAAATTATTTTTAAAAAAGCATCTTAGCAGTTTTGATTTTGGGATTTGATTTATGACCATTTATAAGAAGTTCTTGAAATGCAACTATCCCTTTTGTGGACGGAAACATTTTAACCATCGCGTGTTGTATTTAAAAAAACAGTGATTAAACCTCATTTATTGCCTACATTTTGTGACATTTTAACGTTGAAAAGAATTTAAAGATTTGTCAAGAGTTATCAATCTGTCAAACCCGTAGCCTGCGTAGCAGACATCTGTGTACGTTTTTTAGTGTGCGCGATCGCGAGAATACGCGCGCTGGAAACAACAGTACGGCGCCTGCTACGCAGGCTATGAAGCCTGTGTCATTTATGAACACCAGAGAAATGGCACTTTTTTGGCATATTACCTAAAATACAATTTACCATATTTTGGTCATTTCAAATATAGTTCTATCAAAAACCATTCAATATCTGTTCTTATGAACAAACACGAGTATTTCGCTCGTTGGCACTTACCGATAGGTACAACTAGTTATTCTACTAACCTTAAGCTTATAACACACACGGAAAATTGTAAATTAGAGATTCCTCTGAATTACTCACCAAAAGAACTGAGAAAACATTGATTCGGATGTGTGGAGTTGAGAATGTCAGAAAACGAAGGGGATTTACCGATTTTAGCGTGGATATTTTTATATAGACTTGGTTGACCCATGAATTTTCACACAAGGCGCCATTCGTTCTCCGGACTCACGAACAAATGGAAATGTTCAATAAAAGTCAAGTCAAGTCAAGTCAATCTTGAGTGATAAGTCGTTGTCAGTAAGGGTAATCGAACGAGTAGTTGCATTTGAGAAAGGCTTAGTGAATTAGTAATTACAATTTATTTCTAATTCTCTTTTAGGCAAACGAACAAATGAATAAATGAAAAGTAATGTACTCAACAGCATTGATGACTAGCAGAAATAAAAACGTGATTTAGGACAATTAAAACAACACAATTATACTGCACGTATATTGCGTTCGAGCCCAGATTTTCCATTCACTGGGATTTACCAACAATTTCACCACTGGGACTGGGATTTGAGCAAAGAATAGGCTGGGAAAGGGATTTGGGGAAAATTTTGGCTGGGAAATGGGATTTAGAACCCCCCTTCAGGACCCCCTTTTCACATCAGGAATTTGTAAGAGTAATTGGCCCGGATGATCGAAGGGAACAAGCTGGTTTATAGGCGTTAAAAAGACAAGTTAAGTAGGTTGGTAAATGACAATTAAGGGCTTTGTAGGTTAAAAGTAGGATCTTAAAAACGATGCGTGATTTGACAGGAAGCCAGTGCATGTTCTTGAGGGTGGAAGTTATGTGTTCTTTCCGCTTAGTTCTAGTAATCAGTCGCGCTGCAATGTTCTTTATTCGGCTGCAGTTTATCATGCTCAAGCTTAAGAAGGCCGTAGAGTATACTGTTGCAGTAATCCAGGCATGAAGTGACAAAAGCGTTCACATTTGAGATTGTCTTGACAGATATTCAAAAGGATCGCAAAGACAAGTATACGATTCACAAACTTGAATTGCTTTTTTACGACATGAATAATAGGCTTTCAATGCAAGGAAACACGTTTTACGAATGTATTAACTTTGGTGATAAACTATTTTACATGTCTTTTTAGCCAGAAATTTTTTTTCACCGTCTAGATATTTTTATTTTCAGACCCCGGGACCCCGCGTTTTCCACAGACCCCGGGACCTCACGTTTTCCACACCGGCCCCGGGTTTTCCACACCCCGGGACCCCGGGACCACGGGACCCCGACCCCGTGTTTTCCACTAATCCGCCTGCCTCTGGTATTCCACGTTGGAACTGTTCATGTGTTCATATTTTTTCTCGGGACAGGATCTAGCTCGAACGTGCCAATTTTCACTCGACTGCGAAATTCACTCGGTGCGTAGGTGGGAACAGTTACCTCAAAATAACCTTGTATTCTGTTTAAATCGCGTCTCATGGAACAGCTGACGGCAGTAAATAGCATCAGTCCATCTTCTTCGTCAAAAAGTTTGTTTTCTTCCTCGAAGTATTCAGCTATATCGACAGAAAACAACACTGAATATGGCACTAGATCGAGTGAGCGGGAAGGAACGCCTGGTAGAATAATTGTAAGCGAAATCTCATCCAGTTGGTCGTTATAATTCGGAAAATCGCTTTCCATTTATGCAACAGTCAAACCAACCGGATTTTTCTTACAAATGGTAAGCACCCTATGTCAATCATATTATTGCACGCAAACTTACCGAGCGCGCAACCTCGTTCCCAGGGTCTCTCTTCTCTCGCTCCCCTGGGAACGAGGTTGACCGAGCGCGCTCTACTCGCCAACTTTATAGCGCGCTCTGCTCGCGAGACACGGTTGCATTTTTACCTCTTTAGCAGACTTGTTTCCTTTTCACATCGGCAGTTAAACCAGTGTTTGAACAAACAACACAAATACCTTCTTTTGTTCCTGTCCCTTTTCAATCTTACAGAAATGAGAAAGCCATTAAAAGCCATGAGCATGATTTCCCACAAAAAAGCGCCGCTTGCTTGTACGCGCTTTAAAACCCAAAAATACCGCCAGCTACGCAGGCTAGTTTTCAAACAACCTCGACCAATGCAAAAAGCAGTCAGTAACGATTATTTTTAATACACCTTGATAACGTAATCACTTTGTCACACAGAATTTCTATCTGAAGAGAAAGACCATTTTATTGAAGAGTGCAGGGGTGAGAGTAGCCTGAATTTCAGACATCCCTCTGTGCTCGCCTACTAGCACAGAGGGATGTCTGAAATTCAGGCTAGGAGGGGGGGGATCAAAAGTTTTTCAAGACAAGCATTTTTTCAGTGACATTGTCGTGCAAGCAATTTTTCCGGCTCAATCCACCATTTATTTGGCTTTCTTTCTTTTTTTCCAATTTTTTGGAAGGATTTTTGATCCCCTCCCTCCACTCCCGCCTTCGAAAAAAAAAATAATAAAGAAAATAAAAATGAAAAATAAATAAATAAATAAAATAAAATAAAAAATAAAAATAAAAACGTTCCAAAACGGTTGTCACGTATGGAAACCGGATTTTTGTTTGTGGCCGGATGTAACGCCCAGTTCTGTTGTATTGAATGCCCGAGCGTTTACATCACACGGCGGGCATCCGGTCTCCGCTCGCACACCGTTTCAAAACTGGAGAGGCATTTCACAATTTTCCAGCAAAATTAAGCTTAATAAAGGCGTAATTCAATTACTGAATTAGGTCAGTTCAGACGGGGAAATATTTGGCTTATGTTCTGATCTTGGGCATTGTCATTTTACAAGTTCACCGGCGATGTTTTTTCCGGGTTCCAAATTTGAATGTCACATCTGTCACATGATTATGCCTGGTACGTGTTGTATGGACGTCATATCTGTTCCCGTCATGGCAAATATAAGGGAAGTCATGAATATTGATTTTTGCCTCGACGCACGCAGGTGACTTCGGAAATATTGCACAAACTGCTAAATCATCATGGCGCTGGCTGGCAAGCAGGGAGTAACATCAGGTTTTACAACTGAAATTTGCCTTATTTTGGCCATTTTTTCGGCCATCGGAGGTAGGTAAATAAGCTCTTATACAGACAGTCAAGTTACCCGTGAAATTCTACAGTCAAGTTACCCGTGAAATTCGGTTGTAGCGAAAACTAAGACCCCCGTGCGGTGTCACAACCTTCAACAATTAACTATCATCACATAGGTAATGATTTACACAATTCCTTTGAGTGGATTGCTTACAAGTCTTGCTAGGAAAACTAGCAAGCATGGCGGCGACGCAAATTTCCCTTTCGTAAACGGTCGTTGCCATTTGAAAATTATTTTGCTTTCGAAGTGGACGAATTCTTCGAGCTTGTGCATACTATTAAATCGCTACGTTCTTGACATTCGGCATGCCGGTATGCACAAGCTCGAAGAATTCGCCCTGAATTCGTCCACTTCGAAAGCAAAATAATTTTAAGAATCGCTTGGCATTTCTAAACAGGCTTAGAATATTATATATATATTATAATGGTATGGTGAGACTTAACTGAGAAACTGAGCAGCACAATAAAGGCCGCGACGGTGGACGCAGTTGCTGGAAAAGGCGTGATAGAGTAAAACTGGCAGAATTTCGAGTAAGTGTTCCACACTGAACGATAGTTCCGTTTGGTATTGTCTGACAGTGCGAAGGCTTGAATCCTAGTAACCTGGCGTTGGAGGTCATCGAGATGGAAACCTGTGAAACCAAACGAAGAAATGGTTACCACTGACAGTCAAAACGGAACAGATCAAAAGGGCAAAGGTACTCTGAGAGGGAGTCGTGATGGAGAGAGGCAGCATCATAAAACTTGATACTGAACTCGGGTTGAGTGTCCCAACGGCTTAATGCATCCGCGATGATGTTAGTGTGACCAGGAATGTGAAGTGCGCGAATCTCAAAATCGAAAAGAGAGGCGTAAAACCACAGATCGCGCAAACAAGACTGAATGAAAGGAACGCGGGAGCGGCCGGTGTTGATTGCCAAGGCGGTGTTGAGATTATCAGTGCGGACCAAAATTCGTAAACGACGCAGATCTTCCGACCACAATTTGACGCTGACAGTTACGGCAAGCATTTCGAGGGAGGCAATGGACAGGGATGTAGAATCAAGCCAAGGTGGATAGGGTGAGCGGAAGAAACGGCCACTGAAGAAACCACCGATTCCGGCGCCACAGGCATCGGTGCAAAAGAAATGTTCACAGTCGGGCCAAGGAGCGGAACGCAAGAGTGAAACACCATTGTAAACAGGAAGGACTTTCTCCCACCACCGTAGATCAGATAGCATGTCCGAGCTGGGCTGAAAACGTGTGCGTTTATGCGGAAGCTGACGAAGTTCCTGGAGTAGACGTTGCATAAAAATGCGACCAGGGCTGATGCAAGCACAGATGTAGGAGAGTTTGCCAATAAGGGATTGTAAATCGGATTTGGAGAAAGGCGAGTGAGTAAGCCAATGATGTATGAGTTCCGACGTAGAGTCAAGTTTGTCCTGAGGAACCTCAACAGTCAGCTGCACAGTGTCATAAGTCAGGCCGAGAAAAACCATCCTCGTGGAAGGTAAACAATCTTTGGTAGGGGATGATTGAAGACCTAAGGTGGTGAAGAGCTCTTCAAGGTCGGAAAAGGCACAAAAGGCCTCGTCGTAGGAGGCCTCAACACCGCCGAAGTCGTCAATGTAATTTATGCAATTGTGTTGGAAGGCTGTGCGGAAAATGTGTGTAATAGCATTGGTAGTACGCTGGCAAGCTAAGGTAGCAGAACGAAGACCAAACGGGAGGACAAGGTCAAAATATAAGCAGTTATTCCAGTGGTAGCCGAGGAAAGGATAATCCTGGGGATCAACGGGAATCTGCCGATAGGCGCGTTTAAGATCCTTCTTGTAAAGGTAGCAACCAGCGCCTTTGGCCAGGATTAGATCGACGAAATCAGCTGAGCGCGGAAGAGTTAGATGAAAGGGCTCGTCAAGGTAGGAATCTTTGGGGATGCCATCGTTTACCGACTTGCCAGGAGGGAAGCTGAGATCCAGAACAACGCGTCGTTTTGAACCATCTTTAGGCACAGTCTGCAATGGAGAAGTTCGAAGAGGAACTGGGAACGGATTACAAGTAAACGGGCCAGCCGTAGCGGTGTGTTCGAGTTCAGTCAACAAGAAAGAATCAATTTCATCAGGAAAACGGATCGCGGAGGAGTGGTTTGGTGATCGAGATACGGGAAAATCGACGGAGTGACAGTTAATAGGCCATCCAAAGGCGAGAAAGTCAACGTCGACGGAATCAGGATAGTGTTCGAGGTACGATTTCCACACGGGAATGTTCAACTTGGACGGAACAGATATTCGGGCACCAAAGGCGTTTAGGTGCGGCGATTTCGAGCAAAGAATATGACGAATAACAGCAGCGTATGAGTGATTGCTTGATAGGGAAAGTTGACCAGTAAGATTGGGCGGTGAAACAGAAACAGGATGAGGAGTGCTTGCTGGCGGAGCGCAAGAAACTGGAGAAAGAGGCGAAGGTGTCGAGGCGTGTGGCGATGCAGGAGTTGGAAGTGCTAGTCAATTAGCGGTGGAAGGAGGTGGTCGAGTCGGACAAGAAGCGATGGTGTGGTCAGGCAGCTTACAGTAGGCACAGATATGTTCCACACCCTGTTGATGGGAAGTGTTGGAACACGACCCTGTACGATTCCATTCCCGGCAATAGTTACGGGGGCGATTGTTGTTGTTGTTGGGCTTGACGCTGTTGGGGTTGGATATGCCAGTGGTGGCCGGCTTGAGGCGGTTGGACTCTGTGATGTTGAAGCGCTCAATCTCGCTGAAATCGTCGCTCCAAGCAGCGAAACCGGACTCAATTCGGTCCAAAACGGCTGCGTGGAAAGACAAAACGGCATCCCAATCGTATTTAGCAGCTAGGCGCATCAAGGACGTAAGGTGTTGCATCATCAGAGGCTGATCTTCTGGTTAGGCGGATGTGTAAATGTCGAGATAGCCGTAAACAAATTCGGCTGTTGAAAGGTCTTTAAATTTCTTACGGGAAAGGCCGAACGGGACGTGCAGATGAGGCCATTCTTGTGGGTTGGTAATACGGGTTTTGTGGTCAAGTTGACCTTGCGACTTACCACCATTTGAGCCTGCTAAAATAATGAAACATAAAGCTTATTGTTTGAAGTTCGTTAAGTCGATGATCGCTTGCAGTGTACTCAGATTGTATATTAAAAGGGTTAGAGTCTGTCCGTTCGTGTTTTGTTGACAAATACACGCACTTGCTGGCCTCACAATGAACTCGAAATTTTCAATACTGCACTCGGCTACGCCTCGTGCAGTATTGAAAATTTCTCGTTCATTGTGCGGCCAGCGCGTGGGTGTATTTGTCATTATAAAATGTCCGAGTAATTGCACGCGCTGTGATTGGTCAGTTTGAATTCATTATAGCTCCATAAAGCACGCTGCATACGTCACGCGCGTGCTTTATCGAGTTATAATGCACGCTGCTTACGTCACGAGTTTTAGTGCGCGCAATTTCTTTAACATTTCATAAAAGAAATAAAAAACTTTCTCCTCGTGCATTGTTGAGTTATATAAGCACTTGGGAATTTTTAAGAACACTCGAGAAGTGCGAGAAGCACTCGGCTGCGCCTCGTGCTTCTCTATGCACTTCTCTCGTGTTCTTAAAAATTCCCGCGTGCTTATATAACTCAACAATGCACTCGGGTGCGTTTTTTATTTCTTTAACAAAACACTCACAACAGTCTCTAACCCATAAATAATGCACGTTGCTTACGTCGCGAGTTTTAGCGCACGCAATTTCTTTAAAAAACTTTCTTCTCATGCATTATTGAGTTTATATAAGCACTTGGGAATTTTTAAGAACACTCGAGAAGTGCGAGAAGCACTCGGTGCAATGCACTTCTCTCGTGTTCTTAAAAATTCCCAAGTGTTTATATAACTCAACAATGCACTCGGATGCGTTTTTCATTTCTTTAAAAACTGTAATGCAGTGCAGCGCCGCGCTTTACAAGACTTCAGCCAATTTTTCGCAACCAATGTATATCGCAGGATATCTGTTATGTACGGATGACAGATAATGTTAAAATTTTGACCATATTATATGGGCATTTCAGGTATTTGTTGAATAACAAGGTATGATATACGAGGTTATGTGATATTTTTACAGCCAACCACTTTTTGGCTACACAGACAGCACAGCATAGGCACAATGGTAGTTCTTTTCAACCAGATTACCAGAAAGGATTTTTTTTTTTTTTGGGGGGGGGGGGGCGCTAGTAGTTGTGGCACAGCTACATGGGTAAATAAATTACATTTACATTTTTTGATCAACATTATTTTATTCTGCAGCTGATGAACAGGGAAGTGATCATTCTAAACAATGCCCAGCAGTTGATTTTATTCCGAGTGCTCCTGATACTCCAAGCAAATGTGTTTATAGCGATCACTGCAGCAAAGTTGAATGTTCTGTGGCAGCTGAAGGTCACAAGTTGACAGTTGGTTTTGAAGCAAACAAATGCCAAAAGTCACTGACTGCGGAAGTTACAATACAACAAACAGGTGGTTTAGACTGGTCACACACCCTTAAAGATGGAGAAAAAGCCAAGTTGAAAGCCCCGCCAAGCAGTTTTACTGGTGACCTCCCGGTTTCTGATGCTTCCTTGTTCATAAAAGTTAAACTTCGGGAGACGCAAGAAAACAACGTTAATTTTACAGTAAGGAGATCAAAAAATTTATAGCCCAGTGTAAAATCATAACAACAAAAACCATAATATTTTGATAGCAGGCAGAATTACAGATTCTATTTGTTTTAATCTTACAGATATTATATCATACTTGGTCAGGCTTCTCATTCAGGCCCTGGCCGGGGTAATTCGTGTTGTGCTCTTGGCAAGACACTACGCTTACAGTGCCTCTCTCCCCCCGGGGGGGTGGGGGGTACTCGACATAATTTCGGGTAGGGAGGTGCGGCCCGGCCTCCTAAACCCCCGGGGGGGGGGCACTCCCTATATTGGCCTATACGGGGGGCTCCGCCCGAGGGGTACCTTTTTCTCTTCAGGTATTAAAGGGTAGGAATTTCACAAGCTAAGGTATAGAAAGGGTAGGGATATCACTCATTTAGGTATTTAAAAAGGCCTTCAATTAAAATATTTCGAACAGAAACACCTTATGGAGGTATCATTTAAATTTATTAAACGCTACATAAAAATGGCATCAAGACTTCTTTTTTAGGCATTTGTCCTGTCTTTTCGGTATTAAAGGGTACCTTTTTTCAGTAAAGGTATACCAAAGGGGTGCCTTTTCTGTCAAAATGGTATATAAAAGGGTAAGGGGTTGGACTTCGGGGCGGAGCCTCCCCGTACAAAACGCTTTTGAGTAGCCCCCCCGGGCCTAAACCCTGACCCTGTTTAAGACACGAACCTCTGATTTTCCTACCCTGGTTAAGACAGAATGCCAATTTTTGATACCCCGTCTAAGACATAAACAAGTACCTCACTGGCTTTGTTGTGATCGTGAATTAAGCTAAGTATCAATGCTGGAATCAACGTACGTCAGCAATACGGAAGAATTTGTCAAAATTCGGCATGTTATACCTCTGCAGGCATATAAGCCTATCTTGTTTTACATTGGTCCATGCAAAGATACCCCGTTTAAGACAAAAAGGGGTGAAATATATACCCCATTCAAGACAGAAAAGCCTGAAAACCATACCCTATCGGGCCACACGATGGATGGACTAGCGTTCATCCACAGGGGGGAGTAGAAATACTCCAAGTCGCTTCATGCTATGGAAACAGGGATAAGTACCAGCCTGATTTGCCACTAGGCTTAAATGCAGACTTTTTTGTGCCTTCTGATAAATTGTGTAGTTCCAGAAAATATCCATACCCACCCCACAGAAGGTAATTGGAAATTCTGAGATGGTGGGGGTGGGGTCAAAATCCAAAATTTTTAACGCAAAGTATGGGGCTTGGCTGGAATTTCCAGAGGGGTGGGGGGATTCAAACCAAACAACCTTCTGTGGGAGGGGTATGGATATTTTCTGGAACAACACATTAGCGGTTCAACATTGCATACATTTATGTCCTCAGGTGATGATTGTTGGCACGGTGACAATCGCTGATGAGACTGACCCAGTTAATGTTGTGTTATTACAAGGAGAGCTTCCTATCTCAACTGATGATTGCGGTAAGCATATGAAATTTGGCTAAAATTATGTGCGATGGGCATTTTTGAAATGACATTAATAATAAATAAATAATAAAAGTATTTATATAGCGCCTAAATCCACTAATAATTGTCCATGGTGCTTTACATTGAAAGTATTGATAAAATGATGTTAAAAAGTTAAAAACACTAAAAATAAATAACCCCCCCCTCTAATATTTACAAATATAGGATTAAATGTACCTAAAAAATAAAATAATTAAAAAGCCTGCTTAAAAAGGTACGTTTTTAAATGTTTCTTAAAAATGTCAATGGAAGCACTCGATCTAAATTCTTGTGGGGTCGAGTTCCACAATCTTGGGGCCACCACAGCAAATGCTCTTTCTCCATATGTTTTTAATTTTGCTTTTGGTATCGCCAGAAGGTGTTGAGAGCTTGTTCGTAAAATTCGCTGAGGGGTGTGATAGGTAATTAACTCTCTAATGTATTAAAGACGCTGCTCCATAGAGTGCTTTGTATACCAGTAAAAGAATTTTATAAATTCATTCATTCACTCACTAATAAAATAATTTTATAATTTCATTTTTACTCTTTTATAAGTTCATTCACTCATTTATTCACTACCTTAACCTTAGGGTGCTTTCTATCAGTCAGAACTGCCCAGTCAGTAAAGGGGGGGTTGTTTTTTCCAAAAAAAAAAAAAATAAAAAAAATAAAAAAAAAAAAAAAAAAAAAAAAATAAACCGGACATAAAAATAAAGTGCTGTTATTTTCTTTATTTTTAAAAAGTAAAAATCGCTAAAAATAAAGTTTAAAAAAAAAGATAAGTTTTGAGTTTAATAATAATAATAATTATAATAATAGTAAATAATTTTTAAAGTGGAGACTCCCGTCACATGGAGTGGTTTTCAGGGAGGTCCTCAAATAAAAACTAATACAATGTTAAAAATTTAGTTAAAAAGGTAAAAATATAAAATTACAACTAAAATGTTCTAAAAATTAAGATTTAAATTTAAAACTAAGTTTAGATTTAAAAGAACTTAAATTGTCACATGAGTGGATAAAAAGAGGGAGACTGTTCCAGAGTTCAGTAGCGGAACTTAGGACTTCAGATGGAAATTGGTGTGGTTAAGAAGTAATAAGTGTGTTGATGTTTAACTTTAAAAACTACAGGACAAACATTTCCCAAGATCATACAGTTTTTCTCCCTTCAGGAGATCAGTTCCTTAGAGAATACAGCATGGAACATTGATTTAAATATTGCTGTTTTTTCTTTTTCTTCTTGTTTGCCCAGGTACATGGTTCAGTCGACAGTCACGTGGGGTCAAAGCTGCAGTCATTGTTGTACCGATTATTGTTGTAGTGACGTCACTGGCTCTTGTTGTCTTCTTTTGTTATAAAAGACGTCGGGATGGAACACGTTTCTTGGTCGACATTTTTTCAGGCCGAGACAAGCATGGCATACAGCGTCTGGACAATGAACTGTAAGCTTGGATGCCATCTTGGAAATCCAGCAAATTTAAAGGCAAAAACACTGAAAGTGTTTTAAAATGAAAGCTATGTAGTAAACAAATTTAGTGCAATAAATAGACTGCCTAGTTTGACTAGATTAAGGTATAGCACATAGCACATGATAGATAGAGCATTTTTCAATTGAGTGTCGTAAAACCAAAACCAAAGTAATCACTCTGGCCAATCACAAAGGACACAGGCAAATACATGTAGCCGGCACGAAGCGCGGGAAAGAGACGAGTGCGCGAGCGAATCACGATTGGTTTTGGTTTTAGTTCTGATTGGCTGAGAAAGTGGCGCGAGATTTGTAAGCCAATCACTAAGCGTAGTAATGCAAAACCAAAGCAAACGCAATTTACTTTCGATACTCAAGTGAAAACCGCTCTAATAGTTTCTTAGCTTGGATAAACAGGTGTCGGTCTTCTTTTTGTAGTAAGTTTAGCTCCTGCCCCCCAAACCTCTCCCTCCCATCTTGATACAGACGTAACTCTATAAGCCTGGTTTTCACAAGCGACGCAAACACAAGCGCAAAGGTAACAGCTCTTGTTTCTCGGTGAAAACGGCTTCGACTCAAGCAAAAGCACAAGCGCATTGCAGTTTAATCAAATGACTGTGCTTGTTGCAAGCACAATCACAATCATTTGTCCTTTTTGCGTGATCGTGCTTGTGCTTGCGCTTGCGCTTTGCGTCGCTAGTGAAAACCAGGCTATAGAGAACTGGTAGTATCATCGGACTGGTCGATGTTTCTGCTCTGAATTTTCACGAGCAAGTAAAAACCAATCAGAGCGCCCTGCTGTATCTATACGCGCACTTACAGCTACCTTTAAATATTACTTATATTTGTGGCCACTGGTCCGACGGAGCTTTATATGGCAAACCCCCAAAAATATACAAGCCTGAAATTTAAGACCCAAGAAAATACCTGACATCAAATTTCCAACCCCAAAAATACACACGTCGCTGAAAAAAGTTCGAATGAGTATTTTTTTGATCCACTGATCGCAACGAAAACCCGAAACGAAAAGATTGCTCGGAGATAAGACCAAAAAAAAATACGCGTATTTTTTTAAGACCTAAAAAAATACGTGACATATCCCCTGACCCCCCCCCCCCCCCCAAAAAAAAAAAAAAAAAAAAAAAATACCGGACCCCATAGTTTGAGAAGGTCAAAACACGGGCTGCTCTAGTACTGTTGTTATGGGTATCTTTTGTGTGTTCATTCAAAATGTTTGACGAGCACCTAAATTACAAAAAATTAACTGACAAGTGTATAAAAGCATGTGATTTTTAAGCTTATAAGGAGCAAAACCGACCAATTAAAGTTAGAGATAAGTCGTCGGGCAAGTCGTCGATGTGACGTTTTTTCTCCACGCCTGCATTCACCCTGCGGCTGCCTGCGGTTGTATTTTTCAATTCTTATCTCCTCTCTCCTTGTTTGCACGATCTTGCAAGCACGACAAACGTGGCGTCTATATATGGCATTATACCTTATTATAGGAATATAACGAAAATTAACGCGAATTTAAGAAAAGTTCTGGTTAAATGCTTATAGTAAAAGTGTTTATATTAATTAACATCAATAAAATTATCGCGAATTTTTGAAATTCGCATTAATAACTTGTATCGTTAATTTCCTATAATCAGGTAGCTTTGTACAGAAACTTAGATGTCATCGACCGTTTTCGTTCCAGAATATTATTCAAGGACGATATGCAAAGTTTGAATGTGTGTAAACGCCTCTTAGAAGCATTTCTCGGCTTGAAAGGAAAGGCTAAAGAGCTCGGGATAAGCTCTTTCTCTCCTCCACAGAGGCCTCTTTGGATTCGTGCTCTTTCGTGTTTCGCCAGGGAATGGGGAGAGGTGAAAAGTAAGCAGGCGGAACCTGGAGAGGAGATCGAGCGAAATCAAATTGTTTCGTCTCGGTCGAATAAGAACAGAAGGAGAACCACTATAAGATCATATAAACGTCAACCAACTGACTAAACGACTTTTTTTCGCTGTTTGCTGACTAAGGAGCTTTTTTCTATTTGCTTACTGACTATAGCTATGCCCGATTGAAACCCTCATCTTTGCCCCTTTCTTATGGGAATCCCCCTGGCTGTTTTTAAAAGTTTCATGAGAACTTGGGGTTATGGACTTTTCTTACCAAAGAAAAATGGTGGGCCATTAACTAAAATGCGTTAATAAGGAGATGGGCCGAAAAATAAAATGCATAACCCCTCCTCTAACCAGCTGTAAGATACGTTTTCAAGGTTCTGTTTCGAAAAATATGATTTGAATTTAAAAATGCACCAGAATTATTGTCGTTGCTACCTTCACTTTTACCTGCCTTTTTCCAAACAAACTGTCTTCAAAACGCACGAAATGCTGTCTTAGATAACCATTTTTTTCAAAATTTCCTGCATGGGCGAGGATATCCCCAGACCCCCCTACGTCATCGCGCCCGTGGCGCTCAAGATTTCGCGCTGGAGGTGCTCATACGCACCCCCCCCCCCCCCTACCCCCCTCCCCAATGCAAAATCCTGGTTACGGGCCTGCCTTTCATGACACCTTAAATCTAGACGAGGCAAGTGCCTCTTGCTAGTTACGGCCCTGTAGACTATCTGCGAAACACGTTTTATTCATGATCTTTACTGATATAATCTACCAGAACAAAAACAGTATTGCATTTCAAGATCGATCGATTTGTAGTTATTCCTTGATACCCGTGTTTGTGTTTTTTTTTTTCAAATATTGTAAAGGTGGCTGACTCTGCAAAATGCTTTACATTAGCAACGCAGGAAGAAGACTAGGAAATTGCTTTCAAGATAGTAGTATAAACTATCAGTCTGCTTCCAACAACAGATGTTTTTTTTTTGAAAAAACTGGACAATGAAAAACATATGACTTAACATGGTTAAGGTTTACCAGCTTCCTTAATTAGACAGACCGTGAAACCAACGATGGTTGGGTTAATGCTTCGCCTTTGCCGGGACCAGGTAGGCTCGATTTCCGCCGCCTCCTCGAGTCCGGTCTTTGTTCCTCCCCGAGAGAGGGGGAGGAGCGCGGGCTCATTTTCCCGAAAAGCGGTCGAGCCTAGGGTCCAGGGTGCTGTTATCTCAGTAATCAGTTATATTTTCGGCGATTTCTCAGCTATTAGTGAAAATTTCAGCTCATTTCTCAGCTACATTGTATCAGTTAATTTTGCAAAGTCAGCTAATAGTTAAATATTGCGTCATCTCCCGGGTGACAGTTTAAATTTCGACCAATTCTTAGAGACCTCTTAGAAAAAGTGGTTTGAAAAGAAAGAGCTTCTATGAAAACTATGAAACTAGAATGACTTGCACTCTTTTTGTGTTGTTAGACAACAAGTTTAATCGTTTCAGTATTAAAAGATTACAAATCAAGAAAAAACAACCTTACACGTACAACAAAACACTGCGATTACTTGAACGAGTTACAAAAAAGTAATCACCGTGGTTTTTTGCTCCAAAGCTACAAAATGGTTATATTTTTAAGGATTATAGTATCAAATAACATGAACAGCTCTCGTGGGAAGCTTCAAGCTTTTATTTTCTACAACATTTTACCGTAAAACACCGACATCGTTGGACAGTTTTAAGTTAATCCTTTTCAGAGTTATCAACATCTGAATTCTCCTCACATTTTCAAGCGGAAAGGTAATAAGAATAACGAAATTCATCAGCTAAAATAAATTGTCTTGATGTGAAACCAAATTCTCCAAAGAAACATCGAAGATGTTGTGGAGAATCTATATTTCAATCTTAAAAAACCATGAAATAACTACAAGTCCTGATCAACTTCTGTTTTCAAAATCTCTTCAAAAAGCAGGATCTGGGAACATACCAAAAAGCAATTTCACCGGTTTACACGATCAATATTTTAGCAAGGAACAATAAAATAAAGCATTTTACTTCGTATTTCGAGGGTCCAGTTTCACACCAAAAAGTACAGTATGGGCTGGGGAATCATTAACAATGTGTACAACTGTTAAGAATGATCTGGTCCCCTACGAAAGTTTTTTTTTTGCAGAGTAAACGCGCCTTAAAACTGCTAACTTAAAACTGTGTCAGACATCGGTGATTCACAAAAAAATTAAACTACGTATACTGAGAGCTGTGACGAGGACCTGCGTCCGCAGGCTACTCCTCGTTGACCAGCGGCTCCAATGGAACCTTGGTCTTCATGGTGGTGGCCTCGTCATAGGAAGGAGGCACCACTTTGACCATGTCGACGCCTTTTGGAGTACGGCGCTTCTTGCAGCAGTAAACCAAGCCGCTGATCACAAGCGAGAAAACCAAGATGGCGCTGATAACAACGGCAGCTTTGACGCCTGCGGGTTGGCGCTTGAACCAGCCCCAAGCCCCTGAAAAAGAAATGGCAGACGTTTTCTACGTTAAAAACTACAGTTCATGATATGAGTATGCCTACTATGTCGTTCGTTATGTAAACCGTGAAACAACAACGCTTTTCCTGCGTTGCATTGCGTGACCATTCAGAAATGGCTAGGAGGAAAAAACTGTCGTCTTTGGCAAATCATTGTTAAAGCAGTCGAAGGGTTTCCATTTCTTATCACCCAATCAAAAAGTAGCACTCACGAAAATTCCGAAAATTGTCACGTCAGCATGACGCAATGAGGACACTTCACGTAGCTTAGCAACCATTGCATAGAACGTAAAACTGCATGCACAGGGGAAAACTATCAGGGCTCGATTGTTCGGCAAAGCACAAATGCTGTTTTCTGTTTGTATTTTGTGTCCTTCGGTTTTGACTATGAGCAATCTCATATACTCTACAAAACATTAACAGTGAAAAACACATTTATACAAGAGAAACTCGTCAAACTATACCGTTAAAAAAGCTGTTAAGCTGTTTTTTTTTTCTGCCAAGTATAAAACGAAGAAGACCGAAGGTTCTCGGTCGATAGGTCTTGTAAAAAGTTCATTATCAGCTTTTAACTTGTTTTACGTTCAACAAAGTTCAGTGGCGTCAGAATTTTTAAAGAACTGTACTGTCTACTCCTGACTTAGTACTTTTCAATTAAACTAGACCCTTGTTTAACTTTGAATCAAGCGGGTCAAACTGGCAGAAATCTTTTTCTAAGATTTAATGTCATCACTTACTGCTGCATCTGCCCCTGCGGTGATGATCATCGTCATCACGGTCGTAATCACCATACTTCATTGGCAGTTTGCCCTCCAACAAGGTCACATCCAGGCCAGGCTCCACGGTACTGGTGAGGATCAAATCCAGCTGTTGAGAGGGTCAAACTAAAATTAGTTCCCGGCCATAGAGCAGTTTTCAACTGAGTATCGTGAAACCAAAACCAAAGTAATCACTCTGGCAAATCACAAAGAACACAGACAAACCAGTGATCCAATCAAACCTCGAAGCAAATACATGTCGCAGGCACGAAGCGCGAGAAAACGTGCGCGGGCGAATCACGATTGGTTTTGGTTTTACTTCTGATTGGCTGAGAAAGTGGCGCGAGTTTTTGAGCGAATCTATAAGCGTAATAATGCAAAACCAAAGCAAACGAGAAATGCTTTCGACAGACAAGTGATAACCGCTCTATGCGACAAATAACTCACGGAAATTACTGAATTGAAATAACGTTCTAAAAAAGCGCGAGTCACATATATCGTATCAACAAACGCAGTTAACAAAATAAACCAATCAGATTTCGAGGAAAAGACATACAAAACACTGCAAGTGCGGAAAAACGTGTATCTGACGCCAAGTGCGGGAAAGCAGATGTAACCCAAGTCACGATTCGCCTTGGATTTGTTCCTGATTGATTAAAAAATCGACACGCCTGCTCCAAATGGTTAAGACGGAATCCGCCAGGACTTCGAGTATGATTAATTGCACAAAATTATGTACCAAAATTATTAAGATCTTATTGCAAACTTCTGTGTTACTGTTTCAAATACCTAATCAAAAGAAATCATTTCTAACAACGCCAAACATCGAAAACAAAAAAAAGTCCCACTGAATCGCTTAAAAGATGATTTTACAAAATAGCCACACATTTGATTTAACCTATAGTTTACATGTGTCTTGTGAAATTTGAAATTTAATTCTTCAGGCTCTGATAAGAAATTGTTGTTGGTGTTAACACGGATAATTACTTACATCCTTCGCTTTTAACAAGGGTAGAAAATAACGCAATAAAATTTAAATTATTCTGGTACTAACTCGATTTTTGTCCAACTTAAATTAATATTACTCGATTTCCTGATGGATTCCGTCTTTAACACTTTACGGGCGTTTTCATGACAAAGTTCAGCTAATACAACACCAAAGACAATTAAAACCGCTCTAAAACTTGCCTTGAATGACATTCCCTTGTAGCGTTTCTCCATGGTGAGCATCAGGTACATGTCGGCGCCTCCAATACCCTTGATGTTCAGCGGGAAGCCAGGCACTTGAATCTTGTCCCCACTCTTGAAGGTATCTGTCCATTCCCAATCGCGCCCTGGTACCTTGAGGCTGATATCAGCACTCAATGGATCTTGGGACCTGTCAATCTTCAGGCTCAGTGTGACTGTTTCACCCTCAAATTCCCCGGTGCACGTGTACGTGCCACAGCGGTCCGTGACGGTGCATTTCATTGGGAAATCCTCAGATATGGTTGGCTGAGGACATTTGTCGTAGTCGCGATGTTTCCCGTGATGATCGTCGTCATCGTGGTGGCGATGATGTCCACCTTTTCCTGAAATCGATTAAAAAAGGCGTTAGATATCGAAGACATGTACACGGTATAACGGTTTCACCGGGGTCAAACGTCTCAGGCAGCTTTTCTTTCTTTCCCATTTCCTCAAGTTTCAATTTGCGGATAGAAATCAACCTACGGCTATGAATATCGATTTTTTGATGACGCGCAGAAAAAACTTGAAAACGTTAGCCTAACTTTTTCAAGGTGCAATCCATTTCCATCCGAGCCATCCGCAGCCAAAGATGCTCGTTAACAGTTCAGTGCTCTAATATAGCAATTTTTAATCAAAATGGACTATTATTATTAGATTTCCTGTGACACAAATATAAGACATAGTCCCTTTAAGGTCACGGCTTAGAGAGAACAAATAGGTTGCAGAAATATTTGTTTTTACTATGATATTTCCTATAACGCTTCTTAATTTGCCCGTATATCCAACATTTGATTTCGAGGCACAAAAAAGTTTGAATTTCTTATTGCTTGGCGTTTAGTCAGAATGTTTATCCTAAAGCTGGATTAGACCCAAGCAAGCGTCGTTCCTCAAGACCAGCGTAAATCTTTTGAATATATTATTAAGTTAAATTTCACGCTTTCGTTTTCTGAGAAAACATGCGAAAGGTTAATTAATAAAGAAGCTCCTCTGCCTTTTCTTTCGATACTTTGTTGTTGTCAATTCACTAATCTCAGTTGCACTGTTTCGATAAGGAAGTTCTTATTAAATAGATTAACGTTTCTGCGTCTGATTTTAAACCACTTCTTGACTACTATTAGCAAACGAAAGGCCACAGATGAAACGTTAGAATGTTTTGTTCACCCCCTAAGCTGGCCATTGTTCACTCCAAATTCTTGTGACTGGCTGCTATATATTATATTTCTATAAATGTTAATTCTGAGAATTCGGTAAAAGACAATCAATATTCCTTAGCTGACCCTTAGCTTATGATTTGCTTTACTTTCAACATGTTTGCTCGACAATGTGTTGCAAGAGAAAGAGCTAGAATTAAGGGGAAATGTTTACCAAGTCGTCTCACAACAAAGTCACGAGATAATTGATGACATTTTGCTGGATTTTCAAATTTTGCGCACACAAAAAGTGAACGTCATCATTTCTAATTCGAAAGATAGTGAACCGAATTTGCAGCGATTTACTGATAAGGTGCTGATATTTCTTGAGCTAAGGAAGCAAAGGCGAACTAAGGAAGCAAATGCCTTTTCAGGAGCCAGAATATCACCTAAATTTTGTCTCGCTTTGGCAGCTGTGACACGCAGTCTTTTAATAATTTTATGTGAGAATTGGGGGGGGGGGGGGAACATCCAAGCACTGCCAGAGTAGGGGTGAGGATTTGGTTAGTTAGTTTTATGAAATAATCGATTCAAAAAGAGTTTCCTTTCGCTACAATCTCAAACTGTCTCATTCAACTAAAGAAAAAAGCCAACAAACTGTAGCACAATGAGCTTTTAAGAAGCAAAATTTACGACAGCTCCCGAGTCGATCACGCGGAGCGAAGCGCTTAATGCCTTATGACGCAGCAAATTTCCCTGCAGAATTTTCATCAGAAAAACAAAATATCAGTGTACTGGGAGCTTGAAAATTGATAAACAGAGTAAGGTTATGTATTCAATGCTGTAGTACAAGTATTGAACGAAAATTTGCGATAGCCAGCAAAAGATATAGGAAAACGTCACGTCATGAAATAAGCAAACATCTGCCTGAAATCAACACTTCAATTTGCATACAGTATTCCATTTTGCACCTCAAAACACGAAATGCACGAATTTATGTATGGATATTTCGCTTAACACGAAAATTAAACATCAAGTTACGAAAAATACAGTGAACTTCGTCGAAAACTTTCGAAAATCTTAATGAACTCGGTTAATTATTAGCCGCATAAATATTAAAACTGTTGCAAAATCCACTGAGCTGATATCAGCATCGAATCGATCGAAGTACCGTTTGGTGTAGCACGATTTCGTCGAATTAAAAACGCCAAAATGTTCAGCTATACAAAGCGTAACTTGAAAAGGATTTAGGAGCAAACGGCCACAATCAGTGTGCACATTGAGAATCTTTCCTTCAGCCGTGTCGTGAGCGAAGTTTTGAACGGAGTTACATAACAGTAAATCGCATTGTCGGTCGAAAATCATTACAGTAATTGAGATTGTGTTCATTTCGTCGTCTTTCTATATGTTACGACTCCGGACATCGATTGTATTTCTCATTTTGATTGAAACTTACCCAAAGCAGTGGAAACGAGCCCCACAACAAGCAAAGCGATGAAAATCTTCCCCTCCATCTTTGTTCAGGCGAAGTTCTGCCCCAGAACACACTGGTCATATATTATCACCGATACCCGTAAATAAATATTAATTTAAGCATTCGTCATTCCTGGATCGAGTTGCTAGGAAACTGGGTCAAAACAGGCTCAAGAAAACAATGGCTAAAACAACTGCCGAAGTAATCGAACCAATGAATTATCTGAACGAAACAAAAAGCGAACTTAATTGGTGTTTATTGCCAGACGTCATGGGACAAAAATATAAACTTTGAGTCGCAAGGCAGAAAACATCACGAACAAGAAAGGGAATAAAAATGTTTATGTTTTAGAGCCTTTTTTTGCAGGGAAAGTTGACCAAATTTGTTAGGTAATCGATCGTAGGAGTTATACATACCATCTTTTAATTTTACAGTTCCTTGGAGATGTCAAAGCAATTACACTAGATAAACAGCTGAAACGAGGAGGCTGGGGGGGGGGGGGGGGGGAGTGGTATTTCGAAAATTTGGATCACGAAACAGGCTAGCCTGCGAGCAGGCTCTCTTTTGCGCTCGAAGAGTTCAATTCACGTTGCCCAGAATAGAGAGCCTGCTCGCAGGCTAGAAACGGGCTCGACACGGTTCAAAAATATGATTTTCCATTCCATATTTTAAACCGCTTCCTAAAACCTGCAGGAAACACCTGTATTTCTATGCCTGGAGTGGTATTTTTAATTTTGCTACATTGGAGGAGAACTATCGTCTGGGTCCGAAAACTGCGGGTCGGCTCCAGCCGCAAAATTTGTTCCCGTAATTCACATATACGATGAACGCTACCATAGTCCGTGCTCGTTTGTGGACATAAAATTCAAGGAGTATTGAAGCACCAAAAACTGAGTTTTTAAGGAGTATTCATGATCTTAGCAAGTTCACTTTGCCTTGCACTGTCTATGGTTTGAAATGCCCCCCCCCGGATATAACACAACCACGAATGTCCTCGCCAAACCTGTCCGGTCCCCGATTTTGAAATCTTCAATCCTTGAATTACTTTGATACAATCCTATATTATATCCTATCTGAACAAATATTCAAGGAGTTCTCACTTTCATCAAAATTTATCCTTTTCAAGGGCTTTTCAAGCGCCATTGAAATCTGAAAATTAAATTCCAGGGCTTTTTTAAGGACTTCAAGGAGTAGCACAAACCCTGGCTACTAATTATAACTTAAGCAATGCTTGAAAGAAGCATCTTTTTACAGGTTTACAGGGTCAACAAGAGAGCAACAAGTCGACGTTTTTAATTTTATTTTCAACGTCTCTAAATAAATCTTATCAACTATAACGGTATTTTACAACAATACTGCAAAACAACCTACATCCACTGTAACCAAAATATTAGCAAAAACGTTTCCAGGTTTCGCAGTCCATAGTATTAGGATACAGAATATACACAATTTTCTATTTAAAACTTACTCGTACTAAAAGAAGTGTGAAATTAACGCGACAAATAATTTGAGCGATCCGCTAGAGCGATTTTTATTTGAGTGTCAAAACTATTCGCATTTGCTTTAGTTTTGCTTTACTATGCTTAGTGATTGGTTTAAAAATCTCGCACCACTTTCTCGACCAATCAGGAGTAAAACCAAAACCACATGTTTTCCCGCGCTTTGCGCCGGCTACACGTATTTGCTTCGAGTTTTGTATTGTTTACTGGATTGTTTGTGTGTCCTCTACGATTGGCCAGAGTGATAACCTTGGTTTTGTTTCTTTACAAGACTCAATCGAAAATCTCTCTAAAGCTTCGCTAAATTCGTAAAAATCACGGTCGCAAATGGCAGTCAGTTTCTCTCACGAGTACATTCACAAATTTGCGATATATTTGTGACCCTGGCCGCTTCACAATATATGTGCTTGCTGGCAATCCCTTGAAGACATTTTGAAAAGTTTTACTCAAAATGGCTGCAAATAAATACTGGACCCTCTTGAAAGGACAGACCCATGTTGAGATCAAACTAAAGCAAATATTGCTTTCACTAAAAAATGTCGGTTTTTGTATAAAATCTTACAAGAAAAAGATCGCTTAAAGAAACGGTTAAACAATTATAAGTTGCTATTTACAAAAAAACGTTTCTCGTGCGCCCTAAACTTCGTTGAGCAGTGGCTGCATAGGGACTTTGGTCTTGGTGGAGGTAGCCTCGTCATAGGAAGGAGGCTTGACTTTCACCTGGTCAGCGGTAGTGGCCCTATTCCTCTTGCAGCAGAACACAGCAGACAGCACGACCAAAATCAAGAATGTGATAACACTTGTTATTATCATAACCCTTGAAATTAAGGGCAGCCTCTGGAAGCCGTTTTTATAATATCCTGCGAGATAAAAGAAGATAAAAGAAGAAATTAAAAAAGATAATAGTTATACTGGAACTATTTCTCGTTACTGAACATGGGTTGCTTTATCATCACTTCCCTGTCGAATCGAAACAAGGGGTGCTAACCATTTGTAAAGTTTGGCTATGGTTAGTTGGGCAAAAGGCCAGCTTCGATTTTGTAAAAACAGACAATTCCACGCTTTCTAGCATGTTCCGCGCTAGAAAATCCGCTAAAACTGAGAACTGGCTAGTCTCTTTAGCTAGTCTTACACCAATAGCAAAATCTATCAGATTGAGTGGTTTTCATTTGAGTGTCCAAAGTAATTTGCGTTTGCTTTGGTTTTGCATTACTACGCTTGGTGATTGGTTTATTAATCTCGCGCCACTTTCTCAGCCAATCAGAACTAAAACCAAAACCAATCGTGTCTCGCTCGCGCATGTTTTCCCGCGCTTCGTACCGGCTACGTGTATTTGCTTCTAGTTTTGAATGGTTCACTGGATTGTCTGTGTCCTTTGTGATTGGTCAGAGTGATTACAGCTAATTAATTTGCTTTTGGCTTTACGACACTCAATTGAAAAAAACTAAACTATAAACTAAACTCTATCATTATAAACAGATCATGCGTTCTATTTGCGAACTAATCGGTCATGCTGGCGAGACCTGAAAAATTGTAAGCGCAATTAAAACGTCAAATTTCAACGATACACACAACGATAAATAGGTAGCACTGCTTTGCAAGCTGGTGTTTGTTTTTCATTCGATTTTCATGCGTATTTTCCATGTCACTCTCAGCTCCCTTGCTGAGAAGGCGATCGATTCCTGTATCCTACGAGTAGCTTTCATCTTCGTTTCTTGGGTCTCTTTTTATTAATAGACCCTGGGAATGGGGTTGAGGTTGAGGTTTGTAAGGATTTCAAAGGTGATCCACTTACCCCAACCATTACAGTCAAAACATGTAGCTATAGGTTCCGGGGCTTCTGGGATTTTTCCTTCAACAAGTGTTATTTTGTAAGATCTCACTGCAAATTCTGTGGAGGCCAGCAAATCAACCTGGTTTTAAAAGACACAAAACAAAACATGTTCACTCTTTACTCCAAGTCACTGCTGGTACCTCATTCACAATTAACAAAGCTTTAACGTGTTTACAAATCAGTAACTGTTCTGCATAAATCGTAAAATTCCGCAAATAAGCGCTGGGTTTCAGGTGGCTTTATTTTCGGAGAGGGCTTAGCCTATTCCAGGCTCTCGGTTTGTGGGGAAGAGCGAAAAAAGTGGGTGAGCGAGGAAAAGACGAGGGCGGACCGCTAGGGGTGTGGGGGGGGGGGGGGGGCTTGGATACGGGAAAGGGGGTGAGGGGCTTATTTTCAGATGAAAATTTTCGTTTCAAAAATTTTGGGGTTTCTAGTTGGACGTGTCTAAATTTGTTTAGGTGCATACAAGAAACTGCATTTTGAAACTCTCTAAATATATGACAATATGAAACACGTCCTACAGTCGTTAAATACACACATTACAGATAGATAAATAGATGATGTCTGTGAGTAAATTC
The DNA here is from genome assembly GCF_052425735.1 of Oculina patagonica. NCBI lineage: Eukaryota > Metazoa > Cnidaria > Anthozoa > Scleractinia > Oculinidae > Oculina > Oculina patagonica. Next base: position 32,191,374 of record NC_135765.1, on the reverse strand, counting down.
TTACATCAAGCTCTATAATAGGGTCTTCAGTCGAAAAGAGTATTAATTAAATGCAAAACTACAAGAGAATTCTCTTGTTAAATATAGGTCCAGGGCTTTATATTCAGGAGGGTTTATTTTAGAAAGGATATTTGCATCTGAAATTGGGGGAGAGGCTTTTTATGGGGGGGAGGGGGGGACTTATTATTTTTAAGGGCTTATTAAGGAAAAGATAAGAGGAGCTTATTTGTCACTTTCTGATGTATAAAGGTAACCTGAAAAACGCCAAAGAAGAAATAATAAACCGAGAATAAACAAAGATGGTGAAAAATGAGCAAGAGGAAAACGGATAACGAATAGCAAACGTGAAAAATCGGCCAAGTATTTGAAGATGTGCTGTCTGTAATGTAAAATCAGGTTTCAGCTTTTTTTTCACTGGTTTTAAGTTTCTCTCTATATTGGTGTGAACAAGGAATGGGATGAGTAGGGATGTTTGAAGAGGGGTGGGGGTGGGGGGGGGGGTATTAATAGAGGATTTGCGATAGATCAACAGTAACAAAAAGACAAATGAGCCTCTCCCAGGGAGGGGGGGGGGGGTCCATGTTCCCAAAAAATATTCCCTTCTGTTCCCTTGTTCCCTAAAATATCAGAAACACAGCTTTTGTTCCTGTGTTCCCAGCTTTATTTTACTTTTGTTCTCTTGTTCCCAATTATTTTATGGCCATGTTCCCTAATTCCCTGAAACCCCTGGGAGGAGCTAACAATACCTTGAAAGTGATAGTGCCATTTTCTTTCTTCAGTGAAAACTCCAGATACACATTGGCTTCTCCAATTGAAAACCCTTCAATTTCCAGTGGAAACCCTGGAAGCTCGAGCCTGTCTCCATCCTTAAATCTGGCTGACCAATCAAATCTAAGCTCTGGTACTGACACGGTGACGTCAGCTGACATAGGATCTTCCCATTGGTCAATGTACACGGACAGCCTGATATCCTCTTGGCTGAAGGTAGCTGAACACGTGATCTGGCTACAGTCGTATGACGTTGTGTTACATGTAACAGGAAGCTGGATATTTGGGGCCAGTTCTAGAGAACAGTTTCGCCAACCTTTAAGGAAGAATTATGAATGAAATGAATAATAAATTACAGAAATAACTTGACACATGATTCTATACATTTATGCCCCATTTATGCCTTACTTCTAAAATTATGGCCATGACGTGAAATGTACTATTCTTGACAACTGCAGACCGCACCCAATATTGCCACAAAACAGCACATGAAAGCTGCTTTCAAGATATTGCATTTTGACCAAGTTAATCGGTAGTGGGGTTTTAATTTCTCTGAGGTTATCCACAGACTCAATAAGTTAATTTTCTCACTGATTAGAATTAGGGGAAGGATTCGCCACGCGCGCAGGGGGGAGGGGGACGCATTGACTTCCGCTATGACCTAATACTTTCACTTTCAAAACCAACAACTTGTTACTTCCCCACTGATTAGCTTTACATTGTTGCACGTTCACAAAAATTAGGTCCTACCCATAGGTTTCGCACCTTCTTTTATTATCCACCATGATATCCTCCAAGCGATCTGTCCCTTGTTATTATGTTTCTTGCACTGCCGGCAGATGTTCTAGTTTTCATGCCGGATCACTCAAAAATATAGATGACCTCACGTAAAAGATATTTAGATTTTATTTCTTCTGCTTCACAGCCTATCATAGCTCATCTTGTCCACAAATATACTTCAAACTTTTATACGACATGAAGCTTTCCTTGTATGCTGCTACGATTCCTTAAAAAAGTAATGACGTCATCTTATTTCCGTCAAAACGTAAACAGAGCAGAACGCACTATTCGCTTTCAAAATTTCGAAACTTTTAACCGCGATCTACACGTTTTGCAGTCACATATAACGTTTAAAACTTTATGACCTCCTTCCATGATTAAAATGATATAAGATTAGTCTGATTTGTCACATTTCGAATAAAAAAATCGTCAAATGGTGTGAAGAATCGACGTACTACAAAAGCTTGCACACTGCTTTGTAAACAAAACGCATATACGGGCAAAAAATTAACACTAGCTTTACATCTGAACAGGCAAACGAAAAAATTCGAAATTATGAGAATCAAACCGTCAATGTTGAATACGTCCGACCTTGGAATGTGTGCGCCGACATAAAATTTCGCTCATCACAACAGCTACTTGTAGGTTCGGAGGACTGCGATGGCGGAATTGGAAGGATTATTACTGACAAAATTTAAGATCCGCGAAGTCGCCTTTCGATCAGTTAGTATTTTATAGCATTACTAATCACAACTCTTACCTAAGGCCGTCGACAAAAGAGCGAAAAACGACAGGACAAGAAAAATGTTCGCCTCCATCATTCAGCCGTAAGTGAATACTCCAGTTCTTCGCTTCGTGTCGAGTATTTACATGTCAAGAGAGATACTGATTTTTTTAGCATAAACCCGATGACGTCATGGCCCAGCCAGGTCACGCGATCCCGTACCCGTTTTTCCATTGTATATCAACCTCGTCCCCAGGGAGCGCCCTGCGGACGAGGTTGATTGCATATCTTAGACCTGCAGGAAACAGGACAACTCGGATTAATACTTATACCTAATCGTACCTTTTTGGTTCGCTTCGGCGGCATATCAGGCGAGTTTGGTCGAGCCATGGTTCGTATTTTGGCGAGACGCAGTCGAGCCAAAATACCCATGGCGAGACCAAACGAGCCTGATATGCCGCCGAAGCGTACCAAAAAGGTACTATTAGGTATTTACCGTACCCAAATTCAGCCAAAAATCCGGTGATATTATTCGATCTGTTGAAGCCATGCTTGCAAGACACGTAGTACAAAATGTGTTGACCTGCTTGTATTGATACTTTTTTGGTCTTCAACACTTTTATCAAGTCCTCTTCTTACATTTTTTTACTCGTTTGTTTGGAGTTTCATTCCCTAAATTTTCAAAATCCAAATTTAGAGAAAAATTTGGAAACTCCGACTCCATTGTTTCAGTGTGAATGTTTCAGTACTCGTCGGCAAACATCGCGCAATTGGCGAGCGCGCTCAAGTTTAGTTTTGGCGGGAAAGTTTTTCTCATTTTACGACCGGTAAACACCAACTAATTAAAAATACTAGTTTCTGTTTTATTGGTAAAACCTCTTTTCAATTCATCGTACGGAAACACTACTTTAATTCAAAGTGACCGTGATATGGTGGCATATCAGGTCAGTGACTTGATGTCGTAGGATATCAGGACAGCAGCCTCGTCCCCAGGCCATACCGCGCTATGCGAGTGAGCGGAGGAGGGCTGGAACCGAGCGCGATAGCGCGAGGCCGTCCTAGGCGAACTTTCCCGACAAGCTTGGCGGGTGACGTCACATCCAAATTCGCCGGGGACGACTGGGGACGAGGCTGTCAGGACAGTAGATCGCGCTTCTGATTGGCTACTTGCGAATTTGGGTACGGTAATAATCCTAATGATTATTATTATAATCCAGTAATAGATTGTTATAATCTATTACTGAGGTTTGAGCCGTGCCTTAATCTATTAGGATTAATTTTAATCGGATTAATATTAATCTTAATAATTAATCTCAACAACTCAATCCCAGTCCAAAGCTTTCGAAGATTGACATTATTTAACGATCTAAGGCGGCCTTATCAATATCTTATGCATTCTTGGACCCTTTTGCTTGGTATCTAATATAAAAAAAAAAATATATTTATATAATAAAAAACCCTAACCCTAACCCTAAAGACATTTTTATAAGAAGTGCGCCTGCTGATAACAGTAACTGTTTGCAATTTGTTAAATGAGCTACTAAACAATATTTTAAATAAACATATCTTTCGATAATGTAACTATTTTACACTTGGCAGCTCAAATTTGTATAGAAATTTGTATCACTCTCCTTTACAACAACGACACCATCATCGACAGAATTTACACCGTTCATGCTTCTGATCTTCTCACTTCAAAGTCACCGAAGGCATTTTCTACTCGCTCGACATCCCTTTCGTGAACGTTAAACGCCACGCGTACTTTGTGCGCCCTTGCAGGTCGACCGGAATCTCCCCTACTCCACTTTGCATCTTACTAAGCTAGGAATAGATACGAAGCTTGATGTAAACATACTTTATTGTTTGAAACAGCTGAAATAGTTTTTTCGTGAACTTGACATCATATACAATATGCTTACCATGTCAGTTCCCAGATAATATTTTCATCAACAAAAGGCGCCAAGAGACGAAGGAAATTCTTGTTCATAGTTGCCATTGTGATATGCCGACTCCGAACCTCGAAACAGTTGGTATGTTTGGGATTGTCGCTATTTCTTCGCAGCTGGTAACGATTCCCTGTCGTTAGGTCTCCTTTTTTGTAAAAGAACATGCCCACGGCACGGATTCGCTGACCCAGAGGCGCTTGATCCTTTTCTTTTACTTCTAGGGTCAACAATATCGTCTAATCTAGCTTTAGCATATGCAAAAGTGATCGTCATGTGACGGTTGTGATTAGTGACTTATGTCCTGTCAGTCCTGTGTTGTAAATCTGCAGTGTGTTTGTCATATACATATCTGTCAGATAGTCAAATGGACATATCTGTTATCCGAACATTCACGGAATTTTATCGGGATTATAATAGAGATTAATATTAATCTGGATTATAATATTAATAATAATCTAATCCTTCCAATTTTTTGCCGTGCCTTAGTCTATTACTGGATTATAATAATTTATTACTGGATTTTAATAATCCCATTATAATCTATTATTATTATAATCCGCGGATTAATATTAATCCGAGTTGTCCTGAGGAAACACCTGTATTTCTATGCCTGGAGTGGAATCTTTTATTTTGCTATGTTGGAGGAGAACTGTCGTCTGAATTCGAGAACTGCGGGTCGGCTCCGGCCGCAGAATTTGTTCTCGTAAAAATGCACCTGTCAATGTTAAGCCCCAGGGTGGGGGGGAGGGGGAGGGGGCAGCCCATGGGAATTTGACAGGCAAAGCTCTCCCAGGGCCTCCCGGGCTGTGACTAAAAGTGGAACGCGTGGGCTGGGAAGTGAGGACGTGGAACGTGGGGATGTGGGGACTCGAGGACGTGGAGACTCGGGGACTCGGGGACGTGGGGATCGGGGAAGGGGACTTGGGTAAGCGAATAACCTTGGACCTTCCGTTCGCGCTTTCCCCGTTGAGAAATGTTTTTATCTCTATCTATTTACATTATGTTATATATTTCAATGTTCAATGCCTTGTTTTAATGTTTCCTAATGAAGCTATTAAAAAAATAAGACCGGAATTTCTATTTTATACATTCAACGCAGAAACTTAGTCTGTTCGTTTGCGCGTCCCCAAGTCCCCGTCCCCACGTCCCCGAGTCCCGGAGTCCCACGTCCCCGAGTTCCAACCCACGCGTCCCACGTCCCAGTTCCCAAGTCCCCGTCCCTCTCAGTCACAGCCCTCCCAGGGTAGGGATTTTGACATCTAAAATGGTCTTCTGGGTTAGACATTTAAAGTAGATATGTAAAATTTGACATTCACTAGGTGCCCAGGGGTGGGGAATTCGACTCTGGCTTCCAAAAAACGTCAAAATCCCCTGGGTCTTCCGCCCCCCACCCTGGGGCTTAATATTGACAGGTGCATAATTCACATATACGATGAACGCTGACATAGTCCGTGCTCGTTTGTGGACATAAAGTTCAAGGAGTATTGAAGCACCAAAAACTGAGTTTTCAAGGAGTATTCATAGCAAGTTCACCGTGTCTTGCACTGTCTATGGTTTGAAATGTTTTCATTCCTTAGAAAAGCTCCCCCGGATATAAAATTCATTTTAAGAGACAAAACCACAAATGGTTTCGCCAAATCTGTCCCCAATTTTGAAATCTTCAATCCTTGAATTACTTTGATACAATCGTATATTACCATATCCCATCCGAACACGAATATGCAATGAGTTTTCACTTTCAACAAAATTTCCGCCTTTTTAAGAGCTTTCCAAGCGCCCTTGAAATCTTAAATTAAATTCCAGGGCTTTTAAGGACTTCAGGAGGAGTAGCACAAACCCTAGCTACTAATTATAACTTTAGCAATGCTTGAAAGAAGCAGTTTTAGATAGTTCGTTTTAACCGAGCAATTTGAGGTTACCATCAATCTTTTCACAGGGTTACAGGGTCAAAAAGAGAGCAATAAGTCGACGTTTTAAATTTTATTTCTAACATCTCTTAAGATATCTCTATCAACTATAACGGTATTTTACAACAATACTGCAAAACAACATACGATGTAATGTATATGAAATGATCAGAACTGCGGATGTATATGAAAGTGATAAATGATCATATGCATCGCAGTGAATTTCCAATTTAAGCAATTGGACTAGAGAAGCCTGAAAAATTCCGGGCTTCCCTGGATTCAGGGCTTCAATCCCGTTGAAGCCCTGAATTTTTCAGGCTTCTTTAGTCCAATTGCTTAAATTGGAAATTCACTGCGATGATCATTTATTTCTTTCAAAACAACACACATTCACTGTAACCTAAATATCAGCAAAAACGTTTTGCCGCCAATACCGTTACATTATATTGTACTGATATAGTAGTCTATTCAAAACATACTCGTACTAAAAAAAGGGTACAATTAACACGACAAATAATTTGAACGATTCGATTCACTAGAGCGATTTTCATTTGAGTGTCAAAACTAATTAGCGTTTGCTTTAGTTTTGCTTCACTATGCTTATAGTGATTGGTTTAAAAAACTCGCACCACTTTCTGGACCAATCAGAAGTAAATCGCTGGCACACGTTTTCCCACGCTTTGTGCCGGCTACATGTATTTGCTTCGAGTGTTGATTGGTTCAATGGATTGTCCGCGTCCTTTGTGATTGACTAAGGGTGATTACCTTGGTTTTTGCTTTTAAACACTCAGCTAAATTCGTAAAATCACAGTCATAAATAGCGGTCGACATTAAGCGAGCACACGCACTGGAGACCGTGAATTTCTCTCGTTCGGATAGATTAAAATTTTTTGGATATATTTTTGATCCCCTCCCTCTTCCTTAAAACCCTTAAGCTAAGACCTCGGCCGCTTCACAATATGTGTGCTTGCTGGCAATCTCTTGAAGACATAGAAAGTTTTGCTCAAAATGTTTCCAAATTAATATTGGACCCTCTTGACATATCAAGGACCATCATGTTAAGAAATGCCAAAGAATATCACTCTTTGACTGAAATAAAAGCTCTTACAACATACCTAAAATAAGAAATTTGCTTACTAGAGGTTTCTTACGCAGTTTGCTTTCACTAAAAATGTTATTTTTTTGTATAAAATCTTACAAGAAAAAGATCGAAGATCGCCTAAAGAGGTAAAACAATTTTAAAACAAAAACCCAAACAACACTACAGTAAGTTGCTATTTACAAAAAAAAGTTTCTTGTGCGCCCTAAACTTCGTTGATCAGCGGCTGCAAAGGGACTTTGGTCTTGGTGGAAGTAGCCTCGTCATAGGAAGGAGGCTTGACTTTCACCTGGTCAGCGGTAGTGGCCCTATTCCTCTTGCAGCAGAACACAGCAGACAGCACGACCAAAATCAAGAACGCGATAACACTTGTTATTACCATAACCCTTGAAATTAAGGGCAGCCTCTGGAAGCGGTTTTTATAATATCCTACGAGATAAAAGAAGATCAAATGATAAGAAATTAAAAAAGATAATACTGGAACTGTTTCTCGTTATCAACATGGGTCGCTTTATCATCACTTCCCTGTCGAAACAACCATTTGTACACTATGGCTATATGGTAAGGCAAAAGACCAGTTTCAAGTTTGTAAAAACAGAAAATTATATAATTCCTTGCGCGTTCCAGTCCGTGATATAAAAAAGTCGCTAAAACAGAGAACTGGCTAGTGCCCTATTTAGTCTTACTCCAGGCCAACAGCGGAATATTCTTAATAGTTTTTTTTATTTCAGTAGATTTCTGTTAAGTTTTTAGATTTTTAACTTTTAAAACTTCATTTTGTGCATGTATTGATATTTTTAGCTCAGTTGATTTAATTTAGTTAGGCATTTTTAGATTTTATTTTATATTTTAGCATTATGATTGTAAAGCGTTATGAAAGATTAGCTAAATAAATAGTGCTATATAAATTACTATTATTATTATTATTATTATTATTATTATTATTATTATTATTATTATTATTAATATATCAGGAGTAATGAACGAATGAGTTCTATTTGCAAACTAATCGGTCATGCTGGCGATACATGAAAAAGAGTAAGCGCAATTAAAACGTCGAATTTCAACGATATACACGAAATTGGTAGCACTGCTCTGCAAGCTGGTGTTACTCTCAGCTCGCTTGCTGAAAAGGCGTTCGATTCCTATATCTTACGAATAACTTTCATCTTCGTTTCCGGGGTCTCTCTTAGGCCCGGATCAGACGCCGATCTTTTCATGAGCCGAACCTAATTCTTTGAATTAAGTACATGAAAAAATCGGCGTCTGAATCAAATTAGAACGGCTATTTCAATTTGGAACGGCTCACCCGTTCTTCCCGCCTGGCTTGGCCGAGAATTTCGCCTGTGGAACGACTTTGGAACGGCTTTGATTCAGACGCCGTACTTTTCATGTGCCGATCCTAATTCATAAATTATTATAATGTATTTTGACTGGTTTTATTGGAACTCTATTAGGAACGGCCTCGGAACGGCCAAAAAGTACGGCGACTGAATCAAGAGGCGTACTTTTGTCAATTTGGGTCGGTCCAAATTCGAATTGAGTTCGGCTCATGAAAAGTTCGGCGTCTGAACCGGGCTTTAGACCCTGGGAATGGGGTTGAAGTTGAGGTTTGTACTTGTAAGGATTTTAAAGGTGATCCACTTACCAAAGTGGCATACTGCGATTTCAGGTTCCGGGGCTTCTGGGATTTTTCCTTCAACAAGTGTTATTTTATAAGATCTCACTGCAAATTCTGTCGAGGCCAGCAAATCAACCTGGTTACAAAACAAAACAAAACAAAACATGTTCACTCTTAAATCCAGTTACTGTTGATACCTCATTCACAACAGAGCTTAAAACGCACTTTTAAATTGTTCTGTATGAACTGAGAACTTCCGCAAATAGACAACGTCCCTTTCAGATGGGCTTATTTTCGGGGAGGACTTAGTTAGATACGGCGGAAGGGGGGGGGGGGGTATTTTCGAATGAAAATTTGCGTTTCAAAAATGTTGGGGTTTCTAGTTGGACAGGATTAAACTGTATCTAAAAATTTTTAGGTACATTGGTAAAAGAATACTATGAACATGGTTAAATTCTCTAAATGAACGACACGATATGAAACAGGTTATTCCGTCGGCAAACATTACATAAAATACGAACATGCTCTACAATAGGCAAAATGGGGGCATATAATCAAAAAGTTGTAGTAATAATAGATGAAATAATAAACAGAAAATAAACAAAGAAGGTAACGGATGACAAAGAGTTAGATGGGTATAAACGAATGGCTAACGTGAGATTACTGGCCAAGTATTTGAAGATGCGCTGTCTGTGAGGTAACTGATTTTTTGTTTTTCTCTAGTGGTGTGAACAAGGAATGGGATGAGGAGGGATTTTTGAAGAGGGCAGAGATAATTATGAGAGGATTTGCGATAGTTCAGCAGGAATAAAAAGGCAAATGAGACTCTTCCAGGGAGAGGGGGTCCATGTTCCCAAAAAATATTCCCTTGATCCCTAAAATATCAGAAACAGAGCTTTGTTCCCGTGTTCCCAGCTTTATTTTCCTTTTGTTTCCAATTATTTTATGGCCATGTTTCCTGAAACCCCTGAAGGGGCTCACAAATGTCATTCTCGATAAAAGGTAGAATACCTTGAAAGTGACAGTGCCATTGTCTTTAATCAGTGAAAACTCCAGATACACATTGGCTTCTCCAATTGCAAATCCTTCAATTTCCAGTGGAAACCCTGGAAGCTCGATCCTCTCTCCATCCTTAAATCTGGCTGACCAATCAAATCTTAGCTCTGGAACTGACACGGCGACGTCAGCAGTCACAGGGTCTTGCCATTGGTTAATGTCCACGGACAACCTGATATCCTCTTGGCTGAATGTAGCCGAGCACGTGATCTGGCTGCAGTCGTATGACGTTGTGTTACATGTAATTGGTAGTTGGATATTTGGGGCCAGTTCTAGAGAACATTCTTGCCAACCTTTGAGAAAGAAGAATTAATAAAATGAATAATAAATTTCAGAAATAATTTGACAAGTGATTCTATACAAAAAAATTATTTCGTCATAAGTATGCCCTACTTTCCAAATAATGGCCACGACATGAAATGTTCGATTCTTGACAACTGCAAAATCACACTTGGTATTGCCCCAAAACAGCAAATAATTTAGCTTCTTTCAAATATTGCATTTTGACCCAAGTATTAAACGTGAAATATCGGTAGTGGGGTTTTCCCTGAGGTTATCCATAGACTCAATAAGTTAATTTTCTCACCGATTAGAGCGATGGAAAGGAGCGATTGCGTCGGGGGGGGGGGGGGGGGAGGTAAAGCTGATGCAGCGGTATCGACTTCCGCTTTGACCTAATACTTCCACTTTCAAAACCAACAACTTCCCGACTGATTAGCTTTACATTGTTGCACGTTCAGAAGTATTAGGTCCTTCCCAAAGGTTTCGCACCTTCCTTTAGAATCCACCTTGATATGCACCGACCAAGCGATCAGTCCCGGCCCTTGTAATTATGTTTCTCGCACGACCGGACGATTGTGGATTGATCTTGTTTTCATGCCGGATCACTCACAAACATATAACCTCGCGTAAAAGACATTCAGATTTCATTTCTTCTGATTCACACCTCTTCATTGCTCATCTCGTCCACAAATATACTTTAAAGGTCGATACTACATAAAGCTGTCCTTGTACGCTGCTACGCTTCGTTAAAAAGCAATGACGTCATCTTATTTCCGTCAAAACAGAGCAGAACGCACTATACGCTTTCAAAATTTCGGAACTTTTAACCGCGATCTACACGTTTTGCGGTCACATATAACGTTTAAAACTTTAAGACCTCGTTCCGTGATTAAAATGATATAAGATTAGTCTTTTTTGTCACATTTCGAATAAAAAAAATCGTCAAATGCGTGTGAAGAATCAACGTACTACAAAAGCGCTGGCACACTGCTGTGTAAACAAAACGCATATACGGGAACAAATCTGAACAGGTAAGCGTACAAATGCAAAATTATGAGCATGAAACCGTCGAAATTGAATACGTCTGCGCCGACATAAATTTCGTTCAAATCACAACAGTTACTGTGGATTCGGAGGACTGATGGCGGAAGGAATCACTGACAAACTCTATATCCGCGAAGTCGCCTTTCGAACAGTTATTATTTCATAGCATTAATAATCACAACTCTTACCTAACGCCGTCGACAAAAGAGCGAAAAACAGCACGGCAAGAAAACTCTTCGTCTCCATCATTTAACCGTAAGTGAATACTCAAGTTCTTCGCTTCGTGTCGAGTATTTATATGTCAAGAGAGAAACTGATTTTTTGAGCATAAATTTTCAAAACAGAATCCGATGACGTCATGCCCCAGCCAGGTCACGCGATCTCGTGGGCACGTTCCAAGCCGCACCCAAGCTATTTCCTCATTTCTTAGCAAATCAGTTTGTTTCAAGTAAGCAAACAATAAGTTAAGAACTTCGAAGTTCTACAGAGACAGCGAAAATTAAACGGTAAATTGGTCTTGACGACAGAGGCAAAATACAAAATAAAATTGAAATATCCTCCCAAAGGCAGAAATCTTATTTATAGACCTATTATACTGCCCGATATTTCCGTCGGTTTCCAAAACGAATCTTACTTGTAAGAATTTTTAGTTTAAAATTAAGCTCACCTAGAAGGCTGTTTTGGAAACCGAAATATCGTACAGTGTACATTTCAAGCTAATTTTGTCTTGTTCTCGTATGGTATCTTTGTGTATCTTTCTCCATCACCCCTTAGAACTGATACAGAAATGCATTGGTTCTTCATCATTTCATTAATCTTTCCAACCTCGTTTTTGAATAAATTTTTATGCACCACCAATACCAAAAGTTAAAAGACAATTTCACAGTTAACTTTATGATATTAACATTTTTATTATATATATACGGTTTCTAGGAGACGTTTCAGTACAGTTAGAAGACAAAGTATAGGTACAAGTAGATCACGAAGCGCACATTCCGCCGAAACTTTTAAACGGATTTGCAATTGTTTTTTTTCTTCCCTTACCTACAGTTACTAGGTACCCCAAAGTGACCCGCTGTGCTGTAGTGACACGGTATTTTATTTGTTTTTACAGTTACGACCCTCGTTGCTTTCGGCGTTACTAGCCTTAGCTTATCGATACGTTTGGACGGTTGCTATACACGGATCCAGAGTTTCAGACTTCCGGTTCAAATTCAAAAGAAAAGTGAGCACTCATTAAGTCAGACCATTGTTAAACATCGCAAAACACAACAGCCTGACTTAATGAGTCCCACTTTTCTTTTGAATTTGGACCGGAAGTCTGAAACTCTGGATCTGTGTATTTTCAGGAGATTGCTAGCTTAAAGATGTACCATATATGGACCAATTGAACTTAATAAAACCGTGGTAAATGTGAAAACATACATACACTTATTTATCCTAACAGGTATTTATTAGGGGTGGTATCCATGTTTTTCACCTTTTTCTAAATTCGATGCAAAATATTACACGTAAATGTATGATCTACTGATACTTTTCTGACCTATTCTGTTGGCATAACATAAATCAATACAAAATTGACTGACAAATTCAGTGTACGTACGTAAGCTAATGCATATAACATTGTTAAAGGATCTAATTTCAATTTGTCGTCCTAATCTTTATCAGTAGAAACCATTCTTGGTTATTTTCGCCTTTTTATTACTTCTTTGTTGTTTTCTATGTTAGAAAAGTATTATATTGAAAGAAAGCAGAAAAATGACTTATTTATATATACCGTGACATTGCTCCTTTAAACAACACGCGCTTTCTAATAGATGTAGCATTGAAGTATCTTAATTAAATATTTGCTCAATTGTTCTTGACGGAATATGGCACCGGGTTCCCATAAAGAAATAGTAAACTCAGACATGCGCGAGTTTGATTTGACCCAACCGACAAAATAATGACCAAAACTGCGACAAAGTTTCTTTGGAAATAACGATCTTTGCAGACCATTCTCTTCCACTGACGACTCAGAAAACTGAGTTTTCCAGGTAAAAAAGATATATGTATAAAACAAACCAAATCTCTGGTTGCATTTACACAAACACCTTCCGAGCCTCTTCTTGGTTGAAATCTTTGGAAAGATTTGAGTACAAAGGCCGCCGGCAGCCTGGCACTGGATCAAAACGAGAATTTGTGCCTCACGACTCCGCGATTTATTTTACCATTTTGGATTGGGAACGAGTCTGGCTTACGTAAGCTAATGTTCCGAGAAACAAAACTTTTTTCTGAGAACACTACAAAACCGGTCAAACCGGAATTTTCCAGAACATATGTCAATTAATTCGCGTGGGTTGGATCACTGAGACGCTATCTGCATATTGTAATGTGTTATCTTTGCTGAGTTTGCTCTGTTAAAATGTTTTCTCCACGACACGCTTTTGCCACAGGAGTTTTCGTTCTTGTTATAAGCCAGCTATTTTCTTCAACTGCAGGTAGGGTTTTTATTTGATGCAAACTTGTTGTAATTTATGGTTATGCATTAATTATTAGTGCAAAAATTGTAAAAGCTCTTTAGCGGACATCTGAATTGTCTTCTTCCTTGCGGTGAAATGTTGTTACTGAATTCTTTATGAGAAAAGTTAAAGAACCGTTAACAATTGGTAACTGAAAGTGGAAAATAATAAGATTCAAAGAAGAATATTAGCATGAGAGATAATTTCTCGGAATTTGGCACATGTCGGGATTTCGTGGAAACCTCAAACGTCTCAAACGGCGACTAATTATTCGTTTTAGAAAACCTTTATAGTTTCTTCGCAAGAAAGAGCAAACGAAAGTTACAAGAGAAAGAATTTGTATGTGTTAATTCTTTAAAGCATTTTGATTAGTTTTTGCACGATTGGTAAAAGTTGTTCCGTGGAAAATAGATACCAATATCCTTCCGCGCCTTTTCAATAAGTCTCGAATTCTTGGAATCGATGGCGGATACCGCAGACTTGACCGTACGTGATTATTCTCGAAGGTTCGTTAGTTAGAGATCTGGTGACAAAAACGATTATAAGCTCGTCGAAATAACTATTAAAGCTTGATATAAACTTCATAAAGAAGGTAAACAGAAGGTAGACCTCGAATTTTAATTTATTTTTTTTGACAGCATTACTCGCAGAACGATCACTGCTGCAAAATTATGGAAGTTTCGAGAAGTTATGGAAGGTTTTTATTATTAATGCTTGAGATCTACCTTTGTGTTTCCTTTCTTTTCATTCCTGTCTCGGATACATGATTTAACCAAAGCGAACTTTTATCACTTTAGCTGTTAGACAACAAGGTAACCCATTGTCTAACCGAAGCGAAATTTTTTATTAAACATGCAGTTAAACCAGCATGTTATTTGCATCATTCTTTAGGATTTTGTTCTGCTTTAAAAATTGGCACATTCAAGTCTATTTTTCTAGTTTTTAAATGTAATCCGTGACATACTGAGCAAGAATCGAAAAAGCTCATTGATAGCGCTAATCTGCGCAGTGTGAAATCATTTTGAAGAGTTCGCTATTCTGAAAAGGCTGGAAAGTAAACTTGTAATTTTGATTAGAATTTTTATCTGCTAAACTTTATTGATTTTGGAAACTTCTAGAAGCCGGCTTATATTAAACAATTATTTGAATTTATTCCCCGCAATGGGGTGGATAGTGGTGGATATCTACCGAGCCGCGAAGCGGACCTGCAAGCGGCGAGGTAAATATCTTTCACTAGGCACGTCAATGAGGGAAATAATTTAATTTTTGTAGGATGTGCAAATATCAGAAGGAAAAAAACCCCACAAAAAGTGATTTATTTCAGTTTTATCTCTCAGAAGACTGCATTTAAATTCTTACACAAGTACGTATACATTCGTCAGTGTAAGAAAAATCATTTGATAGATCAGGCGATCAACTAGAAAAATCATGGTAACGTGCCTCGTGTTTTTAGGGAATTTACAGAAGAAGAAATTAAGTCTACAAGTCATCTGACTGCAAGAAGGGAAGGAAGAAACTGATGAAAAACAGGCTGTTTGCTGCAATTTTTGTGGCTGGAGTGAATCGATTTTAACTGATTTTAACGAGCTTAGATACCCACTTCGTTAAGCTTGGCTACGACTTTCTTTGTCGTTACAAGAGCATAGTGTCGATTCGCGATCGTAGATAGTTTTACATTTATGTTAGCAGGGACAGCTTTTACAGTAAAAACCTCGATTTAACGAAGCGCGAAGGGACTGTGAAAATTTGTTCGTTACAACAAGGGTTCTTCGATATAACGAAGTTTCGGAAAAACAACCAAAATGGTCGTTATATCGAGGTATAGCTAATCAGTTTTTACCCCTGTTACGTTGCACTGCGCACCCGGATATTAACGATTTCTGAAAATAAGATTTGTAATGTATAATATATGCACATTGATATGGACATATGTACTTGATGAACTTGTTCTCTCAGTGTTACAGGATTAAAGGATTTTCATCCTTGTTGGTGTGTTCCGCATTCATCTTTTGTTGCGTGTTGACACGTTTTCGTTATATCGAGGGACATTTTACGTTTGGGCTTTCGGATTGTGTTCGTGATAACGAGGATTTCGTTATATCGAGGTCCTCCTCCATACACTTTTTGTCACTTTGGCCGGGCTGAAGAATATCGTTCGCCTTTATACCGAGGACTTCGTTATATAGAGGTTCGTTAAATCAACGTTCCACTGCTAAAATTGCTTTTGCTCTCGCGGTAGCTACTTTGCCTAGCTATGGGAATCTCGCGATCTTGGAGGTGAGCACACCTTATTCATAAATTGCAAAGAGCTAGACTTTAACTAGTCTTCCTCGGGGCCAGCCGTTTTTAGTGTCGTCACGCAGCGCTCCTCCCCACAAACGGCCGTTTGTGGGGAGGAGCGTTAAGTGACGACACTTAAAACGGCTGCGAGAGAGACTAGACTTCAACAGAAACATGTAAGAATTGTAAACAACGGTATATTGAAATTCATCGAATTGATGTAAATTAATATCAGTAAAAATTGCTAAATAAGAGAAGAAGAAATAAATATGTGTGATCCCAAATGGTACTTACCCGTCTAGAATCGTACATTACAGTTTTTTTAAAATCGAGTAACTTTGAAAGGTCAATAAAAGCTAGTAAAAAAGTAAAACAAAGTAACGTTTAACATTTCTTTGAAACTGATTTACACATAAAATGAGAAAGGCTTTTAGAATGATAATTTCTCCGCATGTGATGCATGACATACAAAATTTAATCAGGACAAAAAAAATGAATTGATTTTCTCAACATTCTTGGTGCAAACATGAATAAATCAAGCTGCGATAAAAAAGTAGTCGTAACAACTTTTAGGCAAATTACGAGAATTCTAAATAATTAATCCCAGTTAACAATGCGAAATTCACATTAGTGAGGACACATAGGAGAATACGAAATTTTAAGTTGAATTGGGGTATAGCTGAAAATTAGGTTGCGAAGTTTTCAACAAAACTTGCTTTCAAATGTATAGACTAGCGTTGGTGCTCTGATCACATCAAATAAAGTTACGTTTCATTGATCCAACATGGACCACTGTTTAGAACTTTAAGTGGTGGGATAGACAGATGTTATTCGTCCAAGAATCTTTGATTATTTAGACACTGGGTAAGATAGTTCTCTATGGCTGACAAAGTCAAAAGGATGACCATGAGCTATATATTAGGTATATGTATTCACTTGATTTGGTTTTTCTTTACCATTTTGTCCAAGAAACTGTACTCAACATGCTTCAACCATGAAGCATCTTCTTGTCAGCCAATCAAGTGTTGTCTTTTTTTTAGGCGACGTCTACGATGATCAACATTCTATAACAATTGACGGGTCGTGTCCCGACGCGTCCCTCGGTGACGGATGCAGTATCAGTGAAGATTGCAGCAAAATCACGTGTAAGATGGATTTTGTCGACAAGCCTATCACACTTACGCTGAAGGTAATCACATCAACATTGTAGATGTCTGAACCATTCTTCAATAAAAAGATTTTGGAATTGTTTCATTCTTAGTTCTTAAAGGATACGATAGTATTTAACTTATTTACATATTTTTGTCATAGTTATTTCAATTGTAATCGACAGTTTTATCCTCGACATCACATGTGAAATGCATCTTTTATTTTCGTTTTCCAAGAAGGCTTTACGCCAGCAAACAGTATTTGCCATTAACCCTTTCATTCTTAATCTCGAGAGATTAACTTTTCTCACGGGCTGTAATACCAGTCGTTTAAAACTAGTTCTAAGAATTTGGAGTTAAGGCAAAACAGCAGTTGATATTTTTTGTACTCGCCACTGAGTGAACACAGTTAGCCACAATTTTACGGCCCCAGTTAACAGTTGTAAGAGAACTATTTCCAAACTAATAAAGCAAGAAAGGAAAAGAAAACGGGTCTCAACCATTCATCATAAGCTCTTTTCAAACTGGACTAAAAGTGATAGTAATTTTATTGCCTGTTAGGTCAACAAGTGTGATGATCCAGTGAGTGTGACCGCCTCAATGGACGTTCCTGATCTGTATATCACGTGGTCCCATACTTACACCAGTGACGACATTGTAGCAGTGCCAGGCTTCACCGCGTCCTTGCATGGTCTCGTTTCTGCCGGTGTGTACGTTCAAGTCGGATTCACTCCAAACGGCGACGAACTACATCTAAAGGTTGGTACTTTGTGTACGACACAACTGATCAGTACACAGTTATGACATCTTTTTGAGCCGGGAAAGTGGTTCCCAAGTTCCGAGCGACTAAACGAATTTTTCAATAATCCTACTGACTTCTGTGCTATATTTTTATAATGGGGAAACTTTGCAGAACACCGTATAAGCCGTAACACACACAAGAACGGGAGAGCTCATATAAGCGTCTTAACTGGAAAAGTCAAATTAATTTCATTGCAAAAAAGATTAAACGAAGTATAGGAATTCTTTCTAAACTTCGCTATTATCTTAACAGTAAAACCTTGCTGGACCTTTATTATGCTCTTGTTTATCCATTTTTAACATATTGTTTAATAGCTTGGGATAATACTTATCAAACTTCTCTGCAACCTCTTTTTGTATTACAAAAAAAAGCCATTAGAATTATAACTTTCTCTAGCTTTTCTGAACATACAAGTCCACTTTTCAAAGATCTAAATGTTATCAAATTATTTGATGAAGTAACTTTTCACATTGCTGTTTTTATGTACAAATTTAAAAACCAACTTCTCCCTTCTTATTTTGATGTTTTTTTCACTTCGGCAAAAGAAACTCATGGTTACAATACAAGATTTTCCTCTAGAATGACTTATGCTTTACCCAAAACCAGAACAAATTATGGAATCTTTAATATTAGATATCAGGGCGCTAAAATCTGGAATGCTATCAGTGATGACATTAAGCTTCTGTCACTTAAACAATTTAAGAAAAAATATAAAAAAAACAAGCTATTAACTGAACATTTTATATTTATAACTATAATACGTCATTTTTCATCTTTTTTTCCATTAATTTTTTCTTTAAGCCTACTTAGTTTTGTTTTTGTGTGTTGTATAGTTTGCTATGTAAATATTAAATATACCTGACCTTTTTATAAATTATTGTAATAAAAACTAAGTATGGCTGCCCAATCTTGTTAGCCAATCGTGGTTATTCTGGGCAGCCATGCACTTTACTCTATTTATTTTATTTATTGTTTTGCTAATTTTAATTGAAAGAAAAGGTGCAAATAAAGTTGTTGTTGTTGTTCAATCTTATACACTAATTTATTGTTAAAGGCGTCATAAAAGCGCAGCAGTCTGAAGACCTGGAACACATTGCGCCAGCAGTTGCACGATGAACGTCACAGATGACGTAATTTTTTTCGTTGTACTACTAGCCTGCGTGGCAGGCGTCGTTAGTTTCTAGCGCGCGTATGGGAGAAACGCGAAAGGCGCGCGCGCTAAAAACTACACAGACGCCTGCTATGCAGGCTATTGTACTACCAAACAAGTAGAGGGCAAAAAACCTGAGAGTTTTTGTTGTCTTTTTACAGGTGAAACTCCTAGCTGGAGGCGATATTCTGGGAGAAGGGGGTTATCCTGTGAAGGCAACAGTGATGGAGGGAGATCTGCCCATTAATACCAACGCCTGTGGTAAGTATATATACACGGATCCAGAGTTTCAGACTTCCGGTCCAAATTCAAAAGAAAGGCGAGACTCATTAAGCCAGGCTATTGTATTTTGCGATGTTTAACAATGGCCTGACTAAATGATGCTTACTTTTCCTTTGAATTTGGACCGGAAGCCTGAAACTCTAGATCCGTGTATACTAGTAGAACTTGTCCGCTACAAGGCTAGAGGTGATATATAATTTTCCAACTAAAACTGACCTTATAAAATGATTTTTTGGTTTAGGTATCTTTGCATGGTGGTATGAGATGGGCGATGTCGGCAAAGGGCTTGTGGTTGGCGGGGCGATTCTTTTCGTCATCATCGTGATCGCGTGCTGCTGTTGCTGCTGCTGCTGCAAATCCCGTCCTAACAACCAAGGGACCGTCATTTTGCAACCTGCTGTTGGCCCTTCTGTCATGGCAACCAGCACCAACACCACCGTTCCTATGCGACCGCTGGTCAATGAAATTTAATTTGAGCTGTTCTTCCAATACTGATACTAATCTCGTTCCCAGGGTTTTGATTCCTTACTGCATGTGTTTTGACAAACGTGAGCGCTGGTATTTAGAAACGGAGGCTCTTGGTACACGATTTTTCCGAAACTTATCTTAAGTGCGCTGTGTGAAAGGAATTCCTCTTTTTCTTATGGCCTCCAATTTGACTTGTCTGTTGTTTTCAAATCCGGCTCTCATTACACGTTTTTCACGAGTCTAAACCTCTGCTTCTTTTTCGAATAATATCAGCTGTTAATAGCATCAACCTTTTTGTACAAGATCTTTTGACAAATTTGTCCGCACCAGGCAGACACAAAAATTAGCTATAAAATGCTACACATGCTGGCGTTGTGATTTGTTGTTAAAAAATTAAAACTTCGCCCGTTACTCTAGGTTTGTTATAAGTCATAATTCTTTGTTAAAAATGCACAGCGCTTGTAAGACCACAAAAGAGCGTTTGAGTTTTAGCCGAAACTGTTATAAATTGTTGTGTTATTTTCTTGAATCTGTTGATGCTGATTCGTTGACAGCTAAATATTATTTCAAATTTTAAAAGGCTCTAACCCTTTCACACTGCGCACCCACGCATTAACGTATGCTGTTAGTATGATTTGTAGGGTAAGCTTTTGCCGTAATAGGATGATAGTTTAATTTCTTTCGCTGTTGTTACTTAGATTTGTCACGCAAAAGTGTTGTGTGACGACTCAAGCAACGATGGAGACAAGTTGACAGACGGGCTAACATTTTGACTTAAGGGAAGGACCATTTAATTTTTGGCAGGGGTGTTGCGCAATTACGAAAAAAATTCTTGCACAAGAAAAGTAGGAGAAAAAAGTGCAAAGTTGGCACAGGGAATCGAGCAAGCCCCACCGGCCACCTGCTAAACCGGGATGGTGCCAAAATATATCTCCCAGAGGGTTATGTTGGTAAAATATTTTTGCAAATACCAATGCTGAAAAAAAACCCGCTCCTTTTTCAGATAAAAATGCCTAACCCCGCGCCTCAAAAACTAAATGGTCCGTCCCTAAGTAGTACTTTATTCACCTCCTTTGTTGTTAAAACTTCAGAATGTGCGACGATATGTAGTTAGCTAGGTGGGCACCATCTTGCTTTTTAAATTTCTGACAGAATCCCGTAGTTTTGAGGTTTGGACAGGTTTTTCCTTATTTGGCGCAAACGTGCAACTCCGTTGGGTTACGTTTGGGTTTTCTTTTCGTGCCAATCTCTCTCCTATAGAAAGGCACGCAAGGTAGCTGATGCATGATCAAAAGAGCAGGGGCGGATCCAGGGGGGGTGGATTGGGTGGCTAGCCACCCCCCTTGATCCACCAGAAAAATGAAAATAAACATATTAAAATAGAAAATAAGGGCAATGTACATCCACCTTTCATAGTCAGGCGGCCGTTCAAAGTTAAGAAAGGCCATTTTTCCAAAATAGGAGATTTTCGACAGCCTGTTTTACGAACTTCTGGCTTAATGTAACAAAACATGTGTGTATAATTTGAAAAAATTAGATTCCTCTTAACTTTTGAGAGTTGTTTTAGCCTTGCTGGAATGATTTTCTTCTCCATTTACATTTTTTTAGCAAGTGTTCGTACCGTTTTTTCGCATTGAAGCGATTTCACAAACAAGTTAAGTCGCCAAAGTTGTCCCCAGGCCACTTTGCCAAGGGCTAAAAATGTTCACGCATGTGGGTGAGCAAAAAGCGCATATCTGTTCTTTCCTGTAAGTTCGTGGCCTGTCAACTTTAAATTTCAATCACTGTTCATTTCATAAGAACTAGACTTTTTCTCTGAAATATAACTCAAGGTAAGTTGAACAAAGAATATTTTGCCAAATTATCAAGGAAAAACAGTCGCTTAATAACTTAATTGACAGCTGTATAAAGCTGCTCAGAATCGCGGAAATCACGTCTAAGAGGCTTCAACTTTTCAAAATTTTCTGAGGGGGCATGCCCCCAGACCCCCCTAGGCGGATGGAGCCTTCAGCTCCAATAAATATGGGCCTCACATTTAAACTCATTTGCACTCCCACTTTCAAAAAACTGCCTAAAACCCAACCCCCCCCCCCGAAAAAATATTGGTAAACAGTCACCCCCCTTTGAAAAATCCTGGATCCGCCCCAGAAGAGGTGATAACTCCGTGCCCTTCATGTAAAAAAAGAATTACCTCCATGTAGTCTAATGCTTTATCTCACGAGAATACAAAATATTTAGTCCTCTGCTTCTACTGCGGTGTTTTTCGCAAATATCTGGAGTATAGAATAGAGCGTAATTATTTTACTACGTTTTAACTTCTTAGCATTGTCAGTTTGTGTTGATGATTGATAAAAATAAAAAGTTGCACAAGACAACCGTAACGCGTACTGAACTTTATGGTTTATCAGATACAAGTGAATTCGTTTCGCAAAACTATAACAACAGATTTGTAACCAGGTAATCGTAAAACACCCTTAACGAACTCATTTCTTTGGACAGCCACCTAATTTGTTACAAATGTGTTACACATTAAGGGAGTCGCGCCATCCTCGGTAACTTCTACCTTGTTGATCCCGTGGGGAGACTATTCCTACTCTTGAAGGGGGAATTACTTGACTGGTTTTACTGCTGTGCTACGGGATCGGGACGGGATCTGTAAAAACAAAGTGAGAAATGCCATCATTATTACGTTCTACCCGCTTTTATCCATGTTGAAAATTATGGAAAGGTTAAGAGTTAGGTCGAAGTGGATCTTGGGAAGCCCGAACGAATCTTCAGTGCCCCATGTTGTGATTGTTTTACCATTCAGTTTGTTAGTGAGAACGACTCTGGGATAAATATTGCTCCATGCTAATGACATGTTTATGTTATGGCATAATTTCAAGAAACAAAGCTTCGTTTTGGAGAATGCTTCAAAACCAGTCAAACCGGAAATTTCCAGAATCCCTCAGAAATCAAGTTGTCGAAGCTGAAGGGTTTAACAGCGGCGGAGGCGCCATCTGCATATGGTAGCTTCTTGTCTTTCCTCTGTGAAAATGACTGCGCCAGGAGTCACTGGACTTGCCACTGGAGTTTTTATTCTTGTTTTAAGCCAAGTAATTTCTTCAGTTGCAGGTAATTTCCTTACTTCTTAAAAACTCACTCGCTGGAGTAACAATTTATGGTTATGATTTATTATAAGTGTGAAAAGTAGCGCTTTATATACTTAAAAGCTCCATTTTGTCGGTGAAATGCAACTTATTCTTTACAGCTAAAGCAAAAAATTGAAAAAAGTACGACGGAAAATGATTTGCCTCCGCCAGCGTTGATTTTCTTGTAATTTAACCATGTCGTGGAAACCTCGCGATCGGCGACTAAAGTTTCTTGTCATTAAACTTTTAATTTAAACGTTTTCATATTTAGAAACTAGACTGCAAAACATATTTACAAGGGAAAAATCTTTTTAAGATCATTCCTTCGATCACAACCAAAGGTGGCATATTCATTTCGGTTCTGCAAAATTTAAAAACTTAAGAAAAAAATCATTAAAAATTAAACATCCGAAATCGCTGGATTTGGCTAACCATGACCTTATTAGGCTCTCGCCGAGTTTGTTAGACTTTCTGTTTTGAGAAAAATTAAGTTCTATATACGTGAATTTTCTACTTCTTTGCGGTGAAATGTATCAATTCCTTTGGAAAATTAATGTACTTTTATCTTGTGCCGACGGTTAGCGATGATTTTCTTGGAATTTGCTATTTTGTTTGAAACTTCGGCGACTAATATTTCTTGTTATTAAAATAAAGTATACGGCAAAATGCGAGACAAAATTCTTTTATAAGTTCTTTCCTCGGATGGTAAGCAAGGGTGGAAGTTGATCTGTGAAGTAGGAATAGTATATTCCTTGCGGGTCTGCAAAAGTTTTTATTTAAAAAAAAAAAATCATTAAAAATTAAACATTCTTCGGAATCGATGGGTTTGGCGAAACCTGACCTTTCGAGACTCTGGGAGTTTTGTGTTTCACTTTCTGGTTTGCGAAAATTTAAGCTCTGTGTACCTGAATTTTTTACTTCTTTACGTTGAAATGTAATTAATTCCTTAGGAAAAGTAATGGACTTATAAACGTAAAATAAATAACTAAGGTTGAACGGGAAAATGTTTTGCCAACGGTTAGCTTCGATTTTCCTGGAATTTGCGTTTGTTTAAAAACTTCGGCGACTATTAAAGTTTTCTTGTCATTAATTTTTTAAAAGTTTTTTTCGAAAGTATAGCGCAGCGCATTGAGTAGCGTTGATTTTCTTGGAATTTCTTTGGAAAGTCAGAGACCCCGGATTTCTTGTCATAAATTTTTACAACTTTTTTTCGAAATTTCATAGCAAAATAAATATACCAGGGATAACTTTTTTATAAGTTCTTGCCTCGGATTATAAGTTAACCAAAGGTAGAAGTTGATCTGTAAAGCAGGAATTCCGAATGGCATTTTTGTTTCGGGTCTGCAGAAGTTTTTAAAAACTTTTGAAAATCATTAAAAATTAAAAATCCTTCGGAGTCGATAGGTACGGCTACGCATGATTGTTTGCGTCGGATTATCGAAGTTTTGTTAGACTTTCTGGTTTGTGAAAAATTAAGCTTTATACACCTGACATTTCTACTTCTTTTATCATTTCTTTAGGAAAAGTATGAACTTATAACGGTAAAATAAATAACTGAAATTGAGCGGGAAAAATGTTTTGCCGACGGTTACTGTTTATTTTCTTGGAATTTTACGGCCAGTTCTCTGAAACCTCGGCGACTAAGATTTCTTGTCATTAAATTTTTAGAAGTTTATTTCAGAAGCATACAGCAAAATAAATTTTACGAGAGAAAAATATTTTATAGGTTCTTTCTTCGGACCTTAACAAAGGGTGAAAGTTGACCTGTGAAGCACGAATGGCATATTCGTTTCGGGTCTGCAAAAGTTAAAAAAAAATTGAAAATCATTTTAAGAATTCAACATCCTTCGGAATCGATGAGTTCGGCTACGCATGACTGTACGAGACACTAAAAGTTTGGTTAGAATTTCTGGTTTGCGAAAAAAAAATTAAAAGCTCTGTATAACTGAATTTTTGTACTTCTTTGCGGGTGAAATATTACCAATTCTTTAGGGAAAAAATGGACTTATAAGGGTAAAATTAATAACTGAGGTTGAGCGGGAAAATGTTTTACTTTAGCGTTGATTTTCTAGGAAATTTTAAACCTTGGCGACTAAGATTTCTTTCATTAAATTTTAAACAGTTTTTCAAAATTTTTTCGCAAGCATACAGCAACGTTAAATTTGCTAGGAAAAATCTATTAAAGACTCAATGTCTCTCTTCCGCGCGCGTTCTTTATAGGGGTTCAGCCCCTATATAGGGCGCGGAAGAGAGAGTTCAGGGACTGGACTACTCAATATTGAGAATCCTGCGACAAGACCGAAAATTAGAATTTTCTTTTATTTCGTAAAAAAACAACAACAAAGGGAGTGCTATAAAACAGAAGGAAGTTTTCTTAACCATTACTTTTCTATTCTGGTCCTGTATCATTTAGCAGTCTTGCAGTTAGGTAGCAGGTGGGGTCGGCCGGGAGGAATATTGAAGCCATCAGTTCAGCCGTTCAACAATAAAGTAATTCAAGTGATTGTGTTTGTGAGTGAAAATGTTCAGTGATGTTTTTAAACAAGGGGAATATTGAAATATTGAAATTATTAATCATTTTTTTAGCTGAGACTGCAAAGCTCAACGGCACTTGCGATGGCTCTGTCAAGACTCTCGCGAATGGATGCAGCATCAGTAGCGACTGCAGCACAATCAAGTGTGAAATGAAGTTTGTGGAGATGCCTATAATATTTAAGTTAAAGGTAATCAGTGCATGTACAGTAGTAGAGATCGTAGTATACTGACAGAAACGAACAGTTGAAATTGCTTCATCGTGGACAACAACTCATTTGTGAATAATCATCATCATCGATCCTTTTCGCGCCATTGGACGCATAAGGCCTCTTCTGTTTCGGTTTCTGTAGTCACATGTTGAGTCTGAGGGGGTGACTAGCCTACTGCAGACTTGCCATAGCCCCTATTTGCCAGCTTGTTCAGGGTTCCTGCCAGGCCTTCACAGCTACCGTAGCGGCCCCGGGACCTAAGTCCCACTGTACTTCACCCTGACAGGCAGTCCCCTACTCCACCGTTGCCCACCTCCCACGAACGAGGACGTTAGGGATTGGTCTTTGTGAATCAACCCGGAGTTAACTCTGATCAACCTCAGTACTTACACGAAACAGATCTAAAGTAACAGCTAGACATCACAACGTGCAGCAAACCCCGCACATAATAACCTGGTGATAACGAACCTGCTAGGCTTAGACTTTCCATTGAGACCCCCATTACATTAAAACCTAACATTTAGCCTAAAATTTGAAACAGGTGCTTATTTTATTAAATTCGGTATTAGGAACCTTCTTAGGCTAACTTATGTGGGTTTTACTGTACAACACTTTGAATAGAAAAAGATGCAACACATGTGAATCAATCTTTCCCTTACTAAATGTGATATTGATTTTGTTGTCCGTGAGGTCAATAAATGTGGTGACAAGGTGAGCGCAACTACCACAGTGGAAGTTCCTGATTTGCACATCACTTGGTCCCATGTTTACACCAGTAACGAAATTGTACAAGTGCCAGGTTTCACTACATCCTTCCATGGCATCATTGATACAGGCGTTTTCGTTCAAGTCGAGCTCAGTCCTATCGATGACAAACTGCATGTAACGGTTAGTGTTGGATTCGACATACAGTCTTCAGATATACTTTTGAAGTCGTAAAGCTCTACATAGCCTAAAACGGTTAAAAGCCACGTTAAAAGTGTTTCCCAAAGCGTTTGCGCTGCGAAATACACTTTAGTTACATCATAACCCCAAAATTTCACGAATGTGATGACGTCTGTCTTATGTCTTGGAAAGCGAGTGGCTATACACCAATAAAATTAGGCAGTGTTCCGTCAAAACAGCACGCATATAAGCGTCTTGTTTAGTTCAAATCTCTAAAGAATTGGCTGAACGCCTACGTCTTCAGAATGCGAGCAGTCCTCTTTTTCTTCTATTTTGCTTTTAATGCGCTCGCTCGCCTTTGTGTTCGTCATCTTCGTCTATTACGTCTTCGCAACCCCTTACAACGACACCAAAAAATTAGTAAACCTTTTCTGACTCTTTGTTGAGCACATTTCCCTTCATCGTCGTCGTGACTTCAACTGTGGAGTGACATTAACAGGTGTCCTACGAACTCGTTTGACTCGTAACAGTTCAATTTGTATCATTACAAATTCAAAACATACTCAACTAGGAAAAACACCTTTTCAAGAATTCAAGACTGACGTCGTTATCTATGCTAAACGATGTAACGTGCTATAGGCTTTATGAATGACGTCATTCCTTCCAACGAACGAGAGGACGAGAAATCTGACAGTTCTTGTCCTCTTTCAATAGGCGAGGGTTCTAGCTGGAACTAAGGTTTTGGGAAAAGGCGATTTTCCTGTGAAAGTGACTGTAATAGAGGGAGACCTGCGGTTTCAATGTGGCAAGTATAAGTCTTTATATCGCCCCCTCAACTGTCTTTTAGCACGATAACAAATGTTTTTTGAAGTGTGTCAAGGCCAGATTTAAAAATGATGACTGCTTTTACAGGCGACATGTGTTAGGCTAGATTAAAATCAAAGTCAGATCTAAAACTGATATAGATATCTTTGCCGTCGACAAACTACTCGAAGGAACATCTCGCAAACTTAAAATGTAAGTATAAGCAAGAACAACCGACCAACAAAAAAGTAAACGTAATATTTCAATTCGTATATATATTACAAGACAAACCTGACAAAGATAATATAATGCACTGACTTATATAGAAAGCCACTAGGTAGGTGACGAAGAATATTAATAAGCGCTATAATACAACAGAAATGTTAGTACATCAAGAATGTTTAAGTTAAAAACAACAGAAAGGTTGAAGCTAAATTTAAAATTAAAATATAAACATAAGTTCTTTGGCAGTTTTTTATTAAATAATGCCATACAGGAGTGGATCGGGTTTTTTTTTTAATTAGAGGGGTCCTTACTTTGATTCAGAAAACGCTATTGAATTTTTTTTTTTTTTGCGGCAAATTACTTTCTCCTCCACATCTACCCCACCACCCAGTCGCGTTAAAGGACGCACCTTTGGAACATCCTCCTCTTGGGCTTGGCAGCAAATATTGCAAAATTGAGTCTAGTGACAAAATGCAACACGCATTTCATTAAAAAGTCAAAAACTTAACAAGTTGAATAGTGATATGCTGAAGTTTAGAAGAATTTTCAGAACTCAAAGACATGCGAAAGTAAAAGTAAAGCTACTGAAAAGGCCTCCTGAGAGGCCTTTTCAGTAGCTTGTGCAAAAATACAATTTTTCCTCTAGGCCGATATGCAAAATTCCAGTGAACACCTAGACCACCTTTCGGTCTTGTCGCGTGCACTTTGTGCTTCTCAGTACGACAACCTTTCTCGAATTAGCTGTATAAGTACTTTTGTTTTTTTCTTTTAGCTAAGCCTCTTCTAAAGTTGAATGGTACTTGTGAAAACTCTCCCGAGACAGTCGATAAAGGATGCAGCATCAGTGCTGATTGCACGAAACTCACCTGCAAAATGGATTTTGTCGGAAAAACTGTTATATTTACATTGAAGGTATTCATGGTGCAGCACCTTTTGAGAATTATGTCATCAAACTAAACATTCAACACTTTGAATAGAAAATAATGTTTTAAACTCAACTGACCGTGACTCAACCTTTTCCTTTTAATGTTATACTAGTTTTGTTGCCTGTCAGGTCAACGAGTGTGATGGCGTGAGTGCAACCGTCGGGATAAACGTTCCTGATCTGAATATCAATTGGTCACATACTTTTACAAGTGACGGCATTATAGCAATACCAGGTTTCACTGTTTCCATGACCAGTATCGGAACTGCAGGTGTATAAGTTCAAGTCCGGCCTGGCGATGAAAAACTGAATGTAACGGTAAGTGCTTCGTGTTGGATTCAATGTACAGTCATTCAAAATTCCACTACGTCACTCCATTCCGATGCAGCGCGCGCGCGGGGGGGATCCCCTCCCCCTCCCATTTCCCACCCCGCAGAACGAAATTATTTTAACCCGGTATTTCCATCAATGAAAAAACTACCTACCTACTAAACTGCCTACGTACCTACCTACGTACGCCCCTACCTACCTACCTACCTACCTACCTAACTACGAGTATAACATAATAAAAATTTAAAACAATAGCCCCTGCTATTCTTGAAGGCTGTGTTTAAGACTTACTTAAAAGTTTAATTTCTTTGAAGAGAAAGCGACACCGGGCATCTCTGCGAATCCGGAGCAATGTTCACCGCACATCAGTGACACTATTTCTTTTAACACGTAACTGAATGACTTGAATGCACATGACTCACTGTTCAGCATTGAGCTCCCCACAACTGGACAAAACTCCAGGATGCAGGACATGATTATTGCTTTTACAGCTGTCTGAAGTGAAAACTGATGCTGCTTAAAATAGTTATATTTCTACAAAGTAATATATTTTTTTATAATTTATCGGGTTTATTGATCAGTTGTTATTCATAGAACATGACGGCGAGATACTTGATAGCAGTTCCCGTATTTTAACAGGTGAACCTCCTAGCTGGAGGGAAGATTTTTGGGGCACAGATGTATCCCGTAAATGTGACTGTGGTAGATGGATTCCTGTCGATTGACTGTGGTAAGTAAAAGTCTTTAAAACATTACCCAGTTAAACGATTTTTCTCTTTCTTATGCAACACTGCAACCTTGCTATCATTTACGGTTTCCTTGGGTTAAAGGTAGCTCTGTACAATATAAAATTGACTGAATATGCTGTGATAAATTCAATTAATTAATGTGGTTCAACATCAAACTGAGCTTATATTCGTTCTTTCGTTTAGGGTCATTTGATTTGTGGCTTACGATCGGTGGAGGGGTTCTTTCGGTATTAGTTTCCTGTTGCCTTTGCTACTGCTGCATTAAATGCTGCTGCTGAGGTACCGTCCCTCTAACAAGTCCTACTGTCACGTGACTGTCTTGGTAATCTGTACCAACACCACGGCTGGTCACGTGACCTGGGTACACAGTGTGAAAGGAATTGCTAATTTCTAAGCCCCTTAAAGTTTTTTTCGTATTAAATTCTGCTGTAATATAAATTTCACCAGTCACAAACTAGGATAAATTAAATAAACACCTCATGTAAAAAAAATTCATGATTTTACGACGTTTGTAACACTGCAGTATGTGTGTATGCCAATAATAAGTATTTTGAATGAGGTTATGAGGCTACAATAATGCTGTGCTGTAGGTGATGAAGTGTTTTCTTTTTTAGTAATATATTTGTAATTATGTTTTCTTTACTTCAAACGATGATGTATTGTAATGTAGTCTTGAAGTGATCTACTGTTAATGTAAAAATAGTAAATGAAAATAAAAAATTACAAACAAAAACACTGCAGTAGTTTTAAAGTAGAAGCTCTTTTAGAGTTCAAGCTGATATTGTTCAGACAATTTATCGGATATTATTACATGTAATTTTTCTAAATTCGGTGATGTTGCTAGGTTGACACCGGCTAAATATATATCATTTCAAGAAACACACTTTTACTTTACGTGCCGGCGTGTTTATAAATGTTATGAAGTAAGCTTTAGCCATAATAAGCAGGTAGATAAGCGATAGATAATCATGTCTCCAAGCAATTTTTAACCCAGTCGCTTCGTTCGATTTAGTGTTGTAAAAAGATGCACTTTTTGGAGGGTCCTGAAGGGGTGGTTTAAATCCCATTTCCCAGCCCAATTTTCCATTCTCTTTCCCGCCTATTTTTTCTCGATTTTCGAAATCCCATTCCGGGTCAGTATTGTTTATTTGCTTGTGATTACCAGTCCCAGTGACCCAATTTTCGTTTACCCAGTGAAAAAATTGCCCAAATCCCAGTTCCCATTTTACCCCTTTAGGCTCCTCTTTAGCGAGCACACGTTTCTTGAATTCTATTCAGGATCCTGTAGATTTGAGAACATGTCAAGAATGACCATTGTTGCTTATAATGATTAGTTGAAGAAGCCTCGATCGAGGCTATTTTCTAAAAGAGGTGTAGTCACTCGTGTAATAACAGATACTGTCATTTTGCATTGATGATTGATAATAAATAGCTGCACAAGAAAACTGTTGCACGAACTCGATTTTGAACTTTACGAGATACAATCGCGATAAAGTTGGCGAGTTAATTCTGGAGGGGGTGAAGAGGGGTACGCAAATCCGCTGAACCGTGCTAAATCCGCCACTATTTTCGTTGAATTATCCGAATCCGCATTACTTGAAAACTTTGTGTGGTGTAGTTTCACTGCAACGGATAGTAAATGTTGTTTTAACTGAATGCCAATTTCTTTAGGCGTTTTTTAATATTTTTGCGACAATTCTGCGAACATACCGACAAAGACCGACCAAAGTAATCTGAACTTAGTTTAGTATATATATCCACGATCTGAACTTCCTGACATAAAGAGTCCGGGATCCAGGTCACAATTTTTAGAAATCCGCGATCCGCATTTAATGTTTGTGGTTTTATTGTCGACTTTATAAGTGAATCGGCAGTTGTCATTTATTTTTTTAAGAGGTGAATTAAAAGGTTCGCGATTCGAGGAAATATGTTTTTTCGGCTACATTCCAGAGGCGGTACCCGATTCGTCGATGTCTAAGTTGCACGCCTTAGACATCGCCAAGAAAACGGCATTAAAACAAACCTAAACAATGCGAAAATATTTCTATTTCATTTTATTACAAATACGAGTCGTAAAAGTCGATTTTAGAAAGCTTAAATATTTACAATAACAATAAGTGAAGAAATTTGAATATTCATATGGGCATGCTGTGACCTCACAAACATAGGATGGTAAGCCTGTGAAACAGGTTTTCATCGCTTGCTGTTCTTCTTTTGACATCATAGCGAGAATTGCGTATTCTTTAAAACTGTTTCTTTCCATTGTCAAACTTTTAAATGGACGTGAGCACAACAATGATGCGAAACTTTGGCTATGAAAATTGAGTACACTGGCCAACGCGGCGGCCATCTTTAAAAAAATTCTTGTCACTCCATTCATTCTTAGTGGAAGTCCACAAAATCGGGTAAGGATCTGGCTGTCGATCTGGCTATATACATGCCGCGCATGCGTAATAGCAACGTTGAGATTAGGATTGCGGGCTCCTCTGGTCGCCCGCAACAAAAGAAAGCTGTAAAGCCTGGTTTTCACTAGCGATGCAAGCACAAGCGCAAGCACAAACGCAGGCATAACAGCTCTTATTTCACCGTGAAAACGGCTTCAACGCAAGCATAAGCACGAGCGCAAGCACAAGCACAAGGATTAAAATTTTTCCTTTCCTTGTGCTTGCGCTTGTGCTTGCGTTCGTGTGAAAACGAAACACCGCATTAGCACAAGAAAGTTGTTTACGTCTAGCCATGTCTAACCAATAAAAACACTCGTTTCAGATTCCGGTGCGCCTGAGCATTTGAAAAAAGTGTCGGAGGCCGCAGTTGATTTTGATAAAAGTTTTCCGAAGTTGTTCGGAAGAGTGTAGGGAATAAATGACAAAAACAAAAAGGCACAAGCGTGGGCACGAGTAGCGAAAGTAATGGAGATGCCTTCTTCTTTCTTTAAAAATATCTATAGCCCCAAATGTTTCGTTTTCCTTCTTTTTTAGTTGCTTTCGCTTTCTTTGTCACAAGAGTAGATGAGACAGCAGCACTCGATGCCTGATAGTTTCTGACGCCATATTCGCACATGTATTTGCCGAGAACGGAAGTCAAAAACGGAGGTCTTCTAACTAGTAAACATCGTTTTTTTACGCTCATACTTATGCTAATGTCGACGTTCGTTTTCACTTGGCACAAACTACTTATGCTTGTGCTTGCGCTTGCGTTTGTGCTTGCGTCGCTAGTGAAAACCAGGCTCAAGGAATTGACAGCCAACCCACGGAAACAATAATAATAAACAAATTTGGCAAACCGCAAGGCTACTTGTAAACAATAGGTCAGAGAACTTTCTGGAAACAAATACCTTCATGTATTTGTTGATTCTGCCTCCCGAAAGAGTTGCTTCGTCACTACAAAAGGAATTCATTCTGCCTCTTGAAATTGTTGCTTGACTTCGAAGACAAGACTGATTTCCGGCTCCGCAACTGAAAGGAAACGAACGATTTTTCAACTACTTGGAAGTTCGTAAAGTCGCAGCAACAGTAAAATATTTGTATCGCTGACCAAGAAAGTACAATCCGCGAAAGCTGTGCCAATTCACACTTCTTATTGTAAAATAAGACATGATAGAAAGAACCGAGAACTTGCAAAAACGTCTCAACGCGAGCAATGGCATCTGAAATTATCATCTGATGGTTGGTCGGAACCCGATCAATTAACTTCGAACATTCCAGTCTGTAGGCGAGCCCATTTGAAGTACCGATTGCTGCCCGATTGCCACCTCGTTTCAAATCAGTATCGATCGCTGTCCCGTTTATCGTCAACACGAGAAATGACGACCAATCAGCGTCCAGTATACCTGCTATTACGGAAATTGACGATAAATCGAGAATCTTCGGAATGGTCTTGTGATGACAAAGTATCACGGTTGTGACACAACAATTGAGCGAGGAAAGCAAGCCTTTGAGCCCCAGCAAGACCGTGCGATTGTCAAAATGAACTGGACGTTTCTTCCTTGCATTGTTTTGCTTCTGACAAGCTCTTCGCTAACGTATGCGAAAGGTAAGAACAGTTATGTATTAACCTCAGTTGGAAGATGTTTAATTTCAAGCATATAGAGATGATTCATTGCCGAGCAATGGTTGCAAAAGTGATGACACTGCATAAGATAAGATACAAAAATGATGACACAGCATAAAATTTTCTGATGTCTTCATCTTCAACTCGACATCGCAAAGTGATCATTAACAATGAGTAACAAACCTTTATCGTATGTTTCAGTGAGAAATAGTTACACCTCGCAAACAAAATGGGTAAACGCTTTATATATACGCCTTTAAATCGCAGACGGTTAATACGCAGTTTGTTATGTCTTTCCTCTCCGCTATAGCTTGTAGCAATACGTACATGGCTTATATTTTTAAGCAGACCGTAAGCAGTTCAAATTGAAAAGCCAAATGATATTGCCGACGACCATTTTGTAAACGTCGGTGGTTCGGAATAGCAAGAGCTTTAAGCTTTCTTCTCTTGTTGCCGATTAATTCTATTACCGAATGAGTTTCTCAGTTTGGTCGGTTGTGGTTGTCGAATATAAGACGATATAATAGCATTCTCTTTAAAACTGTTGCGAAGTATGCAAGATTTGGTTTTGCGAGGAACTGCTGTTTCCTAGAAAAAAAAGTGAGAAAATTAGCATAACTGACTTCCTCTCGCGCACAAGACAGCTTAGCATACGACAACAGTAATTATAAGCTATCGACTGCGCATAAAGAAAACTAACATAGGGAACGAACGGAGCCATGTGAGTGATATTCTTTTATCAATTTATCCAATTTCTCAACTGTTGCGGTCTCCCTGTGAAGAAACGTTAAAAATTGAACATGCTTCGAAATCGATGGGTTCGACTGAGCATGACCGTACGAGACTCTAGAAGTTTTTTTTTAGACTCCATGGTTTGCGAAAAATTAAGCTCTCTATAACTTGAATTTTCTACTTCTTTGCGGTGAAATGTAATCAATTTTTTTAGGAAAAGCAATGAACTTATAACTGTAAAATTAATAAATGAGGAATGAGGTTGAACTGAAATGTTTTGCTGACGGTTAGAGTTGATTTTCTTGGAATTGGCTATTCTTTGAAACCTTAGCGACTAAGATTTCTTGTCATTGGAGTTTAAACGAAATTTTTGAGCAAAATATATGTACGAGGAAAAAATATTTTATAACTGTCTTGCCTCGGATCATAACCAAGGGTGAAAGTTGATGTGAAGCAGGAATGGCATATTCATTCCGGGTTTGCAATATGCTAATATATTATCACACCCTAGATCACTATATAAGCATGAACTCCGTATTATAATTTTAACTTGATAATGATGACATGGCGTCATCGAAACGTCGTTCTATTTTCCTATCGCTTATTTTTCTTCTCAAATGTTTCACAAAACATTTTGTTATTCGAAATATTATTATTATTATTATTATTAATTATTATTGTTATTATTATTATTATTATTATTATTATTATTATTATTATTATTATTATTATTATGTTCTCACGTAATGTTGCTTAAAGTCCTTAGTGCCGAGAGCAAACTATGGTCCTGGGGCACTAGAGGGTAGCCAGTTTTTAGCTTGACAACACCCCCCTTAAAATATGCGCTGTACCCAGCAAGGTTATCTTTTGTAGTTGATTTATTATTATTATTATTATTATTATTATTATTATTATTATTATTATTATTATTATTATTGAATTTGAAGTCAGTGAATGTTGCTGGTTAAAAGCGCGGGGAAATGGCCAAAAATAACAAAACAACCAACATCACAGACACAATCACCAAGCTTTAACAAAAAAAGATTGCTAAGTCGCTGAGTCAACAGCAATCATTGATATAAATAAGAGTGGTAAGTAAGCAAGTACTTTATTTAGACACATATCACCAGTGAGCCTGGGGCTCGTTTAAATGTGAACGTGTATGCTAAAATTAAAATATAGAATTTAAATATGTTATCTATTCAATAAAAATACAAAAACTAGACTATAAATTTAAAATTGAAAAACTAGACTATAAAACTTAAAAACTAGACAATTAAAATTTAAATCTGTGAACTAATCGGTACAAAGATTACAGCAACAGTTGGCCTCGGTGGTCAGGTTAACATTGTTCAGTAAATTTTTAAAGATTCTTAGAAAGGACGCTCCTCTTATATTGTCAGGTAGGTTGTTCCATAAACATGAAGTTATGAAGCGATAAGATTTATGCAAATACTTTGTTTTAAAGGTTGGCTGATTGAGCTTACAATAGCCTCTTAGGTCATAATTGCTGGAACGCAATGAGAACATTTTCTAAAAGGTACTTAAAAACGCATTTTACAGCCTGACGGAGTCTCAATGCTTTTTACAATTAATCAAATATAAACGCTGTTAAAAAGAAAAGTTTTAAGTCTCGATTTAAAAGAGTCAACTGTGGAGCACTGTTTGACTACAATGCGCAAGTCATTCCATAGCTTTGGTGCAATCACTGAGAACGATCTGTCACCATAGGTAACCGTTTTAGGCTTAGGAATAGACAGTAGGTTTAAGCTACTTGATCGTAGTAAACGATGAGGCGTGTAGTTCACTATCTTAAGTAGATCACCATAGGGAGGTGACTTGGGCAGATTCATTAGTGTTCTGCTAGCAAACTGATAAGTAAATTCTAGCTTGTCAGAAAGTCCAGATTAAGGTCCCACTAAAACAGGTGCGCAGTATTCCAAATGTGGTAAGATGAAGGCCTTGTAAATATTGATCATCACATCAGCAGATATAAACTTTCGTACCCTCCTAAGAGCAGCAAGTTATCTAAATTACTAAGTATTCTAATTTACCTACAACAAAAGAATAAAAACTCTATAGCCAAACAAACCTTAAAAATATCGATTCATCTCTATGATAACGGAAAAAATGGTTTTTTACTCTAGAGTAATAAAAATAAATGAGTACTATAATTTGTATTAAATAATAAAGATGCTCGTGTCATGTTGAATACTTCATCTTCATTATAATTTGTATGACTTAAACTATATAGTTCAAATTAAACAATATATTGATATCATGAAACAAAAGTTTATTTCGTATTGGAACCAAACCCTACAAAATTCGCAAAAACTTAGTTTTTATGACACTATTAAAAATAATTATAGCCCTTCTGTCTACCTAGATTTAACAAGAAGAAACCCTTTTAGGAAAACATTAGTAAACTAAGGATAATCTGTCACACACTTAGGTTTGAAACAGGTAGATACAACCGTGACAAAATACCTCGTAATGAAAGACTATGTAATTTCTGCAATTGTAACGAAATTGAAGATGAAACTGCCCAACATATACATATACGAGACACATTCTTCTCTAAAATAGAACCTAGAATCCCATTACTACGACTACTATCGCACGAAACCTTATCGTCACATCTTATGAATTCAACTGACTAATTTCTAAACATTCAGCTTATTTTATTTATCTCGGCATGCTTTGAATTGAGAGACAATCTCGTTACAATGATCACCACCCCGAATAGATAAAATGAAGAATTATTGTAATTCTTTAATTTTATTTTGTCATTTTTTTCTGTTTTACTAGTTATCTTAGTTAGTTAAATAACAAATAAATAAATAAATAAATAAATAAATAAATAAATAAATAAATAAATAAATAAATAAATAAATTTAAGTACATTTTGCAATACTTCTGTATTCTTATGAGTAGTCATGCAAAAAAAGCTTGTTGTTGTTGGCATGATTGTAACTTCTTTCCACCAAATGGCGTTATGTGCGTTAAAAAGAATCTTAAAACATAACAATTCTTGTAGTTACAAAAAAGTAAACAGACTAAACTTTTTATAACAATAACTTTCTTTTAGCTCATACTGTGAAGGCGAACAGTACTTGTGATGGCTTGCTCAAGACTCTGGCTGATGGATGCAGCATCAGTAGCGACTGCGACACAGTCAAGTGCGAAATGGAGTTTGTGAAAAAGCAAATAACATTTAAGCTTAAGGTAATTAGTAAGTGTGCAGCAGTTAATATACTGAAACCATTAGTACAAAACGAAGTAAAGAAGTTATTTTGTAACTTATGGAACTGCCGTTTTAAAATAAGAGTGACTCACTCACTCACTCACTCTGTCTGTCTGTCTGTCTGTCTGTCTGTCTATCTGTCTATCTATCTAAAATCAACTTCAGTTGCAGAATTTTTGAACATCATCGTTTCTCACTGCTACAATTTTGGCCTTTTCTGAGTCAAACCTCAGTCAAACATTTATACAGACCCCTTTGAAAAGAGTATTATAAGTGTAAGAAGAACATTAAACATTGATCACTTTTTTGAAATTTTTGAAATTTAATGTTCTGAACTGAACAAAACAACACTGAGTAGAAAATAATGTTAACTAAATTGAACAAATAATGGGAGAACTCACACAAACCTAAAAAGAAACCAGTCAAAAATGATTAACCTTTCTTTAAAACTGTCGGACTAATGTGATATTGGTGTTGCTGCCCGGTTAGGTCAACAAGTGTAGTAATGACAAAGCGAGTGTAACCACCACAATGGAAGTTCCCAGTCTACGTATAAACTGGACCGACACTTTTTTCAAGGACGGCATTAAAGCAGTGCCAGGCTTTAATGACTTTAATGTCTCTTTGCCCTCTGTCAATTCTTCCGGTGTGTATGTTCAAGTGAGAATCAGTGAAAACGACGATAAACAGCTGCATCTTAAGGTTAGTCAAGGCAGTGACGCTTACTGTAGTACATTTTCTGAACTACAACAGCTTACAATATTAACAACTTCAAAGTCAAGACTGCTTTTGAACGTTACGTAACACGCAGACTTGCAACTCGTTTTGCCGAGAACGTTCTACAAACCTAACCACCATACAACCTTCGGGTTGGCCCTACATTAAAAACCAGTACAAAGTCCGGATGATTTTTGCGAGATATTTTCGCTTAGGTATACCACTTTGCTCTGGATAATTCCTTACCCGAAAGAATCAGCTGTCCATAACTACTTTTCCACAAGTGACTGGCTGTGCGCATGGGAACAGTTCTGGCCAAACTGCGTAGATGTGTTGTGTAGTGGGTGTGACCATTCCCTTGTACTCTCTACCAATAAAACAGATAAAAGGAAGGGAAATCGTGTCCTTTTCTCTTAACAGGTGGATTTCTTAGCTGGAGGTGCGGATTTGGGGAAAAAGATTTTTCCCGTGAACAGGACCGTGAATGTGATACAGACAGAGCTGCATTATGGGTGTCGTAAGTATTTGAGCCTTATCTTGCTGCTCTGTGCGCACACCAGATAAATCATATCGTGTAATTGGATTGGTTGCGCGACCGGTCCAGTTTTTTCCTATCTGGACCTCTCGGGAAGTCAAACCTTCTTTAACCCTTTAAGTGCTGTTATTATACATTGAAGTCACTATCTATTTTCTCATTGGCTTAAAGCCTACAGTTAATTAATTCTGCGAATCAGTGCAACCTACAGATTAGTCACTAATCTGCTAGCAGATAAGTAAATAATAAGTAGGTTGCGCGCGCAATGCATGATTTCCATGAGTAATTTGGAATGCAATCTGACAGCGCACCTCATGGCTCATCGATTCGCTCCTTCAACCTAGCAAAAATTGAAAGATTGAAATTAAAAATTGCTGGAATAAAGACACTCGGAAAATACAAAAGGACTGAAAAATTGCAAAGGAACTGTTCCGCGAAAACCTTGAAAAAAAAATGAACATTCGGAAGCCGGACGACAAGAACGAATTAACGCAAATGTTGAAATCTTCTTTTTTTATACCTATAAAACAATATCTGTTTTAAATAAAATAATTATTAGATTCGGCTGATAACATTTACCTCGAACTTACCTTATTATTCCGGATATCACAAAAACCTCATCCAATAATTGTTTAAAATTACTCAAAAGACACGTTTTTTACCGTTAATTGATTTTTTTTGGCACCACGGTGCTCAATTTCTCTAAACTTTGCAAGAAATGCACTTTCTCACACTGCAGCAAGATTTTGCTGGAGATTTCATGTTAAAATGAAAGATCTATCCAATCTGTATTACTTGCATTTCACAAGAATCTGCTGACGTGCAAACTGATGACGTCACAAGTGGTTGAATGACCATTTCTCCAAATCCCGGAAAAAATCCGGGTTTAGCAGGTGATTCCATCGAAAAAAAAGTTATAATAGTTGTTATTTAAGTCCAGTACTTAAAAAAAATAATAACGAGCGAAATATTCCAACTCCCAGAATTAAGATATGAAGATCAGATGATGATAAGAAAAAAAAATAAAAAACCACTGAACACTGATAAAAAATATTTTGGAACAATTTTGCCGAATTTTCTCCTAGACGAAAGTAAAATTCAAGGAATGCACACAGTGATAGAAGTTTCTGTACATAGTAACGGCCATAGCAACGGTTGCCTATAGTCAGAAATGACTAAAAATATATAAATAAAAATATATAATTTTGAAATATATAAATGATACTTTGTGCAAAAGTTGCAGATACTGCAGTAATGAAATGAACAGATTGATAGATATAATAACTTGTAAAAAGTGTCCCTTGAATCGCCATCACAAGCTTTTTACTTGAGTAAAACCAATATCTCTATATGAATGCAATCGCATGTAATTGAAGCTTTTGTACCAAATTTAAACAAACTTTTTGGTACTTTTTAGGGTACAATTACACCACAATGTTGCCAGAGCCCAATGTCCGCGCATTGAAAGAGAACGACCGTGAGTAGTAATTGGCCCTATTTTATTGTAAACACAATATATTCTCCGGAAATTGGGTTTAAATTACTAAAAAAATACACTGCATCATCCGCGCGTATATGACGACCGGAATAAAAGAAGATTTTGCTTGGCATTGTACCATAACAATTAACGATGCATGTGGTGCCAGAACGTAACACAGCGAAAAGGGGAGGTATTAAAAACCTAAACATCGAGCTCAAGAGATAAAACGCTCCATCAAACTAATACAAGTAGCATAACCTTTACAACACAGAATGTCTTTCTATAAAATTAACATTTAGATTTCTCGAAGTAAAGCTACGACAGTCTCTATGATCTAGTTCTGGAGAAGCCGGACAAAGATAAATGTGACATCCGTGATATGATACAATACATCCAGTTGTAACAGTATATAAACAAGTAGTCAACATTTTCGACTGTCGGCTAAAAGGCTTTAAAAGGTGACCTCAGCAAAGTGTCAATAGTTGCCATAGGAACCATTTTAAGTAAAACTTTTAAAACTAAGTTTCTCTTTATAAGTGTAATCGCAGGTAATATAATTGAAGCTTTTGTACCAAATTTAAACAAACTTTTTGGTCTTTTTTAGGATACAATTTCACCACGAAGCTGCCAATGACCAGTGTTCCCACATCGGAAGGGAGTAATTGTGAGTATTTATTGACCCTATTTTA
The DNA here is from genome assembly GCF_052425735.1 of Oculina patagonica. Classification (NCBI taxonomy): domain Eukaryota; kingdom Metazoa; phylum Cnidaria; class Anthozoa; order Scleractinia; family Oculinidae; genus Oculina; species Oculina patagonica. The sequence continues at coordinate 32,150,276 of NC_135765.1, read as the reverse complement.
TTATAAACAATATATTATCCGGTAATCAGGTTAAAAAACCCTGCACCATCCGCGCGTATATGATGACAGGCATAAAAGAAGTTTTTTAAGGCATTTTACCATAACAATAAGCCTGCGAGCATGCTATAACAATTAACGATGCAGCAATCAGATGTTTTTCAAACTAACATATATTATGACTAAAAACTGCTTAAATTGCCCGTTTTAGTGTTACGGGCTAAATGTGGATGAATTAAATCTAAAATGAGCATTTGGTCGAGAGAGGACTGACTGGATCGAGGTTGACTTTTTCCATTCTGCTAGCGAAACATCCCTCTCTTATTGCGGCAGAAACATTATTTTTTGAGGCACCCGGAGGCTGCAACACTATGCGCAGTAGATGTGCGCAGTGCACAACTAGTTAATCACCCTTAGTGGCGCTTCCGATACCATGTTTGAAAAGAAGTAAACAATATTATTGACCAAGTCGCTAAGACTGAGTTGTAGAAATATTGCCCTTATTCTTTCAGTTCACATGTGGACTTCGATATCTTTTCGGTCCAAGCATATGAACAGAGAAAAGAAATAGGGAAATAACATCAACGATTTCTTTTAAAAGAGGAGTATTTTTGAACAAGAGACTTCTTTACACTGGTAAAATTAAGCCCAAATACAGAACAGAAATAATTATTAGTTGCTGGACTTTCCGTATGTCAAGACAGACATAGAGCGCTTTTCAATTGAGTGTCGAAAGTTATTTGCGTTTGATTTAGTTTTGCGTTACTATGCTCAGTGATTGCTTTAAAAATCTACGGCCACTTTCTTAGCCAATCAGAAGTAAAACCGAAACCAATGATTGTGACTGACTCACGCACGTTTTCCCGCGCTTCGTGCCTGTGCCAGGTATTTGCTTCGAGTTTTGATTGGCTGTCTGGATTGTCTGTGTCCTTTGAATTGTAATTGGCCAGAGCGATTTCTTTGGTTTTGGTTTTGCTACACTCATTTGAAAACTGCTCAATAATTAATCATTTAATTACATGTGTTAAGTACTTATGTACGTCATATAATAAAAATAGACTGAATATGCTGTAATAAATTTAATGAACTAATGTTCAACAGTAAAATGAGTTTATCCTCCCTGATCGTTCTTCGCATTAGGGTCAAATTCAATACCTTGGAGGGCTTTAATGATCACCGGCATTGTGATTTCATGCTGCATTTGCTGCGGCTGTTGCTGCTGCTGTTGCTGCAGAAGAGGCTTTTTTGTCACGGAAATCAATACCTAAACCACGGATGGCCAACGAGACCTGGGTACACAATGTGAATCGAATGGAATTACTTACCTTATTTGAATTTGTTTTCGTATTAAATAATCCAGCTGTAATTTCACCAGTTAAAAACTAGGATAATTAAATAAACACCTGATGTAAAAAGGAATTCATTATTTTACGACGTTTGTAACACTGCAGTAGTTTTAAAATTGAAATTATTTTAGAGCTCAAGCTGATATTGTTCAGCAAATTTAGCGGATATTATTACATGCAAGTTTCCTGAATTCGATGCTGTTGATCGGTTGCCACCTAAATATCATCCATGATCAGTAAAGAAACACACTTTTACTTTGCGTGCCGGCGTGTTGATAAATGTTATGAAGTAAGCTTCAGTCATAATAAGCAAGCAGACAATCAACAGAAGATCATGTCTCCAAGCAATTGATTCGCATCGATTCAGTGTTTTGAAAATTACACTTTTTGGAGGGTCCTGAAGGGGTGGTTTAAAATCCTATTTTCCCAACTCTTATTTTGCCCAAATCACCTTTCTTAGCTTATTGTTTTCCCAATATTTGAATTCCCATTCCCAATTCTATTGTTAGCTTGTTTGTGATTCCCAGTCCCAGTAACCAAATCCCATTTTTCCAGGGAAAATTTGCCCAAAATCCCAGTTCCCATTTTACCCCTTCAGGCCCTTCTTTTAGTGAGCACACATTTCTTGAATTCTATTTAGGATCCTGTAGATTTGAGAACAGGTCAGGATTAACCAATGTTGTATATTATGATAAGTTATTGCCTTGAATGTAGATGAAGAAGTCTCGATCGAGGCTATTTTCTAAAAGTAATGTTACTAGTGTAATAACAGATTCTAGCTTGTAAATTCTGTCATTTTGCATTGATGAATGGAGGATTGTAAAGGATGATTGATAATAAATAGCTCACATGAAAACTGTTGCACAGACTTGACTTTTTCTTTACAAGATTAGAACAACAAAGTTGCATTGCAAAGGATTGATATATACACCTGAGTGAAGAATCGTTGACCCATGCAAAGCATAACTGACCATGAACGACACGAAACAAGTGTTTACTGGGATATCGAAAAAATAATTGTTGCCTTTGACAAAATAAGCATGATAATAACATAGATTGCATTAAACATGTTCCTTAGGCTCTCAAAGAAAGAAAATGTCATGATTGTCAATAAAAAGAATATTAACAAGATTACCAAGGATGTCTACACAGAATACCATTGGGTCATATCGTTCATGGTCTATGCTTTTCACAGGATCAACGTTTCTTCAACTAGGTTTATAAACCCGACAAAAAAATCGACACATCACCAACTTTACTACAACGATGGTATTTTATGCCACGTAAGTCGCAGGGATAAGTAAAAGATTGGCATTGTCCCAAGGTCCACCTCTTTCTCTTATTAGCCATCGGGGCCTGCACGGCGACCTGCGCCACTCCCATGCCTGGGTCCCAATGGTTAGGGGAACGAGAATGGAGAGGCCCCTAGACAATGCCTTTAAACTACTGGTATTATTTCTGAATTTCTGATTAGACGAAAAGGAATACAAATTTTATCGGGTATATGATCCCCCCTCAAACAAGAGAGAATCTCTTGCCCTAGGTTAACATGCTTGTCCTCATTTTCCCACTGCCCATTGTGTCTAAAATTAATGTAAGTAAATGCTGTATGTTGCTGCTGAGATACTGAGCTAGTTTACGGACATGCCACTTAAACCTAGAAAACAAATATTTTAAATGAGCGTAACATGGTAAAAAATCTCAACGGGAAAAAGGCAGACCAGTTGCTATATACAGTCTAAATACAAAGCGTGATCGAGTATCTAAACTAGCGACGACCGAGAACAAATCCAGCTAGTGGCAGGGTGGAGAGTTGGACCCCGGGACTTCTGAGAACACCTCCGGCCAACAAGTTAGTATAAAGCTAGAGCTCGACCAAGTCCGACCGAAAACACTTTCTTAAATTACTATCAGTAGCTATCAGTTAGAGAGTAAGCCACATCAGCTCTAGCTGGTTTAATGCGGGTCCTCTATCCAGGTCAAATTGGAATTTAGAAATGTTGGTTTTTCAGGAGGGAAGAAAACCGGAGAACCGGGGGAAAAACCCTTGGAGCAAGGACGAGAACCAACCACAAACTCAACCCGCATATGGCACCTGGCCGGAATCGAACCCGGGCCACATTGGTGGGAGGCGAGCGCTCTCAGCCTCTCACCTTTGCGCCACTCCTGCTCCCCTACAAATCTAGACGCAGCACAATCTCTCTTAAACTTACAACACTGTAACGCAAAAAGGACGTAACAGCATCAATTTTTTTAATGGATTACTGCTAGACGTTCTCCTGTTTCTATTCATTTTGGAAACTGGGGGGAGGATAAGAGTTATGTCAAAGTAGATGCGAGGGAAGGCTGAACGAACCTTCTGTGCCCCATGTGCAATTGTCTAGGCATTTCATACTGGGAACGACTCTGGCGTAAATATTGCTTTATGTTAATGTAAAATTCCAAGAAACAAAACTTTGTTTATAAGACGCCCACAAAAGCAGTCAAACCGGTAATTTCCAATTTACCACCAAAATTATTCAGCAGCTCCTCTAATATGTACATAAATTATCGTCAAAACCTTTGTTAGTTGACATAATTACTAGGGATGATTAGGTGAAGTAACTTCTGTCAATCATCAATGAGCCCATTTGTCCAGAGAACTGGGCCCTAACTTGTTAATGATAGGTCTATATCCTGTTGAAACGTTAGCCATAAACTACTCTTTGCATAAAAATAAAACCACTGTAATTCTGGTGTAAAATTGTACTTATTCATTCAAGCAATCTTGATCCTTTAGTTTGGTACGTACTTGCAGATCAAAAAAAAAATGAAAGGATAAATCAAACCAGAATAATTTAATTTTTGTCTAATCAGAAAAGGGTTCAAGAGCGCTCTATAGGTATCGCTCAGTGAGCTCTCCATTTTCGTCTCTAGAAATGCTTGATTATCTCAGCCAGGAGGTGCTGGGCACGAGAAACTTTGAATGTCCGATTTCCTCTATGGCGCGGGCCTGCAAGTTATCATGGTAGTTGTATTCATCAAACCATCCATGATCAAATCATGCGCAAGACTAAGCAACGATGAACACAACTACCATGATTCCCTGCAGACGCGCGCCATGAGGGAATCGGGCATTCTCTCGTGCGAAAGTCCCGACGCTAAGAAGCGGCTCTGGAAAAATTCAAAAGTGACACTTATTTTCCCAATCAATCCTAAGTTTCGCGCGACTTATATACTTGGCATGAAACACACCTGTATCAGAGTTTACTACACGAAAAAAAAAATGCAAGCTTTGTGGTTAAAGCTCGTAAAGTAGAAAATTAATTCTTGTTACAGTTTTGTCGTGCACCTTTTTTTTATTTTTAATTTTATCAATCATCAACACAAACTGACAGTACACGGAAGTATAGTCCATTAACCTAATAACAATACTTCCTTTAGAAAAAAGACCGCGAGACTCACTAATCTATCTTCAAAACATTTGTGGCAATTTATTACATCGATAAACACTTATCAACAAAGGCTTCTTTTGTATTCTTGTAAAATAAAGTGCTTGAGCTCACGGAGTAATTCTCCTGTACATGAATCACGCGTATCTCCCTTTGATCACGCTCTTTTATAACTTTGCCTTGAGAGCCTCAGTGGAGGAGAAGACTGGCACGAGAAATCCAATCCTGATACGATCGACAACAAAAAATGCCTGTTTTTTTTACGTGCTACATAAGGAAATAAAAGGTTTGGGAGGAACGCGTGCATCTGCCTAGGGGGCTACAGAACTACAAAAAATCTGTCTGATTAATCTTCATTATGGCGCACACCTTAACTACATCTATGCACTTCACAACAAGGGAGGCCAATTAGTCGTCACGCAATGCTAGTGTGTGACAATCCAAGTAACGGCAGCAAAGGAAACTATCTACCAGTTTGTCTACCTTACATGGCTAAAGCTCTTTCTATTATCTCTTTAGCATTGACAGTTCGATTTGAGGTTATAAACACTGGCGCGCTGTGTGAAAGCGCCTTTATCAGAAATATAACTTTGTTGTCGGCGGATCGACCTCAACGGATATTAAGAAAAATTAAGCCGAACATCATTGATTTGCGCCCTGAAAAGTATTGGCTAAAATTGACTCTAGAACAGCTGTTTTTTTTTTACCTTTTATAGTGTCACGATCATGATCAGAAACGCCAAAACCAGCCTACAGGAGCAATTACTTTCACACTGCGCACCAGCGTTTAGTCTCGACAATATCATACCCAGGGCTTCCATTCCAATTGAACAGCGAGTCGCATTTGTCTAGCATGGGAATCAAAAATGAATCAAAACCCTGGGTACAAGATTGGCTTTAGCAAAGGAGGAAGCGGTTCAAGTTTGGTGGACCAGCGGTCCCATAGGTACGGAGGTGTTGGTGCTGGTTGCCATGACAGCAGGACCCATACCAACAGCAGGCTGCACGATGATGGTCCCTTGGTTGCTCGTACGGGACCTGCAACAGCAGCAGTAGCAGTAGCTGATCATGACAATGACGAAAAGAATCGAGCCCCCAACCATAGCTCCCTTGCTGGCATCGTTCATTTCATGCCACCATGCAAAGACACCTAAAACAAACAAAGATTTACAAGTTCAGCTAACAGTGGAGAATTTAATTTGTATCACTTAACATCTGTCCCTGTAGAAGACCAGTTCTATAAGTCGATATATTGGCCATTAAATTTGTCTCAGCTTCTGTAATTTTAGCTTTGCGTTTTAAATTGTTTTATTTTCACGTCGAGTGAGGCTACTGTAGTGCGTGTATCACCTGACCTAGAGAGATTTGGACTAGTAACGGTTAGCATTTGAACGTTTCACTATACATTCATAGTGTCAATAGAATTTATGAAGAGCATTCAATACATTGAGTCCCTTTTTACCTAAAAGACAGTCTTTAAATCGAAGGACACCTCATAATAACAGTTTACTTATGTAAATTGTGCCTCCCGCATCCTGAACTTCCGTTTAACTTAGGATGAACTTCTGTTGTTAAGATCAATTTATTATGACGTCACGTTGCTATGGGCCACGTGCGCCCGAGGAGATGAGAGAATTTTTCAATCGAGCGAGCTGTGAGCTGTGTGTATCTCCCTCAGGTGTTGAGTATTAAAAAGTTGTGTTAAAAAGAACCAGTCATCGTGTTTATTCGTCGCCCCGCGACATAAATACTAAAATCATAAAGATAATGCTAAAGATAACGGATAAAAAACGAGAATAGTTAAGAATAGGAAGATTGAGCAGGATTTCGCATGGACGTGGAATTTAAAAGATACAGCCGGCTTGCCAGGGGTTCTCGGGATTCTCTTCTAAAAATTGTAAAGCACGGTGATTCCAGGAAGAGCAAGGACAGCAAATGGTTCTGAGTTTCAGAATTGGAGCTAATCTTACATATGCACAACTTTTGTTTATTTTGTAAAAGAAATTTTGTAGACTTGCCACACGCGTTGGTAATAATTGGCAGGTCTCCCTCCATCACCGTCACCTTCACAGGATAAACGCCTTTTCCCAAAATCTCACCTCCAGCTAGTAGCTTAACCTGTTTGAAGACGACGACAACTGCATGTTAGATTTTTCACCCCGCCATCGATTACGAGTACATATATAGAAGGGAGCTGAGTAAAGTCATTCATGACACTTTTCACGCAATTGCGCGAAATGTTGCACGCTGCGCTCCAGGTCTTTTAGACTGCTGTGCTTTGTATAAATAAATGATAAAAACAAGTATTTTAATAGCACCAAAACCCACTAATTGCCCATGGAACTTTACAACAATTGATATAGTGAAATGCAAGTCAAAGGAGGTAGTAGAATGCTCTTGACTTTTTTAACAGTTCAAGAAGAGAACATATAGGTAAAGTATTAAAAAAAGTAAGTTGTAGCGTGGTTAACGAATTTAATTAACGTTATCTTTGCCGCGCATGTTTTCTTTACTTTCTAAGTGCTGTTATTGTGTGTGCACTGTAAAGATCGTGAGCACTACACGAAGCACCAACCGTTAGACGTAGATCGTCGTCGTTTGGAGTGAGTCCGACTTGGACGTACACGCCAGCGGAAATGACACCAGGCAAGGATGCGGTGAAGCCTGGCACTTCTACAATGTCGTCACTGGTGTAAGTGTGGGACCACGTGATATACAGATCTGGAACATCCATTGAGGCGGTCACACTCACTGGGTCATCACACTTATTGACCTAACGGGAAATACAAGTAAATAACTGTTAGCCGAAATCGTGAAATTCTGACTGAACGGGTTACTTAATAGCCGCGTGAGAAGTGCAATGAAAAGTAAGTATAAACCACTATATTGTCCGATATAAATGAAATGTAATGTAAGAAAAATTACAGTTTCAAGATTAGAAAAATTCAACACTTTGAGACAGGCGAATCCCGTTGTTGGGGTTGATTTTATCGATGGAGAAGCCTTTCAGAAAAACGAGAATAGAGATCAATGCAACTTCACAAATAATGTGCTCTTGACGAAGAAAATGTTAATAAAAATTCACGAGATCGATTCAATCATTATGACAAAAATATGTTCGTTTAAAGAGATTTCAGCTGTAAAGTAATTACCTCAAGCTTAAATGTGATTGGCTTGTCAACAAAATCCATTTTGCACGTGATTGTGCTGCAGTCGTCACTGATAGAACATCCGTCATCAAGAGTCCTGCTAGAGCCAGTACTACAGGAACCGCCAAACTCGACATTCTCGGCTAAAAGAAAATGAAACTATTTTATCAATCGTGAGATATCTAAAGCCATTTTATGAAAACTGTTGAAAAATTACTTTCAAGTCTGGCCAAACATTGTGGTTATAGCCCGGGTAACAAGACGGAACTCATGCAGCGAGTGGCAGCAAGTAACGTCAGGGAAAAAATTACTATTGAAACTCTAACTTATTTCTTCTATTCACCCAGTTCTGAAGTTTACATCAAGCCTTTAAAAGGCATTTACAAGTCTCACGAAATTTTGAATGTCATGTACGGTCATGCGTATCTGGATCCATCGATTCCAAGAAATTGACGTTCAACGATGGACTGAAACTTGGAACCACCCTCCAATCATTTTTGTCCAATGGTCACGAACCGAAGCATGATAATTATAAATACCTTTTACTGTGTAAATTCCTTTTGCAATTCCTTTTGCATTAAGTCTTTTCGGAAGCTCACAATTTTTAAGTTCGAAAGGTGACAAAACGTATACATAGTTGACGAGATTTCCACGAATCGAAACCATGACCTGCAGAAATTCCGAGAAATCATCGTTCACGCGAATTTTTTTTCATATCTCAGTTGTCAACTGGGTTATCAATTTAAACGTTGTTAATAATGTGTTAAAAATCTGTTATATAAAATTCCATTTCATTCTCTAAACGAACCAAGAAAATTTAATTATATAAAGCTTTTAATATTGCTTGCATTTATGATTTGAATGATGATGAAAACTTTCAACAGCCTACAAAGGCAAACGAAAAACAAAGCGGTACTACGACGAAATAGGTTTCCCTTGACATTAATTACTGCGAGAAAGTGTTGGCTACTAAACCTACCAAACCATCAACGATTGACTGTAGTGATCTGGTGCTAAAATGTTTAGGGTATCTCGGAAAGAATTAGCCACGTATAATATAAAAAAGTTTACAGATCAAACTCGGCACAAGCAACCAGTCAACAAGTCTTTTCCCACCTGGGTAATGCCGATCAGCCAAAATCTGGCGTAGTAAACAAAATAAGTTGCAAACAGAAAAGTGAATTTGTAACTGTGGTAAAACAGAAAAAGTGAATTTGTAACTGTGGTAAAACAGAAAAATAATTGAAGACGTGCTAGGTTTCGAAACACAAAAAGGCTGTCAAAACTACTAAGCAAGCATTACATGGACTTTGACAACGATTACGGCGTTGGGCAGGAGGCATATTACCACCAACAACCAAAGAAGTCGAATATTATGGCTAATTTACACTGTACGATTTGCTTTATTTGAATTACAAGGATAAAAATCGGGCCGATTTTTATCTGTGCACTTATAAATTTGGAACAAATTGGACCTACAAATCATGTCCTTTATATACTGAGAGAGCTTAATTCTTCGCACTTATAATTAACCATGAGCATAAATTAATATTTATACAGAGTATGAGTTTTAAAGTCTGCATCAGATAATTACCTGCGTTTGAAGAAATAAGTTGGCTCAAAACAAAAATGAAAACTCCAGTAGCAAGAGTATGTCTTGGAGAAAACAAATAAACGGAGGAAAGTTACGCAACTGAAGCAACTCTATGCAGTTGGCGTCTAAATGATTCAGCTTCAGCTGCTTGATTGACACGGATTCCGGAAATTTCCGGTTTGACAGGTTTTGTAGTATTCTCAGAAGGGAATTTTTGTTTCTCGGAATTGTGCTATAATTATAACATAAGCATACCGTAAATGATCTAATTAACGCCCGGGGCGTATATTAAATGTTCGGGGTCCTAGGGGAGGCGTTAAATAGATATTAGGCGTTTATTTCGCGGCACTTAAACTGTAACAACGTCAACAAAACAAATTGGATGCGTAGTTTTCTAGCGGAGTAAGATACAAAAAAAAGTTGATGAGTAGGAGACTAATCTAATCTGCGCAAATGCAAAGCCTAGAGATGTTGTTCATTGTTCGATATCGACGTTTTCATCGTCATCGAGGACAACCATGTTGGCGTTGTTGGGCTCGCCGATGTCCGAGTCAAGCAAGAAACTAACTATATTGCGTGATTTTACTATATATGGAGCATTTCCTTGGTTTTAGAGGTGATTCTTACGTGTTCTTGGACGGGGCGTCTATTAGCCACGGGGCGTTTATTAGAGGGGGCGTCCAATACAAACTTTACACTCTGGGGAGGGGTTTATTAAATATGAGGTGTTTATTTGGGAGTGGGCGTTTATTAGATCATTTACGGTAGATAAACACAAAGCAATATTTATGCAAATCTGCCCCCATGGGGCACAAAAGACGGCGCTCAGCCTTCCCTCGATCCATTGCGACTTTACTAGTGACCGCCTTATCAGTGTGTTCACTTGTCCGTTAATTTGGGCTGTTGCTGGTTGGGTTGCGAGTTTTAGTTGGCCAGTCGTCTGTGAAAGCGGAAGGCATGAAACTATTTAGAAGCATAGCAAATTTTGAATGGACTTTCAAACGCAACCGGCTATGTTTTACTTTCAGTTGTTTTTGCATTGGCTGATTTTCATAAAATATAATTGGCTCAAAAGCCTCGTGCAACGCGCTCTTATGCAATGGTAACCCATCAGAGCAAGCATTCTACATTTTCAACCAATCAGGAGCGAAATCAAAACCACTCGTCATTTGCCTTACGCGCGTTTTCCCGCTTTTTGCGCCGGTTGCCTTTTTTTGCTCGAGGTTTAAAAAAAAAAAAAAAAAAAAAAAAAAGCTATTGTTTATGATAAGGTTGTCAGTCAGAAGAAAAGATTATAAGGTCCTGGTAAAACGGAAAGGCTATCATAAGGAGTTTAACTCATGGATTGAAAACAGGGGGGGGGGGGGAAGAAACTTCCTTTATTACACGGCTCAAAAAATAATCATAGCGGTGCCGGGACCCAAAACTGCGCAGAAGCTATCGAATGGTTGCTAAGGGTGTAGTGAATAGCTTGACAAAGTTCATTGTATAGTTCACATGTTTTGGTCTTGACCGTGCACAAAACACAATAGCTATTTGCATTTTAATTGCTCCTTTGAAGTTCGCCGGACATCAAAACGACAAACAGTGATAACGGTGTGACCAGTCTGGCAAAAGAAAGGCTTGCGAATTATCCTTATTAAAAATAACTCCAATGATACTGAAATTATTTTCCATATTTTGTTCGTTAAATTTCAACCGTGATAAATTTTTCGCTTTGTTATTCCACGCCGCCAAAAAATTCTCATTGACGCAAAATATCAGGTGAGAAATCTGGCTGGAAATGCCAAAACCAAGTCAGCGGCGTATAACATCAAACGCAAACACCGCCATCATTCGCATTTCACACGCACGCAGTCATTGATATCTAAATCTTTCTGAGAAAACAAGGGTTGACGTCTTTCTTAGCAACGGCTTGATTGACATAGACTCGCACCGTTTCCAGGCACTGCTATGATTTCAAAGAAAAGTGCCCACTTTCTGCCCCCCCCCTGATTGAAAAAGATGAGCTTACAGATTAATAAGATGTTATAATAGACAACAGAGAAATTGATTAAAAACATATTTTAGCTGATATCAAGCCTCAGCTAATGAAAGGGACGCTTACCACTCCTGAAGGAAAGGGAAAAGTGATACGACAATATGGAATCCAGAGAGAATGCATCAGTCTATTTTACGAGTGATGTTATATAACTAAATGAATACGTGTATTGTTCTTGCTCTTCTAAGATACTCCTGGACCAAAACTGGTAAGCATCACGTCAATTTTCTTTTAGGCAATTAGAAAACATCCGACCACGCATTCTTTCAAGTTATTCTGCTTTTATGTTAAGATGGTATTCAAGAAACGACGTTTTTGAAACCCAATATGCCAGATATTCTTTCGCTTTGTTCTACTGTTTCAACCACTTTTCTCGCTCAGATTTCTTAATGTTCCATGTTCTTCCAAGGTCTTCTTTAGGAATTGAATCTTTGCTTAAGATATTTTCAGTGAAGAAACTTCGCCACTGATTCTATTCGTTTTTGAGGTGAGGCGTGTCTCGCTGATTGCCCTGAGATTAGGTCGGTGTTGTCGAATAGCATGTCTCCACCAATATCATACTTCATATTGTTCATACCACTTCTGGTTTTATTCCACAAGAGCATCACTTTTCATACCAGTACAGAGAAAATCCCCACCTTGAGCGATGGGCCTAAGTAAGTAAGTAAGTACAAAGAAAGAGGTTCTTAAGAGAAAGCCAAAGCAGGATCATATAGACTCTTAGTTTTTGGCCATCGTAACGTGATTAAAAATATAACACAAACAGCGGTGATAAACTATAAGAAATATTCTATTAAATTTAAAGGGTGTGAAATTTGGAACAACCTTCCTATATTAATCAAAAACGCTAAATCACAGTCATTTGTTATTTTTAAGAAAAAAATTAGAAAATATTATCTTGATTTACTACCTTAATTTATCTATATAGCCTTTGTAGGTATATAAGTATAATAGTTTTACAAGCCGTTTACATGTTGATTATATATTTATTGTTTTATACCCTTAAACATATAAAGGGCTCTCCTTGTTAAGCCCACAAGGGTTTGTCGAGAGTTCCTGCTCTACTCCATCATATTTAATAATAATAAATGTATCAACGACATGTTGGCTTAATTGTAGAGCGAAATAAAGATTGAAAGATTGATTGAATAATAATAATAATAATAATAATGTTCTTTACCCAGGGAGCTCACATCACCAAAGGTGTTATGAAAGATAAACATTATGAAAAATCGCATTTTTATAAACTTGACGTTTCGTATGCTAAGCTACATACATTTTCAAAAGTATGACCGTTAAAATTTTCGGCAACTATTTATATATTGTTATGAAAGGGATCTGGAACCGAGACTGAGACAATTGACCTATAGCAGTAACTTAATATTTACATTAGGTTAATAAAGTAACAACCTCTCACTGCCGACATTGGCATTTAAAGAAGGTTGTAGTTCATGAATGTATAAGGTCTCTTTAATCTTGCAGTGGAGGTCAGTTTTGCCTGACGCAAGGATTTCAAAATGATCCCATTTGATGTTATGGCCTGTGGCTTTTATGTGATCAGCAATAGCTGATGGATGGTCGCATTTAGTGAGGGCCTTAAAGTGTTCAGTTTTTCTGTCATGTAATCGTCGTTTTGTTTTCCCAATGTAAACATCGTCACAGTCCCAGCAGCTAGCTTTGTAGATGACCTTAGATCGTTGAGAACGGTTGAGGCGGTCTTTGTACGGAAAGAAGGATTTGATGCGGCGTGTGTTCTGAAAAATGATCTTAAGGTTGACAAAAGAGTAGAAGTTGGATACACAGGATTTAAGGCGTTTAGTGATTTGGATGCTCGGAAGACCTAAGTAGGGTAACAGGATTATGATATCTTTTTTAGGAACTGTCGCAACAGGGGTGTCTGGCTTGTTTTTGTGTCTGTTCAAAACATCGTTAACGTTGTACGTGATAATGCCTTGGGGGTAACCATTTTGCAGCAAGAGCTTCCTGAGATCTTTAATACTGAGCGGATTGTAATAATGAGGCAGAGGAACAGATTCGGAAACAACGATAGGTAAGTGTGCGGACCCCGGGGGGGGGGGACTCCCATATTAAAGGGACGGGGATGCTCGTCGGAAATTTGTAAAAGAACCCCTAAAAGAGACCAATCTGGGCGTGGCTAAAGCTATTTTAAACCCCTATAAGATACCAAAATTCGGAAAAAAGAACTCATATTTGTTGTTTTCTTCGTGTGCGACCCTAAACGAGACCCTGACAGCTAAAAATATTGCCATTTTCCCCAGAACACCCTAAGCGAGACCCAACGTCCGAAATTTATACCCCTAAGCGAGACGACGAGCATCCCCGTCACTTTCATATGGGAGTCCCCCCCGGGTGTGCGGATAAGATTAATTTTGTATTTTCATGGTGTAAATGAATCCCACTTGGTGTAGAGGCCGGTGAAAGTCTTCTTCCGGTAGATAGAGGTCATGAAAGTGTTGTCGGGGCAACGTTTGACAAGAATGTTTAAAAAAGTAATATCATTGTCTTGTTCAAATTCAAAAGTGAACTTGATACTGTTGTGCCTACTGTTTAGATACCGCAAAAACTCATTAGCAGTGTCTTTGCTGTCAAACAAGGTGAAGGTGTCATCCACATATCTATACCAAGAAGAAGGACGAACTCTGGCGTTCAAAACCCACTTTTCCTCAAAGTGGCACATGAAGATGTTAGCCAAAACTGGGCCCAAAGGCGAACCCATGGCTACACCATCAATTTGGTCGTAATACTGGCCATCAAAGAGGAAATGGCTCTTCTAAGTGGCGAACTCCAACAATTTCTGCAGAACAGGACGGGGCAATGTCGGTGGATCAGGAAGAGAATACAATTTTTCTAAACAAATATGTATTGTTTCATCAAGTGGCACATTTGTAAAAAGAGAACTAACATCAAAAGAGCACATTAATTCATTGTTATGTTTGTACGATTTGGCCCAGTCTGCAAAACTAAACGATAAGTTAAGTTACTGCTGTAGATCAATTGTCTCGGTCTTGGTTCCAGACCCCTTTCATAACAATATATAAATAGTTGCCAAAAATTGTAACGGTCATACTTTTGAAAATGTATGTAGCTTACCATACGAAACGTCAAGTTTATAAAAATGCGATTTTTCATAATGTTTATCACCGCTGTTTGTGTTATATTTTTAAGCGATGACGTGCAACTGATGACGTCATCGCTTTAATGCAGGCACCCGATCGACCGGATCCGTTTAGCTCAATCGAACAGAAATCAAGTTTAACTTAATAACAAGAAATCGCCGCGTAGAACACAAAAGCAAGATACTCCCGTGCAGTAAGAATGGGACCCTACAATGTATAAACGAAAGAGACTAAATTTTATGTGATGGAATCTATTAGATTTAGTAGACAGAGATTTCTAGTTCTTAGACTGAGAGACCGTTTGACCTTTCTCGCAGCTTAAAAGCTAGCTCCCGCGTATCGTATGTCGTTTGTCGCAAGTCACGCTATAATATAACGTAATCTTTGTCGAGACAACATAGGGAAATCAAGAAAAAAATAAAATATAAAATATTACTGCAGTTGTACAATTGAGCAAATCTACGAAGAAAATGTATTTTTAACCCCTTGTGAAACGTCATCGCTTCAGCATGTATTGCATGCCGTTTATTAATCAAAGCCAAAGCAGTTTGCGGTCTAGGAAGAACAAAATATGGCGGTTTGCTGAATGTACGACCCCCCTTTAATAGACCCTCGAGAAAGTGTGTGACGCCAACACATACCTAATAATTTCAAGCTCTTGAGGTAAACACAAAGTCTATTTTCAACATGGTCGTTTGTTATGGTGATTAGGTATGTATTCCATTGTTCTACGACCCCCTTCTACGTATACAAGTGAACAGTTCTTGTTATCATATCATCATGTACAATGCGTGATATCAGAAGCTTATGAACTTCTGATAAGCTCCTTTAGTGCTCAGACTGAATGTTATTACCATAAAGGATTAACAACCCAAAAGTTTGAACTATTTATATTTATTAGCTGTCAAAAAACCTATTCATCACGTATAATCATGGCACGTTTAAGATATTTTTGCTTTCTTTCAGGGTCTTTATGAATGGCCCCAAAATGAATCCATTTTTTATTTGTGAAGAACAGCACATGACTCACGCATACCATTCAAATGGTGTTGACAGTTGTCACGGCTGGATTAGCGTCAATGCTTTTTTCTGTTCAGATAATATAAACGAGAACTGTTTGACAAGATACGGTCATTTCACATATCCATGGTGAATTAATAACAAACATTCAAAAATATATACTATTCACGTGGGAAACAATAGATTGCATACCTACGTCAATTTCTAGAAGTTTAATTGAAATTTGAGAGTGTTGCAAGATTAACTTCGCGTGACCGTTATAAATGTGCATGTAAGCGCTGTCGGTTCATTGCTAGAAAAGTTTCGATACGCAAACTCTGTTCTACGACATCAACAGCCCAGAGACAATGGACGCCAATGGAACAAATTAACTTCCCTTTTCAGAAGTATTTTATTTCATTTTCGCATTGAGCAAGGTGGACGAACGAACATCGCAACACTGATCTGTTCCGTCTCTTTCTGAAGGTAGCGTCAATTTACTATGGCTGAATCAGCGTCTGTCTCGACAGGTTCATCGCAAGGTGGTACAAGTTTTGACGAACTATGCAAGGGGATAGTTAAGAACTATTCTTTTAACGTGGTTGATCTCCGTAACAAAACAACGCGGGAACGAATAGATGCACTGATCACTAAAATAAAAGATACAATAGATTCCTTGGAATTGCAATCCGAAAGAGCAATCGAACTTTTCTGTATCGGGAAAACGTACGCGGTAGAAAGAACGCGTAAAATATTCAACCCGACCAATGTAGATACATGGAGGCTAGGCGGTATAAGCAAACGCTGGAACGAAGAATACAAAGACAGAGGATATGATGGTTTGGTTGTTTTAGGTGCTGTGACCCGTGGTATGCTCAAAGATGATTGCAACAAACACGTTTGGGACCAACAGCTGTACGTCCTTGCTCTGGAAAATACCCTAATATCTCACTTCGCCTATGAGGAGTGTGATCAACGGTTGGCAAACACATCGTTGTATCCAGGAAATTTGCAAAACGGATTGTCTGCTGGGTACGTTATCTACATGGCCTTCAAGTACGAAGAGCTGGAAGAAACATAGGAATCCGACGAGTCGAACGACTCGATCGATCTCAGCGAATTTTTTGACGAAGACAAATGATTCTTACTATAGATTTTAATAACTTTTGACCTTTATTCACGTAGAGTTCTGACAGTTGAATACTTTTAAAACAATTATTCCACGAGCGCGCGTTGGATATTCAACAAGCGCGAGTTAAAAAAAGCCCAAAGGAATTGGAATATTTGAGCTCCCCAGCTGTTTTCGTTGACGCGTATCGGCTACCAATTTGTGGTGAATGTTATTATATACCATTGCCTGTTAACCAATCAAAACGCAGAAATTGCCATATACCATTGCTAGCTTTTAATAAATGTGATGATATCATTTATTTTGAGACTGTAAATTCCTGTATCTTGGACTTAACAGACCTTCTCTGAACTGAATTCAATTGATTTCGATCGTGTTTTTTTAACTCGGTCATTTGACCTCTAAAACGTACGTTAATCAACGTTCTCACTCATCAGAGTGGTAAGTGCCATAAAATAAAAGTTTAAAGTCATAAAACAAATTTTTAATAATAGTTACAAAATCATCGAAATAAATTTATAATCACTCTTCAAAAACTCACTCTTCGTAACCGATAGGCTAATGTGTAAATTCCATCGTTTTTAAATATCTTTTATCATCATAACAGCTCAGTGAAATCTTATTTACTTCATAAGTTGCAACGTCATGTTCTTCACTTCTTATAATATTCATTGATGTAATTGTTGTTTTTGTAGAATAGTGTATTTTTATTTCTACGCGTGGGTAGGCTTTTATAGATTGTGCTCCTAAAAGTGGCATATTATGCTACTAGCAGTGCTCAAAATTTTGCCAAATTATGCAAAAATTATGCCAGAATTCCCAAATTATGCTTCTGATTTCCGAAATTATGCTCACAAAATGACGTAGATTCTATACATAGAGGTGCGCAATAACGACACCAAATTAGGATGTTTTTTAAATAAACTGTTGTTGTAAATTTATTTGTGTTTATGGCAGTTTATCACGGCCGTCAGCTGTCCAAATTAGCTGCTCGCATCTCTAAACCGTTTGTAAAATGCCTCCAACGACTTAACAATCACAATTGTATAGCTAAAACACGCATTGCAAGAACAAACTACCTAAATTTCATTTATTTCTGTAGAAAGTACACCATATCTACTACATTTTATGAATTTATGCTCCAAAACGTGCTAAAAATTGCTAATTATGCCGTGGCAGTGCTCGTTTCACAAATTATGCTTTTTAGCTCCAATTATGCCAAAAATTATGCTAGCACAATCTATAAAAGCCTACGCGTGGGAATCTAATTCTATTTTTGGTAACAGAAAAGTGGTAATTTATTTCATCACAAAGAACTGACAATGTTCTTTATTCATCGCTTCGGGTTGTAAAATAAACAAACAGGTTTCAAAAACAATAGCAGTGTAGTGAAGCCTTAATTTTTTTAGTTAAAATATATATAGTAGAATGTGTGATAAAGACTTGCATGAATAAAAAAAATAATGGATTGCTGAAAAAATTGGATCTCACCAATGTTTAGTGACTGATGAATTAAAAGATGTAAACTCAAGTTATCAGTTCATTCGAGCAATGTATGTGATCAAATGATCAGGGTTATATCTAGGATTTATCGTTTGGGGAAGAAGTCCTGAATGGCCAAAGGCCAGGAGCTTCCTAGGGGGTGCAAATGTTTTGAAATGAATATGCGCTGAGATGCAATCTGGTGCATTTTAAGACACAATTTTTAGAAATGTTACAGTGGTATTTTATTTTTATTTTTTTTAGGCGTGATCACGTTCTGACCCGATATAGTTACTTATATACTGTAATTTAATGATAGCAATACTTTTGGGAGGGAACTTTTTCCCCTCAAATACCCAAGATAGAACCCCTGATGATGCAGGTACAATCATTTGTGAACAGTGGTGAAATAAACGAGTGTTTGAGTCCGCTTTTTTTTCGTAAATTTTTAGTTACTTTGGGTAAATCAAGTTCTGTAAAAATATTCAACCATATTATATAATGTATTTCTTCATTTTTTGTTTACTCAAATCGTTCATTAAGATTTCTGCAAGCGGTTCATTCATACATTCTAATATTTTATCAAAACAATACAATTTACTTTAATAAATTGCCGACGATTTGGGTAGAAATTCATAAAATTAATTCTCAGTTGACTGATTTTACAATTTGCCAAAGCTCATCAGTTTTTATCAAATTGCTCATTGCTTCCATTAAGAGTTGAATATTTGCAAAAAGAGTAATAAAAAATGTGCAGATTCTTTCAGTGGGCCGTTTCGATGAACAACCTGTTGATGACGAGACTACAATCTTGGAAAAAAGTAGTTGACACATTTCATGGTATTTAAAACACAAGTTTTTATATTTATCTTCACTTTAACAAAATGCCCCCTTCCCTCCATCCAATGTTGTTTGATTGTAGCAACTCAACATTGATGTGGGGGGAGGGGCTGGGAAGAAGTAGGGGTAAGGGGACGAAAAATATTGCATTGCAATTAAAGGGGTAAAAATGACATTGTCAACACTTGTGTCACTTATTGTAGCTCCACTGTACTGCCCTGAGGAAACAAAATCATCAAAAGAAGAAAACCCAAGCACACGCCAAGAGCCAAGAGGCAAAGACAATTTGCCGTTGAAGAAAAGTGGAAACATTGAACAATCATTTTAATTGTTTAGATTGCTATGAAAATATACACTTTGTCTATACTCAATAATGTTTTTGTCCAATAAGAAAAGGCCGCAAGAGCGCCCCACAAGTATCGCCCAGTGGCCTCCTCATCCGCATCTCCAGAAATGATTAACAGTTTTTTCAACCAGAAAGCTTTTGGCACAAGAAACTTTAAACCTCTTGTACAGGCCCCGATGGCTAAGGAGCGGCTCTGGGAAAATGCAATTCTTGTACTATACGAAAGTTTATGATGATTGAATTGTGTTGATTTTATTGTCGTGTTAATACGATTGTTTATATGTTTGCTAGGAATTAATTACTGCTTTGTAATTGAGTCTCGCAAAGTAGAACTTTCTTTTTCAGAACCCAGGGTTAAAGTAGAACGTTAAGAACCTGTTTAAGCTTTCTTGTGCATCATTATCATCATCATTATCATCATCATTTTTCTTTACCCTCGGATTTGTAGAGTAGCTTATACAGCTAATCTCCGAGCATTCACAGTAAGCACAATACAACGGGCAAAGACCAGACCACAACACCGGGAGCTCCATGCCCTACTCTTTACGATAAGCTTGTGAGTTCTTTTACGTCCCCTGCTGACCATAACACTGAAGATGCAGGAGACGAGGCCTACGGTTTATCGTCCTTATCCGAGAAGCAGCTTTTTATTATCAATCGTCTGTAGCTTTTTTTATCAATCGTCGACGCAAACTGACCGTGCTTAGAAGCTACAGTCTATTAAACTAGTAACAACACGTCCTTTAGAAAAGGCCTCGAGATTCTTAAAACGCATATTAGATTTATCCTGGAAGCCTCTGTGCAGTAGAGGGACCGGCACGAGACAGCCTATCCGGCTAGTCTCACATAGAACTTATAAAACATGTCGGATTTAAAATTCAAGAGGGCTCCCGTGAAAACTACAGTTCTTTGCGCATTCTGAGTCAAAACGTTGATGAATCTACTAACTAGCTTCCTTCAAAGTCGTAATCATTTTGGTCATCGCGAAGCGAATGCGTGGCAGTGAAGGTTAAAGCTACGAAGAAGACAAACTAATCACCTCAGTCGACTGAAACGTACAATACGAACTGTAACAACACACCTTAAACTCGTAGGCATAAATAAATAAATAAATAAATAAATAAATAAATAAATAATGTGTCAGTGTCAGTGTATCTAGCACGGCTGTGTTAATTGGGGACACTGTAAATAAATAAACAAATATTATAAATCGAACATAAACATGTTAAAAGTCCCAGCTGGCAGGAGGCTGACCAGCTGGTTATTTACAAAGCGTGGAGAATTTGAATTTGGGACCACCAAACACAAATTCATCTAATGGCGGGGAGGTGGATTTGAACCCGGGACCTCCGTATTTCAAGTTCAGCGCCCTACCACTAGGCCACAAAAGGGCCTTTTTTGAAAATAGTATTTAGATGTCAAAGCATTATCATGAACAGCCTGAAATAAAAATTTACTAATATGAGTTATTCCCTAAACCACAACGACTAAATAACTCAAAAAGGATTTTGTTTCAAATTTTTATTGCGTAAGAATGCTCAAACAAACCTAGAAAAGCAATTTCTTTACATTGCACACGCATGTTTAGTCTGGCATAATCTCGTACTTAGAACCCCCTTAGAACTTCCATTCCAGTTGAACAGCGGTCGCATTTGTCAAGCATGCGAAATAAAGAGTAAAGACTCTTGGTACAAGATTAATCTCACAACACATAGCTGTCAAACGTGGCGCGCGTGCGCAGTTCCTCCCAAAACTGCCTCATGACAATCACTGATCCTGCTTATGCTAATTTTGTTTCCCGTGCTATTTCTGTAGCATTTTCTTACAAACGTCTTGTACACTTCCGCATCAAATTCTTTCAAAGTTCGATGCGGCGAGAACCGGAAGTGATTTTGGATTTTTGCGATTGACCGCTGTGAATCTCAGCAATTGAGAAAGCGGCTCAAGTATTGTAGAACAGTGGTCCCATAGGCATGGAGGTGTTGGTGCTGGTTGCTATGACAGCAGGACCTATACCAACAGCAGGTTGCACAATGATGGTCCTTTGGTTGTTTGGACTTGAGCTGCAACAACAGCAGCAACAGCAGCAGCAGACAATGATCATGATAATGACGAAAAGAATCGAGCCGCCAATCATAGCTCCCATGCCTGCGTCGCTGATTCCATGCCACCATGCAAAGTCACCTAGAAACAAAGAACGTTTTTATGCTTAGTTTACAGTACAGTGGGATCCCTATTTCTCGAACCCTCATCGGGGAAACGAGAATTGGTTCAAGACATCAGAAGTTCGAGAACTCGAGAATAAAAATAGAGGGTTCGACACAGAGAAACAAATCTACAAGAGACGACTTTTGATTTGAATAATCGGGGGACTCGAGAAATGCACTGTGTATACAGCTAATTCGAGAAGGGTTGTCGGCAAAAAGCACAAAAGTGCGCGCGACAAGACCGACATGGATAGAAGTAGAGAGCTACTGCACGTGCTGAATACTTACAAGATGGCCACTTGACAAACGCGAATTTGCACGTTTTCTTTTTCTTCAGACATGTGGAAACAAGGTACTTTTAGTCACGTTGAATTTTAGAAGACATGCGACAGTAGAAGTAAAGTTGCAGAAAAAGGCCTCCAGTGAGAAAAACAAAATCTTCACGTACAAAAATACAAACTGGTACATTTCCTCTAGGCCGATATGCAAAATTCAAGTGATTACCTAGACCACCTTTCGGTCTTGTCACGTGCACTTTTGTGCTTTTTTTTCTGACAACCTTTCTAGATTATAAGCTGTATCTTTTATGGACCCTGTAAACTGAAAGACTGAGTCTAGTTCAGTACTTTCCCAGCTAAAGCTATACATTTGAAAATGTTTTATTTACACTTGTGTGTGAGTCCTAGTACGTGCATATCCTGACCTAGGAAGACCCGGAATAGAAACACTGCTATTAACAAATGGTAAACGTCATAGCGTGCACTATTGAGTTACAGATGCACGCGGGAGGTTGCTAAGCACGAAAGATGCGTAAGAGTCGCCCGAGGCGATAGCCGAGGGCGACTCTAGCTTCTTGAGTGCTTAGCAAACCTCCCAAGTGCATCTGTAACTCAATAGTGTACGCTATGACGTTTACCATTTGTTTTATAGCACAACTTTTAGGATATTTATTAAAGTTTCTTTGAGTAAAAGTGCGCGCGCTTATTTGAAAAATTGCGTGTAGTGCTCGCGTAAACGCTGACGAAAACCTAAAAGAAAAAAACAAACAAAACAAAGTTTTGAATTATTTCAAACTTGCATTATACCTCAAAGTCTTTCAGCATTATGGAGAATTGTTTTTTCTTATGTTTAGCTTTTTAAATTCACAGGAAAATCGAGAAAACTCGTAAAGTAGTGGCACTTTCTTATGTCATGTCGCAACAGATCAGCGCGCGCGCTCAGGTTGAAGCATACGTCAGCGTGCACCCATGGGCAAATAGTAGACGCTTAATTAACCAATCAGAACGCGCGCTTTACTTTAGTTGTGCTATAATAGTTTTTAGTGTGGCAGGCGCGGTGGCCTAATGGTTAGCGCGCTCGCGTCCAAGTCGAACCGCCCAGGTTCGAGGCCTGGCCGGGGCGCTGCGTTGTGTTCTTGGGCAAGACACTTTAGTCTCACAGTGCCTCTCTCCACCCAGGTGTATAAATGGGTACCGGCGAATTTACTGCTGGGGGGGGGGGTAACCCTGCAATGGACTAGCATCTCATTCAGGGGGGAGTAGCAATACTCCTAGTCGCTTAATGCTACGGAAACCGGGATAAGCTCCGGCCTGTATGGGCCACTAGGCTCGAAGCAGAATTTACTTATAGTTTTTAGTGTATCGTGTGGACCTTTGTGGTATTTGAACATTTCGTTTCATGTAAATAGGATTCATGAAGAGCATTAAACTATAGGAGAAGCTTACGTCGCAATATATATTGAGTCGTGTTTTATGTGTATTATAGACAACACTTAAATCGAAGAATTACCCCCAAAATCGTACTTAAATAATTTCGATACTACTGAAGAGATGATAAGACGGAGAGGATTGAGAAGAAAAACGCACACACGGGAATTTAAAGGATACAGCTTGCTAGATTCATTCGACGATGGATTTAGGTCCTAAAAACCGTGGCACACGGACAGACCAAGAGAAGTAAATATTCTCTAATTTCAGATTAGAGGCTAAGGTGATATGTGTAACACTTTTGTTAACTTGTAAGGAAAGTTTTTGTTATAGCCATACATTTGATATAACTTACCACAATCATTGGTATTAATTGGCAGATCTCCCTCCATCACCGTCACCTTCACAGGATAAAAGGCTTTTCCCAAAATCTCGCCTCCAGCTAGTAGCTTTACCTGTTCAGAAAGGGTAAAAGCTGTCACATTTAGGTCCTCTCTTTGGTTTATAGTTCTTTAAATGGAGAGACTAGATTAATGACGTTCGTCGTACGCAATATTAATGTTGCGCAGAGCGTTCCAGATCCTAACATTGCTAAGATTTGTGACAAAATGAAAAAGTGTGAAAACCTCCTTTCAGTTGGTAGTTTTATTTCAGTCAGTAAAATGGTAAAAATGCGAGTCTAAATAGGTCATAGAACGCTGTCAATTCAACTTGGCAGTTTAAGAAGACACTATATATATGGTTAGGAGGTAACGTATTGAAAAAAAAAGTTCTATTGTGGTTCCAAAATCGTTAGCTTTGCCGAGCCCTTCTTTCTTAGAACTTTCTAAAGGATGTTCTTGTGTGTTGTTTATACGACACATTGTTAAGTCCATTCATAATCAGGAGATAACAAGTGTTAGTGAAACTATGGGGCACGGCGTAACAAAAGTGCGTTTTGCTGCACACAAAGAAGTTACATCGATCACTGATCGTGAGCACTACACGAAGCACCACCCGTTAGACGCAGTTCGTCGTCGTTTGAAGTGAGCCCGACTTGAACGTACACGCCAGCAGAAACGACACCAGGCACAGATGCGGTGAAGCCTGGCACTTCTTCAATGTCGTCACTAGTGTAAGTGTGGGACCACGTAATAAACAGATCTGGAACGTCCATTGACGCGGTCACACTCACAGGGTCATCACACTTATTGACCTAACAGGCAATAAAAGCAAATAACTGTTAGCCAAAATCGTGAAATTCTGACTAAACGTGTTAACTTGTAGCCATGGGAAGAGGCAAGGAAAATTAAGTGTCAACCGCGCTGTCTTGTCTAATATAAATGAAATTTAGTGTAAGTAAAATCAATATTTCGAGAGTAGAAACGAAACACTTTTAAATGTCTAATCTTTTTGCTGGGGTTGATTTTATCGATGGAGAAGCCTTCCTGAAAATCGAGAATGATAATGCACTTCAAATATAACTCATTGGAAAGATTTTAAATGTGCTCTCGACGACAAAACTGTTGATAAAAGTTTAGGAGATATATTGCTAAATTTTACAATCTTTCCAATGAGTTACCTTGAGCTTAAAAGTGATTGGTTCGTCAACAAAATCCATTTTGCACGTGATTGTGCTGCAGTCCGCACTGATAGAACATCCGTTATCCAGAGTCCTGCGAGAGCCAGTGCTACAGGAACCGCCGGCTAGAAGAAAATGAGATTATTCAACTTGAAGAGTGAGATAGAGCAGTTTTCAATTGAGTGTCGTAAAACCAAAACCAAAGTAATTACTCCGGCCAATCACAAAGGAAACAGACAATCCAGTGAACCAATCAAAACTCGAAGCAAATACATGTAGCCGGCACGAAGCGAGGGAAAGCGTGCGCGTGCGAGTCACGATTGGTTTTGGTTTTAGTTCTAATTGGCTAAGAAAGTGGCGCGAGATTTTTTAACCAATCACTAAGCGTAGTAATGCAAAACCAAAGCAAACGCAAACTACTTTCGACACTCAAGTGAAAACCGCTCTATATATAGCCATTTTGCGACAGCTGTGGCCATTGGCGAAGAGTAACAAGTCGGAACTGAGCGAGGAGACGCCATGAAAGAAATAACTGAATTTTTTCACTTCCCTGTTATATTTACTCTTTTCGTAAAGCTTATATCAAGCTTTTGATGGGCTTTTGATCTTTTTTGTAACCCAGAAGTCTACCGAAATTTTCAGTGTCATGTACGTGCCAGAGTATCTGGATCTGTTGATTCCCAGAACTGGAGGCTCACGTTGGACTGAAGACCGCCAGGGATATATACTATTTATATTTCATGGATCACCCTCCAGTGATCCTGAAACGATGTATGCTGACCTACGTGGTAGGTTTTACAACGTAAATTCTTTCTTTGTAAAAAAAAAAAATTAGGACTGAGTGACGATCCTTAGTCGCTGGTTTCCACGAATCGAAACCATGACCTGAAGAAATTCCGAAGAATCATCGCTCACGATAGAAGTAGAAAATGTTGTCATATAGAGCTTTATTGTGAATAATAAAGATGGTAGATTTTTAAGATCGGTGAAAAATAGTGAAGAAATTATTCTACATGACACGAGCGTGGGACAAAGAAAAAATTTGAGTCCCCGACGGGAATCGAACCCATGGCCTCCCAGATACCGGTTGGGCGCTCTAACCAACTGAGCTACGTGAGACTCGCTGTGAGCTAGGCCATTTTACTAGGTTGATAAGTGACACGCGTCCTGCATACTGCTAGGATCAGCAATGTTGAAATCATCAAATTTGTAGTAAATAATAAAGATGGTAGATTTTTAAGATCGGTGAAAAATAGTGAAGAAATTATTCTACATGACACGAGCGTGGGACAAAGAAAAAATCTGAGTCTCCGACGGCAATCGAACCCATGGCCTCCCAGATACCGGTTGGGCGCTCTAACCAACTGAGCTACGTGAGACCCGCTGTGAGCTAGGCCATTTTACTAGGTTGATAAGTGACACGCGTCCTGCATACTGCTAGGATCAGCAATGTCGAAACCTAGTAAAAATGGCCTAGCTCACAGCAAGTCTCACGTAGCTCAGTTAGTTAGAGGGCCCAACCGGTATCTGGGAGGCCATGGGTTCGATTCCCGTCGGGGACTCAGATTTTTTCTTTGTCCCACGCTCGTGTCCTGTAGAATAATTTCTTCACTAGAGCTTTATTGTTTGCACTCATTATTTTAATGATGAGTAAGAAACATTCTATGAGCCACTGAAATCGGAAAATTAATTATGAAACAAGAATCGAAAACCGCAAACTGACACGGAATAAAAATATTGGCAGAACAAATCCTGTTAAACTCTCACACTTCAGTTCTGCCAATCACTTCACTCGCTTCAATACATCCAAATGAGAAAGAAAGAAAAAAGAATCGCTTCGACACTACGGCGAAAGTTCTCAAATGTTCGTCGCGTTTTATGACATTATAAAACATGGCTTAGGCTTCTTTATTTGTTAAATATTAAAACTTCACCGGGCTTCACCGACTCTGAGTGCAATTTTGTCTAAGCATAATAGTAATCTCGATGACAGCCGTTCCCTTGCTTCGTTGAACTTGCGCAAGGCGTATAATTTCTAGAAAAGCTATTGCTTCGAATCTTTCCGTAAACCTTAATTGCTGTTATATTTTTCAAGCATGAGTAGGCGAATAAAGAGGAGATTGTCGAGGAAAATCTTTGAAAGAAAACTCTCTCGCTCGCTTTCATTCAACTCACGAAGTGAACACCGCGCCACAATTTTTCCCGCCTCACTTCGTTTACATCAAAGTGAAAAGTCCAGTGATTAAAAGATTTTATAAAACAATTATTCCATTCGCCCTTGATAGATACGAGTGGCTATAGCTCGAGGAAAGCTGACGAAAAACAATAACACATTATTTTTCTATGTTTTATACTCTGATAAAACATAGATTTTAGAGTGCGCGCTGACTCCTATCGATATTATAATACGTAATATACAGTAAAAACCCGCGTATAAGAACCTAGGTTTTTTCAAGTTAGCCTAAACAGGTTCTTATATAAATGGTATTTAGTGTAAAATTAGGCTTACTGGGTTCTTAATTAGGTTCTTAACTTTTGTCCAAGAAATAAAGTAGAATTTTTTAATGATCTGCTCTTTAATGTCCAATAACAGTATTCTTGAAGGCTTCGGTAAGCAAAATACTATACTATTTTAATATGATTCCGTTAAAATCAAAACTATACTGAAACCTTCACTATAATTCCCAATAAATCTTGTAACTATGCTGTAACTATAATGTGTACAGACTGTGTTATAAATATATTTTTGAGAATATTTTTTCATTCTATATTTTTGAGAAAATTATTTTTTCTTTTTTGAAAATAAGAACCTGTTTTAGAATTTTAGCCTAACAGGTTCTTAAATGTTAGGTTCTTATACGCGGCTTTTTACTGTAACCAGAAATGTAGGTAATCAGAGAACAGGTCTACTTCTCTAGATCTAGAGGCATTGTAGCTCTTGCACGCATTACGTTGCTATGTTTTTCAGGAAGCAACGCTCACTTCAACACGTCAACAGTTAGTCAATCTACTAAACTTAAACATATAAAAAAATGAATACCAATTGTCAATCTAGATTTCGAGAAAATCAAGCTTGTTTGAGAACAAAAGAAAACGTCAATCGTTGCTATGGTAACCTTTGTGACTAAGTGGCAGGTAAAAAAATAAAATTTGGTCATATTTGATCATTATGGTGTATTCAGTTTGGCAAAAATCAAACATTGGCATCCTAGATAATTTTAATTTTCAAAACAGCCACCCTTAGGCTAGAAAAATACATCGAGCCTCCTTAACCGGCAAAGGCATTTTCAACATTTTTGTGACACTTCAATCGCCTCGCTCGCGTAAAAACCCCACTCAAACCCCACTCGGGAGCCTGTTCGCAGGCTACAATTTTAAGTCTTCTGCATTTGTAAACCGGATGAAACTGAACGGTTTATAGATTTTCTGAATATTATTTTTTTTACGATGCCGACACAACAAGATCGCTAAACATAATAGTTTTGTACCTTTTTTATGCTTTTTTATGTTTTATCGCGACGGTTAGTTATCGAAGGAAAGCCGTTTTTAACTACCTAACTGCATAATGGTTAATCTGTGCCAGTTACAAACTGTTGAAAGAGTTGTGGCCACGGAATAAAATTTATTTTATGTTATTACCAGTTCAACTCCGTGATCGCTCGATCGCTCGTGCGAAACATCGCCTGATGTGCAGTTCTTTAAACGTTAATAAACCATCACGCAACTTTTGAACGATTTTCTTTTCAACGCTTGCTCACGTTCGGATAGAACCGACGGGGCAAAAAGGCTTTGTGACTCATATTTCGTTACTTTACCCTCGGTCTGCATTTTACCCCCTTTCTGCAGTTCGCAGTCTGCAATTTACCCTTAATCTGCATTTTACCCCCAGTCTTCTGTCTGCGTTTTACACTGACCGGCCGTGCGTAATATGCAAAATGAGTTGCAAACATTTAAGACTCAAAAAAGTGCGATATTGCATGCTATGGCAAAACAGAAAGATCGTTGAAGACGCGGGTTTTAAAACACAAACGGCTGGCTCGGCGTTCAACCAAATCTCCAAGGCAAGCATCACATGGACTTTGACAACAGTCGAATGAACATGTTATAGCTGGCTAATAAACGCGCTACGATTTGCTTCATTTGAAATACAAGGATTTATGTGGAACCGATTTTTATCTGCGTTCTCTTTTCTTATTAATTTCGGACAAAACGGGCCGTCAAATCGCGTCTTTTATATACTGAGAGAACTTAAAAATTCACTCAGTGTATAAAGACTTAGTTCTTCGCGCTAATAATCAACGATAGCCATAAATCATATAACAGAGTATAAGTTTTAAAATATGCATTATTAAAAAAATACCTGTATTTGAAGAAATAAGTTGACTTAAAACAAGGATGAAAACTCCAGTGGCGAGAGTGTATCTTGAAGAAAACATTTTAACAGAAAAGACAACTGAAGGAACACAATGCAGATGGCGTCTAAGTGATTCAGCCTCCGCCGCTTGATTGACACGGATTCCGGAAATTTCCGGTTTGACAGGTTTTGTAGTTTTCTTAGAAATGAAGTTTTGTTTCTCGGAATTGTGCTATAACATTAACATACACGAACACAAAGCAGTATTTATGCAAGACTGATTTCCAGTCTGTAGTGGTGAAACACTGAGTCGAGGAGCCATGGGGTACAATAGATTCGTTCAGCCTTTTCTCGATCCAATGCAACCTTACTCAACTTCTTTCCAAAATTTCAACGAGAAATTGACCGGGAAATATTGAAAAAAAATTGTTTGCAGGGCCTGGAAAGACAAAATAAATTGTTTGCAAACACGATATGTATAACAAAACATAGGTGGAATTTCGAAAATAATTGTTTGCAGCATGGATGCCCCAGGGGGGGGTACTCCGGGATCCAAGTGACGGGGATGTGCATGCGAAGGATTTTTTGGGGGTCGAAATTTTCGATTCCGGGATTTTTTTGGGTAGGAGAATTTGGCAGGTATATTTTGGGGTGACTTGATTTAAATAGGGGATTTTTTTGGGTATTAAAATCAAACTTAAGTGCCTTGGTGCGGCCTTGGCAATTTAGGGGTAATTTGAATAGGGATTTTTTGGGCGTTTTTTTTTGGTCCAGGGACTTTTTGGGTAATTTTGGGTCCTGAGTTTTGCCTCGATTCGATCATCTCCGTCACTTTGATCACGGAGGCCCCCCCCTCCCCCCTGGGAGAGATGCATAAACTAAAAGAAAAGTTTGCAGGGGATATTTTTTTATACCACCCTCTCGCCCCCCCCCCCCCCCAGACCAAGAAAATAATGGTCCGTCCCTAAGGGCTATGTTACAATGTCCAATATCAAAGAGACACAATGGAATGAATGCAGAAATTACAGTTTATTTAATAATGGAGGAACAGTCAGACGGACACCGTCGGGACCGGCTCCATCTGTCCGAGGTGCCCGCTTTATAGAGCGTCAAAATATAACGTGAAACCAGTAATTCCGAGATGATTAAACTGAACGTATGCACAATGAATCGAAGACACATCATGATCAGTTCCGTGCCTGTTTAAGTCGTTTGCTTAAGAAATCCTACCCACTGAAACAAAAATATTATTAGAAAACTGGCTAGTTTGTTCATTAAGGTCGCGCAGGACCCTTGCTCATCAATAAATTCATTAGCCAAATTTCTTGACGGAGTGCTATCTTGTAAAGCTTTAATTCGCTACATTTTGAACATCGATTTCTCTAAAATTTTTCAAGAATATTAAGGGATGATGGAATTACATCATGATTGTCCTTTTACTGAGAGATGACCGTTAACTGTAATGTTACAGGTTCTTAAAAGTTTAACTGCAGATAATGCGATTTTGTGTCCAAGTTTTCGGCTACTACAGCGCACCGAGTTAAATGATAATATAACCTAGTGATGAATCATAACCTCTTTTGTGTTATGACAAGAACGAAATTTTCGATTTCAAAAACTGCTAGAAGTTATCTGCTTCTAAGAGAGCAAAAATGTGAAATCTAAACTTTGAAATTGTGCATCTTCATTTTGAGAACGAAATTTCAAAATTCGCTCTTGTCATAACACAATAGGGTGCGCCAAGTTCATGTTCCTCGCGAATCAACTCCTGAAATTCTATATCGGCGAAGAAAACTTGGACACAAAATTGCAGGATTTTCCGTTTCCGAAGACCTTCCGAGTCAATGTTTACAACCGACGTGTGCTATATTCGCAGCAGTGAATCTAATTATGATAATTCGCTTTGTTTCAGCGCACGGTACGCAAAGCTGAGAACAATACCGTGTAATTACTTGTACAAAGAACTTTAAGAAAAACATTGTCATGAATATTTTGTTTGTTGTCGGCTTCAGTCGTCGCAGTTCGTGCCTACTCTTTAAATAAATACATACAAAATGATCTCAAGGGTCCTGCGCGACCTTAAGGTCGCGGGGGACACCTACAGCATGAATAAATTCATTAGGCGGAAGTTTTGCTTGACCTGCATCTTTTAATTAAAACGCTTTTTTTCTCGGCTGTTATGGGTGCGATTAGGCTCAAATTTTACAGAGACATAAAGAAATAATGGAATATTATGAAGGTCATCTTTTATTTGGAAGATTTCACTTAACGACGGAGATATAGCCTCGTAAGTGACAAATTGGGAGGTTATCTTTATAGACCTTAACACTGCTTCTGACAAGATAGCATTACATGATGCAAGCTCGAACATGTCTAGATGTATTCGCTTGTTTTGCAAACCGGAACAACACTTAAATAATAAAAAAAGAAACGTATTCACTTGTTCAAGAAAAAGTTCTTCTTCCTGAAAAACTCAAAAAATGTAAGCAGAAAACTACGACATCTTTGGTGCCCTTGCACTAAGGCAGAGAAGTAATCTGTTATAGCGGGTTGTTTTTTTTAAAGAAAAAAATTGATATCCTTTTTGTGGATACAAATTTTTGAAGTACTATTCACTGAAAGAAAACGCTACTTTAATACTCAAATATACAAGCATCGAACAAGGTAGGATATTATTTGTGCAACATCTAACAAGAGAGTAAGTCAGAAAGTACCAAAAATACAATCGCATTATTTTTTTCAAATCGTTATAAAATCAAAATCATAGAATTTCGTATTTTTAACGTATTTTAACATAGTGAAGGCGCGTAGTAACACGGGTCTTGCAGCAACAACAGCAGCAGCACATCATCATAAAAATGATGACAAGAATTAAGCCGGCAATTAAAGCTACCTTGCTGACATCATTCATTTCATACCACCATGCAAAGGCACCTAGAACAAATAAACAGTTACAAGTTCAGTTTACAGTGGAGAATTTTTATCACTTTACCCTTGGCCGTGGGGAGGGTTATTCCAATTCCTCGAAAAATGTTTATACGCGGAACTCTGCCACAAGGTCTAAACCCTTACCTTTTTACATGCTATTTTCGACAGAAAAGTTAACCCTTTGGTATATCTTCAATAGAAAATGGTACATGTACCCCCTTCCACAAACCTTAACTCTTTCAGTGCTAAAGTCGACTTTTGTCGACATTTGGAGGAGCAGTCAATGAACCACTTGTGACGTCATTAATTTAAAAGTCAGCAGATTTTGGTGATAAGCATCTGATAGAGCTAGGTTTGACCTTTTCAAAGAACTATTCATTTTGCGTATCGGTCGCATCCTAACAGAGCTAATCGAGAAAAAGTCAATCACTTTTTAGTGCAAAATCGGTGCTTAAAAAGGCCAAAACACCTGTAAAAGATCAAGGTCCTCTTGACAGGGTTTACCAATGTTTTTATCAAAACTTTTTTGGTCTAAAGGAAGGATGGATACAGTAGAAAGTAGTGGAAATAACAAAGCCAAGAGAAACGAAAGGAAAAGGAGCAAGAAAAAAAAATGGAAACAATTTCGCAAAAAAAAAAAAAAAAGTCCAAATTTTGGCTTATGCGCATGCACCAAAGTACATTTTTGTACAATTTTTAATGGAATCTTCCTCAAAATCATCTTGCTGCATTGTGGAAAAGTGCTTTTTAAGCAAAGTTAAGGGAAATTCAGGATCGTACCATCAAAAATTCAGTTTAACGGTAGAAAAAAAACCCAGTTTTTGGAGAAATTCAGCACTGAAAGGTTTAAAGATGATTTCCAGTCCGTACTGCGCAGACTCAGGGTTTGTTTTCATTTTTGTTTTGAATTCGTTGAAACGTTACACTTCGGCGATAGCGTACATGAAGTTTTTTAGTTCGCCATTACGGATCGTTTTGTTCAAGAATTCACGATGAGCTAAAACGTCCGTTTGAAATACCGTCGAGCTTCTTTTACTCGTTATTATTGTTTTGCAAGGATATGATATCTGGCGTTAATAATGAAGAAAAAGGTAAGTCTTGTCCCGGAATTTTTATTTTTGCTAGTAAACATTCTTCTGTTTGTGAGACTCACAAACATTGCAGGCGGGGATTGCGCAGTACGGACTGGAAATCATATTTAACGTCACAATGTAATATGTCACTTTTTACGTAAATCAAAGTATACCCCAAAATAGTTTTTTGAAGGAACAAAAATGGTAGCGATTGGAAAGATTGAGCGGAAATACGCGTACGCAGGCACGTGGAATTTAAAATATACAGCTTGCTAGGGGGTTTTTCAACCACGGATTTTAAACCTTAAATCGAAACACACGACAAGCACAGGCAACAGGCAAGAAGCAAAGGTTTCCAGGTTTCAGATCTGAGGTTTGGGTGACATATGTAATATGTGTTTGTTACCTTGTTAAGACAGTTTTTAGTGAGGTCATATTGTTTAAGACGTTGAAGACTTACCACACGCCTTGGTATTCATTGGCAGATCTCCGTCCATCACCGTTGTCTTCACAGGATAAACGCTTTTTCCCAAGATCTCGCCTCCAGCTAGCAACTTGACCTGTATAAAGACGGTAAAAACTGTCACAAATTTGTCTTCTGATTGGTTTAAAGTACATGGAGTGACATTCATTCGTGACACAACATGCGCTATTAACAGGCCTGGTGGTTTCTTAGAGGTCTTCTCGCCCTACTATAATGTATATTGGTGCAAAATTTCAATTCTAAGTGGCTAATGATGATGATGATGATGATGATGAAGTTACCGCTGCACATTTATGGCCCTTCATATAAAGAATTAGTGTGAAAAATAAAATCTATTTGCCATATAAATAATTTTATATCCATCAGTAACATGATAAAATGTGAGTAGAAATACCTCGAAAAGGAAAGTTACTTGTCTCTTTCTGTGTGCACTGCAAAGTTCATTTATAATCAGGAGATAACACGTGCGTTTGGCAGCACAAAAAATGCTAACCGTTAGATGAAGTTCGTCGTCGTTTGCCGTGAGCTCGACTTGAACATACACACCGGCAGAGACGACGGCAGGCAAGGATGCGTTGAAGCCTGGCACTTCTACAATGTCGTCATCGGTGTAAGTATGGGACCACGTGATACTCAGATCTGGGACGTCCATTGAGGCGGTCACACTGACTGGGTCGTCACACTTATTGATCTAACGGGCAATATGATAATAGAGAGATTAAACATGACGTTAACGGCAGACAGCAAACGCAAAAGATAACTTCTGAGTTTGATTTCTTTTCTTCTAATCCGTAAATAAAGCACACAAAAATGGAATAACGTCTCCTGCTATTCATTGCAAATACAAATAATTTCACTCTACTGTACATACAACTAAAGAGAGACGGCAAAAGTTTTTGCCATTTGCCGTTTGCCGTAAACGTCATGCTTAACCTCTCTAATAAAGAGAAATAACTGTTAGCCAAAATCGTGAAATTCTGGCTAAACGTGTTACCCTAAAGACACGTGACGTGTGCAAGAATATAACGATTTAACAGTAAATTTCAATCTTTTTTAGTTTTGCACTGCTCAAGGGATTACCTCAAGCTTAAATGTGATTGGCTCGTAAACAAAATCCATTTTGCACGTGATGGTGCTGCAGTCGTCACTGATAGAACATCCGTCATTCAGAGTCCTGTGAGAACCAGTGCTACAAGGACCGCCAAACCCGGCTAAAATAAAATGAGATTATTTTATCTTATAACATAGGGGGCAAAAGTACTGAATGCTGATTGGCTGAGACAGAGGGCATTTTTCCTTAATTTTGGTAATTGCCCCGGGCAAAATTACTTGATCCTGATTGGACAAACAGGAAAATTGCCATTTTGCCCGCCATTTTTTGACGACTGTTTTAAAATAAATTTCATAGTCTAACCAAACATTGTGTCCACTGGCAGAGTAAAACCAAAACTGAGCGAGGTGACGCCATGGAAAAAACAACTGAAATTCTAAGCCAATCAAGATACGCCAATTTGGTCAGGTGCGTGTGGTTTGAAAACCCGATGAAGCACTGGATAGAGGCCTTTCCACGAGAGTTTGATAAAATATCAAACTCTACAGTTTGATATATAAAACGTCACACCCTTGTGATGCGGGGTTATCCTAATTTAAAAATATTAATGACATAAACACCGACTGAATAGACAAGCTTCTGTTTCACGGGTTAATAAGTAGAATCACTCTAAAATTTACGTTTACAGTGCTAGTGCAATTCAGAAACATTCCTGAACATCTCGTAGCGATCGACCACCGTTCTTATTCCCAACCGAGTTTTTGGTGAATGAATTTTGTGAGCCAATATTTTAAAGACAGACCATCTAGGTCCTTCAACTTCTCTTCAAGACTTTGCACGCGGTGAACAACATAATCCTTGAACACACTTCCCGGGTCAAGTAAAGAAGCTTAAAGGGATTTTTGCTCGCGCGCTGTTTGGCAAGTTCGATTCTCAAAACCTCAACGGCTCACTTCTCCACCATGCTGTGAATATGCAAGCAAGGAATTTTCTTGCATATTTTTGGGCGGCCGAAACCGGCGATATTCATCCTCAGCTAATCCGACCACGTTTCAAAACTAGCAGGACGCCACTGCATGCAAATTGTGGCGGCTTGAAGTAAACAAGCTTACCCTGAATGATCTAATAAACGCCTACTCTTAAATAAACGCCTCGTATCTAATAAACGCCTGTCCTGAAGTGCAAAGTTTGTATTAGACGCCCCTATCTAATAAACGCCCCCCCTCCAAGAGACCAAGAATCATCTTAAAAACCAAGGAAATGCTCTATAGAGTAAAATCACGCAATTAAGTTAGTTTTTTTGCTTGACTCGGACATCGAAGAGGCCAACAACGCCAACATGGTTGACCCTGATGACGATAAAAACGTCGATATCGAACTATGAACAAGATCTCTAGGCTTTGCATCAGCGCAGATTAGATTAGTCTCCTACTCACCAACTCTGTTACCTGTATCAGTCTTACTCCACTAGAAAACTACCCATGCTATTTGTTTTGTTGACGTTGTTACTGTTAAATTGAAATAAACGCCTCTCTCTAATAAACGCCTTATATCTATTAAACGCCTCCTCTAGAACCCCGAAACTTTAATAGACGCCCCGGGCGTTTATTACCGTAATGATTTGATTTAGCGCCCGGGGCGCTTATTTACTTTTGGCACCTCAAGAGAGGGCGCTTAATCGAGACAGGGCGCTTATTCAGGACAGGGCGCTTATTTAATTTTTTTGAGAAACAACCAAAAGTTCAAAACAAAACTTTAAAAAATATTAAAATAACTAACAAAAACACAAACTGTAACAGTAAAAAAATGTTAAAAGGTTAGTTACTTTTTAAAGAATTGTTCATTTTAGCAGTAAATATATACATGTACGGTACGGTGAATGTTGATGAGTTTATCTATTCGACGTCGATGACTTCAGTAGAGGCAGTTATCCGCAATAGGAACGCTTATTACAATAGAGGCGCTTATAAGAATGGGGGCGCTTATTAGAATGGGGGGGAGGGCGCTTATTGGAATAGGGGCGCTTATTGACAAAAACACATTCGAAGGGGGGCGCTTATTGGAAGGGGGCGCTTATTGGAAGGAGGGCGCTTAATCGAATCATTACGGTAGATCATTTACGGTAGAAGTGAAAAACCCGGATCTTACATAATCATCACAAACTATGCACTTATTAAACAAAAGATAGCAACAATGTTTTCAATGTTTTCGTGAATAGTATCCTTTGTTTGCAATAAGGCCCCGATTGCAAACTGTACGCTAATTAAACAAAAGAAATAAAAAATTAAGTTTTCGTGAATAATATAGTTTGTTTGCAATTAGGCGCCGATTGAGAAGCTATTTCAAAAACTCGTGCTTCGTGTTTCATCGGGGTTTCCAAACACTCGAAAACAATAAAAGCACTCGGCCTACGGCCTCATGCTTTAATCAGTTTTCTCGTGTTTGGAAACCCCGATGAAACACTCGCACTCGTTTTTGAAATATTACTTCAACGAATCGAAGTTACATTTTTTTCTGCAACCCAGAAGTCTAACAAAAATTTGAGTGTCATGTACTCGCATATGGTACCTGGATCTCGGTTGATTCCAAGAATTGTGGTCTGAAACCTGGAAGGTTGTATTTCGTTTATGTTCTACGTATCACCCTCCAATGGTCATGAACAGAAGCATACTAATCATAAATACGCTATACCATGTACATTTCCTTTGCAGTCAGTCCTTTGTATAAACTGTTCTGAGGTGACAAAACAAGGTCGCCGAGATTTCCACGAATCGTGAAGCCAAGTCACCCGCAGAAAATTCCGAGAAATCATCGCTCACGCAAATATTTTTCATATCCCATTTGTCAACTGGGTTTTTACTTTTAGTGTTAATGTTGTTAAAAATCTGTTTCAGTCTTTCTTATAAATAAATTTCATTACAGTGAGAACATGAAAACCGTGAACACTTTCATTATACTTTGAAGAAGGAAATAGAGGAAATAGTTGACAAATTATTCACGAAAGATAACATGCCGGCTCCATCTCGGTCTATTTGTTTATATTTCTTGCAGTTTTGGCAATCATTTAATGGTTTTCTGCAAAAATTTACATATGCAAGATAGAGAAAAGTGTTTACGGTTTTCTGGCTCATAATGTAAGCCCTCTGACAGAGAGGCAACTTGTGTTTTAAATGACGAAGAAAAATTCCACCAGCCAACAAACTGTTGGCTGAGGGAATTCCATCTATTTCCATCATTTAACTAAAACTCAGACTTTGACAATGTTTAAGTCGTTGGACAGGAGGCGTACTAAAACAACCACCAAAGAAGTCGAATGTTGTGGCTTACGCGTTCCAAGCTAAAATGTGGCGTTACGATTTTGATATATCTCAAGAGAATACTCTGATCATGATGAGCATAAATTCATATTACATTGCCTGCATTCTGAAAAGAAAATACAAAAATTACCTGCATTTGAAGAAATAAGGTGGCTTAAAACAAGAATGAAAACTGTTGCGCGGTATTTTTGGGAGTCCTGGTTTACTTTCCTAAAGTCGCTCTCGATACGGAACTTTGGACGGGATTTCTACTTTACCAAGTTTATTACATTGTTGACGCTTCGGTCTCAGATATTGATCTCTTCTCACTCTGCTCTTATCTGCTTTTTTTCTGTCCTTACACCCTAAAACAACGCTAATATAAACCACGCTCTAGATCCACAGCTCTCAGTGATTGGTTAACATGAATTACGTAAAGCTTTGTGATTGGTTTAACTGTAATGTTTTGGAATGGTAATCTTACATGGCAACGGCGGCGTTCTTTAATCTTGCGCGAACCGCGTTCTTACTTTTTGCTGTACAACTTACAATAACTAGCAAATAGATCAGCTAATGAAACGGCTTATACGCGTGAACATAAATATAGTTTTCCCAAATACCAATCACTGGAATTGCTGGACTTAAGCAGGTTTTTCCTTCTGTACGTGATCTACTATCACATTGTTAAATTCAATAACACAAAAGGATCCAAAAGTAACATGTAAATATTTTGTGGTAACCAGGTAAACTAATTAAAGCGATCCATTGTTCATAAAGTTGAGTGGAATCAAAGCTCCACAGTTCGTGCTGGTCAAAAGACCAGAGTGTCCAGAATTAACTTAAACTAAGTTAAGAATACTTAAG
Source organism: Oculina patagonica (assembly GCF_052425735.1). NCBI lineage: Eukaryota > Metazoa > Cnidaria > Anthozoa > Scleractinia > Oculinidae > Oculina > Oculina patagonica. Next base: position 32,111,261 of record NC_135765.1, on the reverse strand, counting down.
AACATAAATGCTAGTAGTTATAAATACTGATCATGTTGTTACTTGCCTGTTTGGCACACGAAAAACATTAATTGTTTAGGTTAGCTGGATTAAGTCAAACAATAGTTGTTTATGCAAAGTTCTCAAATCGATCTGGAAACAAAGGTAAAGGGATTAGAGCATAGAAAAGTTCCCACGTGAAACGTTTCCAGCTCGCAAAACAAAATGCAAATTGCTGCAAGAACGTGTACAAAAGTCAGCTACAAATTCTGGCACGTGTATGTTGCTTAGTAACGATCTGGTCATTGTACGAAAAGTACAGAACACGTTTCCAGTTCAACCAAATCAAATAAGACTGTTGTAATTGATTAACACTCGAATCGCCTAGAATTTAAGAATGTAAAAAGGCTAATATGAAAATATCTAAAATTGTGTGCCAACATATTATCCCCCCCCTTTCAGCAGAGTCGCCTCCGGCGACTAAAGGCAAGGGACGAGAAAATAGGAAGATCATGACAAGAACAAAATCAAATGTTTTTTGTTTGGTTTTTGAAAGCTTTGAATTTTTTTGTTTTTGATTAAATACTAACACACGAATAAAATACAATATAGAAAACTAAATGTTAAACGATATAAAAGATGATGCATGTTGCTTGGTATTCCTCTTATGTCTCAGGAGAAAGGCAACATGGTGCTGATGAAGGTCCTGCGAGGTTGTCCTGGGAGATGTTCTGGTACTTACTCCCTGTAAGTGTTCGGCGAGAGCAAGCGCCTGTCGTCGCTGGCTAAAGCGTCCAGCTTAGTTGAATGGCTGGTTTGAGTTCGTTTTCTCCAAAAGTACAACCACAGTGAGGTTTGAAACCACCTTGTGTAGGAGGTGTACATGTTATTGTTGTACGAGACAAATGAAGTTCGTCCTTGAAAGCTGATTTATAGCCTTGTAAAATGGCGTCAGGCTTCTTCTTGTTTCTAGTGGAACTTGTGGTAGCAGTGTTTTTAGTAGTGTTTGTATTTATTAGACAGAGCTCGGGCCGTGAGCATGAATGGTGTACCTGTACAGTACATAGTAACACCATATACAACGGCCATTGAACACTTTACACTGAAATAGTTTTGTTATTGTTCACTGAAGTGGTCTTTCACTGTGATTGGCATTCGAGTGTGAGTCTTGAGGCAAGCTGCAAAGCGGTTGTCGGTACAAAACGCAATACTGAAGTTGACGCTTGGAGAATGCTTGTTCTTGTCCTTGCTTGAGTCTTGAGATGATGTGAGGTAGTTTCGTAGTAGTCAAGGTGACAAGGAAAAAACCAAGCCAGTCTACATAAAAAGATACTAACTAACTGGTGCTAACTACACTAAATAAACAAAAAATATATTAACAAAACAGCAAGGCTGATAATACGACGTGTGAAGTAGACTGAGTTTTCTCATATCAAAGTATGCTCTAGTGTGAAAAACTAGTATTGAAACACTTACTGAACTTCGAAAAGAAATGGTACTATAACACCGGTACAAATTCCTGATGTTTCGTCACCATTTGGGTTGCTGTACAAGTAAAATCACAAGACTTCATCACTTCTGTGAGTCAATTCGTGTGAAACTAGCACAATGGCTGAGTAAAAGCAATTTGTCTAAGCCAACTGCTTTCGCCGTTGCTATTTTCATCAGGAGGTTTCCGTCTCCGAGGGATCTTGTAGGAGTAAGGCGGCGGAAACTGCTTGAGAACTAAATCGACAGTGTTTCGAAAGAAAATGATTGGATTACTCCTAACCAGCTTACTTAAAGTGCCCATATATGCAATCACCGAAAAGCCGGGCAAACACGTTAGTTGTGGCGGTATTTCTTTCCAATAATTGCCCTTAACTACATGGAAAGTAGTTTCGGAGTCTTTCAAGCACGCTTGTGTTTCTTCTAAAGTCTTAAATGGTGCACAACCGTCCGTCACAGGAATCAGTGATTTCGGAGTGTAGCCCGAATGGGAAGTGAAATCGCTCTTGACTTCGGATCGACCGTTCAAATTTGTACAATTCCTTGCCGTTTCGTTGTAAGATGGCTGCCTATTTTCCTCTCGTTGTTTGCCCACTAAATTGAAAATGTACTTCATCAACAAGCAAAAAGAAGTCATAAAAATGAACCATCCACGATATGTGCGTAAATCATTTGGCATTTGGCTACGGCACTGCTGTCTTCTGTCTTCAGAGAAGCTTTTAGTAGCGTTCCCTGGATCTCCTGCGACTATTTTTGCTACAGTAGTTCCTGTTTTAACTTCACCACATGAAATATATGGTTCCTCAAAAACAATTTGGCTATTATCGATAACAATCTGACCATCTTGGACAGTTACGATTTCAAAAGTTATCTCACGTGCTTCTGATGCATCGACAACACAAAACTCGTTTTTCATGTTCGTTCCTTCGTTCTGAATTTCTTGTTTCGAACTAACTTGGGCGGGATGAACGTCAATTCTTATGGGGTCAATAACTAAAATATTTTCGCTACTTTGCGCTTCATCAAACTCTATAACTTCTGTATCATTTTCCTTGAGAATCTTTTCTTCTTCCGCCTTCGAAAATTCATGACTTTTATCATAAACAGAATGATTTCTTAACTCGTACTCGTTAACAGAGTCTACTTCATGTGCATCTTTCATATAACTGTGGTAACACATCTTTTGAGGAACAAAAATCGAATTGTTTGCTGGACTATGTCGACTAGAAAATCCATTTGTGGCATCTTCGAGGTTGACGTTAAAACGGTCTGGCTTTGTGTTCACTGAACTACTGGATATTGTAGGCGACTCGTTTGGTTGAGACTCATTACGAAACAATTGTTTGGGTTGGCAATTGTCTTTGTCTTGTCCTCCCTTACGTAGTTTTATACGGTTTGCTAACTGTTCCGATCGCACAGCGTAAAATTTGGGTTGGGTTCGTTGCTCAATCTCGCAAGCGTCTATGGCGGGAATACTCGGGAAGGTAATCTCGCGTGAAGCAACTTCCTTGCTAACTGGGGTAACCTTTTGCTGACGAGTTACATGAGGATGACCTGTATTGGGGTTTCGTGCGCGGTTTCTACTTATGCTGTCATTGAAATTTTGGGATGTCGAATGTGCCTGAATATTCCGATTTAATTTTCTCTCTGGGGCGACCTCACTTTGTTCCCGTTCAAAGGAGGTCGTTACCAGTTTAAATGCTGCTGTTCCTGCTGGTATGGGGTATCAGTGCAAAACCGAAGTGGTTCCCAATTGTCACGATCTTGTGGTGTTCGATTTGAAACCGAAATCGAGGTACATCTGTCTTGCTCCTGTCTTCGGTAACACGTCGCCATTATATGCCCCGCCCGGCCACAAAAATCACATATCACTCGCCCGTCAAAACGTCGTCTTCCATGTTGAATCTGGCCGGAAAAATGTGAATTGTGCGACCGACGCAATTCTTGACGAATAGATTGTGTAATTATGCGTTCAAGCTCTGATTTATCCGGAAATGTGTTGTGGTTGAAAAACTCACCTTGGCTGGTACTTGATTGATAGTTCCCGAAAGCTGCGACTGAGGGCGTTAACTTATCGTCAGCGGATTTTTGTAGTTCCGCGAGCGAGCGCAATATTTCATCCGTGCGATCATTGGTTTCTTGTTCGGGCAAAGCCTCCTTAAGTTTTGCGTGCATCTCAGCGACTTCGAAGGTGCCTGGTTGTTGTAAAAGGACATAATTTTTAATATGGGGTCTTAGACCTTGAATGAAATAGTTAACTCTCGCTGATCGCGGTAAATTTATACGTTGACAAAGGCGGCGGATTTTAGCAGCAAAATTACTGACGGACTCGGTCGCCAGTTGTTTGGTCTCGTGCAATTGTTGCCTAAGAAGCCAAATATCCGAGTCGGAATGGAACTGCTTTTTGAGAGCCTTCGAAAGGACGTCAAAACTTCTGTCGTGTAGTTCAGGTGTAGTGTTGAACCAGATACTAGCGTTGCCAGTTAAAAACAAAGGAAGGGCTTCCGCCTTCTTTTCAGGGGTAAAATTGTAAAAAGCCGAAGTACGATTGAAGTTCACTAAAAATTCATTAACGTCTTCATCGGCGTCGCCCGAAAATGTTGGCATGGGAACGCCATTGTTACCAGGAAATGTGGGCGTAACGTGTGACTTTTGAAAAGCTTTACATAGCGTCGAAATTTGTTCAGCCCAATTTTCCGTAAGTGCTTTATTTTGTTCAGTAAGGAGTTTTGCGAGTTCGTCCATATTCATCGGTTTTTCTTTAGTTTGATCCACGTTAGAGTTTAGTAGCGAGGCGTCGAAAATAACAAATAGTTCAGAAGTTGGCGATAACGGGAATGATGATGGAATTTCAAAATCGCTACTCTTACTTTAGCCGCCACAATTTTGGTTCACCGTAAAATGGTCTTCGAAATTGACATCGAGCTGTCCACTCTTTGTTAAAATAAACCTAAGTTATTGTTATGCGAAACTTGCGAATAATCAAGCGGAGAAAACAAGTTTCAGAGCAGTTACCGTTGCAAAACCGTCTTCGGACTGTGCCCACGATGTACCCACGTTTCGCGCGAAAAATAACTTACGCTTTTCCGTGGGTGAACAGATTGAAAGAATATTTCGCATTCGACTCACAGAAATGAAAATGTCTTACGCTAAATTCCAAAACGATTGAAATGTGCCTTTAACAACAGTGAAATTTCATCGGAAACGAAATATACACCAGCCTTCGTCCGTGGTATCGCAGGAATGTTGTAAAGGAAAACTGTACATCAGGTACTCCGACCGGCAACTAAAGTTTTGATCCTGAGACGAGCATTCAACAAAAAAATATTCCTTAATTAAAGAATTGACAAAATAATAAGACCTAAAATAGCGCAGAGTTCTTAAAAGAACTGTTTCTTCCTCACGACCTCCGCATTTCCGTACTAACGGAATCGCATAACAGGCCGTGCTACTTAAATTTTTGGCTTGGTTTTCCTTAAGTTTCTGGCATAGCGAGATCCAAAGAAAACTCACAGTTCGTTGTTTACGCGTCCTTCTTGCTTGGCTGCGGGAAGTGCTGGGGAAAGCCCGGATATCTCTACCAATCTGTTGCGCGGTGTTTTTGGAGTCCTGGTTTACTTTCCTAAAGTCGCTCTCGATACGGAACTTTGGACGGGATTTCTACTTTACCAAGTTTATTACATTGTTGACGCTTCGGTCTCAGATATTGATCTCTTCTCACTCTGCTCTTATCTGCTTTTTTTCTGTCCTTACACCCTAAAACAACGCTAATATAAACCACGCTCTAGATCCACAGCTCTCAGTGATTGGTTAACATGAATTACGTAAAGCTTTGTGATTGGTTTAACTGTAATGTTTTGGAATGGTAATCTTACATGGCAACGGCGGCGTTCTTTAATCTTGCGCGAACCGCGTTCTTACTTTTTGCTGTACAACTTACAATAACTAGCAAATAGATCAGCTAATGAAACGGCTTATACGCGTGAACATAAATATAGTTTTCCCAAATACCAATCACTGGAATTGCTGGACTTAAGCAGGTTTTTCCTTCTGTACGTGATCTACTATCACATTGTTAAATTCAATAACACAAAAGGATCCAAAAGTAACATGTAAATATTTTGTGGTAACCAGGTAAACTAATTAAAGCGATCCATTGTTCATAAAGTTGAGTGGAATCAAAGCTCTACAGTTCGTGCTGGTCAAAAGACCAGAGTGTCCAGAATTAACTTAAACTAAGTTAAGAATACTTAAGAACATAAATGCTAGTAGTTATAAATACTGATCATGTTATATACATTTCGCCGATAAAAGGTTAAAATAAAACTTAAGGTAAAAGCTGTTAAAAATTGATTCTAAACGTTTTCGATCTGTTCGATCATCATCAGAGTGAAAAAATCTGCATACGCTCATCGTTCTTATAGTTCAGATAACACCAGTTATGTAATACCCGTTCCCATTGGGAACAAGGTGAGGTCCAGTGATTGCACTTGTTTGTTTAGTTCAGGGTGGTAGCGTGCAATGTAGAATGCTTCTTTTATTCTTCTTTTTAACCACGAGTGGGCAGTGGTTAAAACATTCCACGTGAACTTGTGATTAGGGTGTTTTCTGATGTGCTTGGCTGGCTCTGACTGCTTATTGACATCTGAATGTTCGTTAACACGAACCTCGAGGTTGCGTGCTGTTTCGCCAATGTATGTTACTCCACAATTACACTTGCCTTTGTAGATGACGTGTGACGGGTGTGTGATTTTGTCTTTTAACTTGAATATTGATTCCGTCTTGCGTGTTTGCCACATTATGAAGAAATTAAACCTCCATTTGGTGTACATGTTAAGCTTCTTTAAGAATTTCCTACTTTCTACTTCATTTGTTCTGCAGAAAGGGATGCGAATTCCAAGTTTAGGTCTTTCATCGAACCAGTGGACAGGAATTACGAAGAAGAAGCGACGAAACAATAATTCCTGTCCACTGGTTCGATGAAAGACCTAAACTTGGAATTCGCATCCCTTTCTGCAGAACAAATGAAGTAGAAAGTAGGAAATTCTTAAAGAAGCTTAACATGTACACCAAATGGAGGTTTAATTTCTTCATAATGTGGCAAACACGCAAGACGGAATCAATATTCAAGTTAAAAGACAAAATCACACACCCGTCACACGTCATCTACAAAGGCAAGTGTAATTGTGGAGTAACATACATTGGCGAAACAGCACGCAACCTCGAGGTTCGTGTTAACGAACATTCAGATGTCAATAAGCAGTCAGAGCCAGCCAAGCACATCAGAAAACACCCTAATCACAAGTTCACGTGGAATGTTTTAACCACTGCCCACTCGTGGTTAAAAAGAAGAATAAAAGAAGCATTCTACATTGCACGCTACCACCCTGAACTAAACAAACAAGTGCAATAACTGGACCTCACCTTGTTCCCAATGGGAACGGGTATTACATAACTGGTGTTATCTGAACTATAAGAACGATGAGCGTATGCAGATTTTTTCACTCTGATGATGATCGAACAGATCGAAAACGTTTAGAATCAATTTTTAACAGCTTTTACCTTAAGTTTTATTTTAACTGATCATGTTGTTACTTGCCTGTTTGGCACACGAAAAACATTAATTGTTTAGGTTAGCTGGATTAAGTCAAACAATAGTTGTTTATGCAAAGTTCTCAAATCGATCTAATTACCTGGATTAGATGGAATCTAGTCTTTGTTAACATAAAATCCGGAATGTTTCGCCCCCGCGAAGGAGCACAAAAGGTAAAAGTCACACCACGTTTTGGCGCCTAAAGTTTTGGAATTCCATCATCAATCCTGTTATCGAAAATAGCGCGCGCTCCACTTGCATCACCTTAACCTAAAGTAAAACGTCACACTAATTGATATTTTATCACACTGAATAAATAGAACGTGTTCTGATCGCGAACCAAGGTTTAGCTTAAATGATAAGTTATCCATTGAAAACAAATTATGAATACTAATGTTCGCATAGTTGAATGGAACTATTGTTCCACAGTTCGTGCCGGTCAAATGACCAGAGTGTCCAGAATTAACTAACTAAGTTAATAACTCTTAAAGGCATAACTGTTCGTAAAATAGAAAAGTAGTGACCAGATCGTTACTAAGCAACATACACGTGCCAGGATTTGTAGCTGACTCCCGCACGTGTTTTCGCAGCTATTTGCATTTTGTTTTGCAAGCTTGGAAAATTTCTCGTGGGAAAAATTCCTATCTCTAATCCCTTTTCCTTTGTTTCCAGATCGATTTGCGAACTTTGCGTAAACAACTATTGTTTGGTTTAATCCAACTTAAGTAAATAGTTAAGCTTAATGTTTTTGGTATGCCAAGTAACAACCTGGTCATTACTTTTCTATTTTACGAACAGTTATGCCTTTAAGTGTTATTAACTTAGTTAGTTAATTCTGGACACTCTGGTCATTTGACCGGCACGAACTGTGGAACAATAGTTCCATTCAACTATGCGAACATTAGTATTCATAATTTGTTTTCAATGGATAACTTATCATTTAAGCTAAACCTTGGTTCGCGATCAGAACACGTTCTATTTATTCAGTGTGATAAAATATCAATTAGTGTGACGTTTTACTTTAGGTTAAGGTGATGCAAGTGGAGCGCGCGCTATTTTCGATAACAGGATTGATGATGGAATTCCAAAACTTTAGGCGCCAAAACGTGGTGTGACTTTTACCTTTTGTGCTCCTTCGCGGGGGCGAAACATTCCGGATTTTATGTTAACAAAGACTAGATTCCATCTAATCCAGGTAATTAGTTTACGGACGCGTAAACAACTATAAATGTTCTAGAACCTTCCGATTTCCTGGCGCGCGCTCCTCTGTCCTCGATCTAAGGTTGTTTTTCTCTTTTTTATAAAATAATCGATTAAGGATAGTTTATGTTTTAAAACGAACAGTGAGATTTAGGCGTAGCAAAACACGCGGCTCGATTTAATTAAGTTTAAGAACAATACTTTAAGAAACTTTTGTTCTTTAATAAGTTGTTTACCAGAAAACGGACGCGCGATCAATAATAGCGTAATAGTCGAATCAGTAACAGTTGTGATTGGAATTAAGGTTTTTCCGTGCCAGAATAAGATCTTGGTAAGTTATAAGGACATCATTTAAGGTTTAATGAAAGAAAGTTAGTTCATTTCGGTAATGTTTTGTGCGTTGTCGTTAATCCTTTAATAGAAAGCCGCCGTCTTTGAGGTATGCCGCGGCACGTAGGCGGGATACTTTAGCCAATCACAACACGTTACGTTGACAAAGCAACCGCTTCTAATAGCGTGGTTGATGCATTATGCGATCATTCTAAGCCTTCCACTGTAGCAAGTACAACCAGAATAAACTTCCTAAAGAGAAGAACTTGGTGTCCAAATCTGTCTTGTAACAAAACTCCCGTAGCAAGAGTGTGTCTTGGAGAAAACATTTTAACAGAGGAAAGACAACTGAATCAACAGTACGCAGATGGTGGCTCCGCCGCTTGATTGACACGGATTCCGGAAACTTCCGGTTTGACTGGTTTTGCAGTATTCTTAGAAAAGGAAGTTTTGTTTCTCGGAATTGTGCTATAACACGGTACAAGATGTCAGTTTACAATTAAGAAAATATAAATATACACGAGATGATATAAAGTTACAACACTTGAATAATGTAGCTAATTATAAACAAAAAAGTTACATAATACTTCGGGGAAATGACATAATTCGGCATAGGTAAAGAAATAAAGATTAATGATTACGCGAGAAAATAACAATGTAAATTAAGGGAAAAGAGATAGATTCACATGTTTTAGCTGTTTGTGGAGTAAGGGTCGCTCCCTTTCAATGTCAGTGAACTCATGGGCTTCTTTGATTTTCAGTTGGAAGTTATTGGAAGCCGAGTCCAGTATAGTTTTAACCAAGGCGATCGGTCAATTTTTGACCGTAAACAACACTGTACTTGTTCTTTTGATTTGTTGCTTAATTGACTACAGAACTACAGGGAAAAACAGGATTACCTGATGTTTGTAATGTAACGGATTGTTTTAAAAGCATTGGAATAAAGATAAAAGCAGGATAAACGAGCCTACATTCAAAGTCGTTTGCATATATATAAGGGGTACCATTTGGCGAGAAAACAAGCTTTATTGGCTATCAAACTAACAATGATTTATGAGCGAACTTTGGAAGTTTCTGATGCCTGTGTCGTTCCCTGACTTAAGTTGACGAAACATCGGAATCTTTACTTGCTGATGAATCATCGTTAGTTTCAAACCAGGCGAATTGAATGCCGTAGGTCAGCATTTTAAATTTATCTTCCATTTATCTAGCCAGTATTTTCTTGTAAATATGTAATATAAGGTGTAATTTATTAATATATACACTTCTTTTTATTATTAGTTGTTTCCATTACTATTCCTGTGAATCGCTGTTGATCAGCGAATGTAAATACCGCTCTAGAAATCATTAAATTATTATTATTACTAATAAAATTGCTCTGCGGAAACTGGAACCAAACGAATGCCTGATGGGCCGAAAGGCTCAGGTTTAAGTCTTCTTTTTCTAACGCCTACTCGACCTGTCAATTGTTTGTTCTATATTATCTGCAACTAAAGCACTGAATACAATGGTCACACGACACATCTCCACGGTCTGGCCAGAGCCTGTACGCATGCGCACAGGCTTTTACCCGTGAAGTGGCAGCCTTGTTAGACCCTTATGCCTGGCTATGCCGTGCTGACGAGTCCTAACAAGGACAAACAGCTGTCCATGGCTGCCACTCCACGGGTAATAGGTTGTGCGCATGCGAACAGGTCCTGGTCAGACCCAATCTCGTTCCCATAGCCTGCGTTCCCCTTGACCAGTGGTCGGGAAACTCAACGGCTCTGGGCTAACCCAAAACCGGAACCAGAAAACCCTGGTTCCGGTTTGACTGTGCGAGTGCGCCGGAGATTGTGGTGAAGCGAACAAGTTTTTAACAGCCAACCAAATTCGGACGTTTTTGTGGCGGGCTTTCAGATTAGCCCAGAGGTCCCGATCCTTGGCGCAGACCAGAAGAATCGCGGCCTCTGGGGTCGAGATTGGGCCAGACCGTGGAGATGTGTCGTGTGACGATTGCATTCAGTGGTTTAACTGTAACTAGTTAGAATCATAAGTAGAAATGTATTGTTATTGCTGCTGCTGCTGCTGCTGCTGCTACTGCTGTTGCTGTTGTTTTTCACTGTTGATTCACCAATTGCATCATAGGGTTGTCTCGTCCGAAGACCTGGGGCGGCAAGGCAACCGTTGCCATGTTAACAGCTTGCTGCCAGCGACAATCGCGGATGCAGCACTTGTAACATGCGTAAACAAACATAATGAATCCAAGGACGGTCGCTCCGCCCATGATGGCATACATTATCGGCGATGAAGTACCATCAAGTAAAGAACCTTCTGTGAAATCGAAGTCATCATCGTCATTGAAATTCTTCTCAGTGACCGCCTTATCATTGTGTTTACTTGTCTTGTGGTTTGGGCTGCTGCTTGTGGGAGTTTCAGTTGACCAGTCGTCTGTGGAAGCAGAAGGAATAATAATAATAATTATAATGATAATGACAATGACAATGACAATGACAATAATAATAATAATAATAATAATAATAATAATAATAATAATAATAATAATAACAACAACAATAATAATAACAATAATAATAATATAAAATATTTAATGAGGAGGCCTCCAATCACTAGAAAGCGAACTCGACATTCTTAAATGCTAAAAAATGATAAAAATTGTTAAAAACTAAGATATTTATAATTAAAACCTAACATAAAAAGCGATTTAAAAGAAGTTTCCTCAAATTTCGCTTCAAAATCAAATGCGTCATTTGCATCTTTAGATCGTTGGGCAGTCATTTAGTGCTTTGAAAAAGGACGTGTTTCGGCCCCGTTCTGTTCTTGGTTTCTTTAATTTGGGAAGGTAGCCGTTTCTAGTGGTATAGCCGTGAATTTGACTTGAATTTGTTGTTGAAAAACAACAAAATGTTCAGGAATGTCTCCCTTAATGGCACTCTTTACGAGGCAGCATTATGTCCACTATGCAATTGTTTAGAAGCATAGCAAATTTTAAATGGACTTTCCGAAACGCATCTATGTCTTACTCTCAGTTGATTTTGCTTTGGCTGATTTTCATAAAATATAACTGGTTCAAAAGCCTCCTGTAACGCGCTCTTATGGTAGCCAATCATACAGGCAAGCATTCTTCATTTTCAGCCAATAAGGATCGCTGAAAGCAAAACCAATTTCGATCGTCAATTGGCCTACGTGCGGGTTTTTTTGCCTGTTATTTTTTTTCTTTTTTTTTTACTCGAGTCCTAATCTAAAAAAAAAAAAAAAAAAAAAAAAAAAAAAAAAAAAAAAAAAAAAAGAAAAAAACGGAAATCTATTGTTCATTCCGTTATATTCATTTTTGTTGTGGTTGGCCAGGTATAGTAAATTTGCAGACAGTTAATTTGTCAGAAATAAATTTACACTTAAAATAATTTCTGAATTTATTTGACAACAGACTTTAGGGTAGAGTCTGTATAAACACTGTGCTGTATTTCGCTTTATGGCTCTCTGTGTACACCCTTTTCAAAAAGTTGCTGAACTGTGTAGACCTCATGCGAAAATGTCTCAAAAATGCCTGCCATTCTGTTTTGTTGTCTGATTCTTAAACTTTACACTGATGATGATATTTGATAGTAAATGAAACAAAATGCTATTCTGACAAATTTTGGCTTTTTTAATTTTAAAAGTCTGCGAAGTTATGGAAAAGCCAACCTCTGGTCTGGCTAACCTTATTTTTATGTTTTTGATAATATAATTGTCTCTATAATTTTCAATTATAAATCGATAGATAGGAGTCCAGCCCGTAAACTTCACACTGTGAATCATTTTGATTTGATCTTTAAGATAAAGCAATCCACGTGTGTTGACAAATGTTTCTAAAAAAAACTAACAGCGGGTATTTCAAATTTGCATTTCGCTTCCCTTCTTTTCATCGAAAAAACTGCTATACAAACAAAAACCACTTAAGCAGATCGTGTTTCTTCGTCATGAAATTTGATGGCCTTCATTAAAATTCCAACCTCGTCGATTGAAATTCCTCTTTATGTTCTCGCGTTTTTCTCAACATTAACATGCGAGAAATCACTAACAACAAGGCAATATTCCTGCAGTCACCATTTTTCAAACACCTCTTTCATCACCCTCATAAAACTAGTTGTAAATTTGCGTTGAAACAAAAAAATCTAATCAAATATCAGGCTCCAAGTTTGCTTAAAATACAGTCAGGCCATCCCGATAAAATGTTTCGTTTCCCATTGCCCCCGTCTCTTCTAATGGCCGGTGGGTCGGTCGGACGGGCAAAAAAAAATGAATGAATGAACACTTTAAGGGGTCTGGGTTCATTTAAGAAGCCAGGAGATGCAGAACCGAAAGATTTTGTTTCAGTCGATCTCGATGAGAATGTTGGAAGACCTTGGAACAATCGTTAATGCCCTTGGCACGAAACAGCCTTTGAAAAACTTAGTATCGATGTTAATTAAAAACAAGGACATCCCATCACACCAATTGTTGTTAAAAAAAAAACAAGATCGTGTGCTTGTTAATTAAGTATACGTACTTGTCTCTTTGACTAGGAAATCTGGATTTTTTTTTTTATATTTCGAAAAAAAAAAAATGAGTCGGTCGGGCGAAGGGAAACGAAACATTTTATTGGGATGGCCTAACAGTAAAAATCGACCTAAAATTTGGTCTAAGAAAAGAAGCGAATACCCCGAGCATTTTTCACTTTTGTTTGGGCCACTGCATAAAAGTAAAAATTATACTTTACTTTTGGATGAAGTACTCAGCGCGCTGTGTGAAATTAAAAATCGTGAGTGTTCAGTAAGTTCATTGTATTTACAGAAAGATCTCTTTTTAAAGAAATGTTTTTTCGAGTACATACCATATTCCTGTGCAGCAAATCTTGAAAGCGAAGCAAGGATGAGAAGTATCTCCATAAACGACACAAGAAGGCGAGATCCTGTCACCAACATACTCAAAGAAATGTGCTTAACTCGATAATCCTCTTACAAGATGGAGAAAAAATGTGACGAAATTCTATACTTCCGCAGGCAAACAATTTAGATTAGAAATCATCAATAAACAGCTCAAGTGTCATTCTATTTGTTTAGCTGTCATTTTTCTATAATTGTGAATTGGTTGAACTGTTTGCCTAGTTCTTAAGGATCAACTTGGCCGTGGCCTTTTAAAAAAATATGTTGAAATTAACGTGCACCGAATCATAGACGGCGGAGCAGGAGAGATAGGGGGCTGTAGCCCCCCAAATGAAAAATTTTTTTTTTTTTTTTTTTTTTTGGGGGGGGGGGGGAGTTTTGGTGAAAAAATATTGGTGCCGTAAAATTGCCGGATATGCAAGATATTCTACCTTGTGGAGTTCAAACATCTTCAAAACTTGCTTGGAAGTCTTCGGAAACCTCGTTTTATCTTCGCAAAAGTTTGAAAAATGAACGGAAATCTTCTGTTTGGAAACTGTTCAGTACCAAAAAAAAGCCTGCCAAATATTTTTGGGACAGTCTTAGCAATTCCCCCCCCCCCCCCCCCAAAACGCTCCGCCATCCCCCGGGGGTACCGAATATTTTTGGGACAGCCTATAATGGCCTATACGGGGAGGCTCCGCCCGAAAGGGGTACCTTTTTAAGGCTTCAGGTATATTAAAGGGTAGGGATTTCACGAGTTTAAGTATATGAAAGGGTATGGAACTCTGTCATTTGACTATTTAAAAGGGCCTTTAATTAAAATATTTCGAACAGAGAAATTTATGGCAGTATTATTTTAATTTATTATGCGATACGACAAGAAAACGTCCTCTTTTAAGTCCACGCCATACTCTTAGGTATATAAAAGGGGTACCTTTTTTTCAGTTAGAGGTATACGAATGGGGTACAATGTCTGTCAAAAATGGTATATAAAAGGGTAAGGGGTTAGAACTTGGAGCGGAGCCTCCCCGTATAAAACTTTTTTGAGTACGCCCCCCCCCCCCCTCCCTGGGCCGCCGCCTCTGCGAACAGACCTGAACGCTGTTTATTCACCGTCAGGATGGATAATGGGCTCCTGCCACCAGTTGCCGCTTAACGTGGGGAGGCGCGAAACCTGGCCGGGGCGCTGCGTTGTGTTCTTGGCCAAGGTGCTCTCTTTCATGTTCTATTTACAGGGTATTTAGGTAGTTAGGTAGTTTAGTCTTATAATTTTCTAGCCCGATGTCAATATACAGCTGCAACATTCTGCAAAGAAAGATAATCCAGCTGGATTAGTTACAAACCCTTGTCACAGGTCTAAAGCCTCTATGATACAATACTATGATTGAAAAAAAACAATAGACCTTATGCAAAAATGGTTGTCATTCAATTCTCTTGTTTGGTCAAGTTTCTGAAAACGCTGATGGTGACATTTGAATATATATGGAATAATATGCTACAATTAGAGGTTTCAGTGTTTTTGGTTAAAAGGCTGCAGATTTGTGACTCATTGTATGGAAAAAACCATCCTGGCCTGCCTAGCCTTGTTTTCATGTTTTTGGCAATATAAATGCCCCTGTAACTTCCCATTAGATAAAACTATAGCCTTGAAACTTCATACACTGTCCTACTTTGATCTGATCTTTAAGTTAAGATAATTTAATTTTGTGAACAAATTATTCTTCTGGGAGCCGAAAATTAATGGCAGCCATATTTGCATTGGGTCTATGGCTGCTGTTATAATTCATGTCATATTTTTAACAACAAAAATACAAACGTTTCAATTTTATTTGTTATCCGTGCCAGAGTATCCTATGCAGAGATCCTTTTTGTTCTTCAACCCAAAGGACGACTGCATAGGAGGCTACTGTCAGGGGTGAAGCCAGCCTATAAATTTGAAGGCCTGGCTACAATAGTTCTTTTCAGGCTTTTTTGGACGTATTAAAAGCTGTCCAGATATTACATGAAATATGACCCTGAGGTGCAGCAGATGACATTTACAAGAGTATAACTCTCAAACTTTCCAGCAGAGCACCCCCAAACCAAAATAGGAACAGCCGATTCTTGTTAGCCCAAACTTTACCAAGACCTGGCTATCCAATTCTCTGCAGTCATGTATCATAAATAGCCAAACTACTTGCAAGTAAACAAAATTATTAATTTTAAGGCTCGATTCATTCCATTTAAAGTTCAGATGTCTGTTCTTCAGTCATTATTCTGAGTAAGAGTCTCGAACTGCCTTTTGTCTTTTCCTTGCTTCTTCTAAGTTTCTTCTTCTTTTTCTCAAATCCTGTTAATTAAAAAAGGCTGCATGTTACACAAGTACAGTCGAACCCATGTTAAGCAGCTACCCTTGGGGAAATGGCAACTGGCTGCCTAATAGAGGTTGGCAGCTAAAATAGGGGTTCATAAGAAATTAGCATAAGGCCTTTTATAAAGGACACCTGACATTATTTAAATACAAAATAATGTGAAAAGGAATAACGCACCAAATGAAGGCGACAATAAACCTGTGTTTGAATGATTTTATCAGCCGCCACTGTTCAAGCTTGTTGAAAATAAATCCAGACATCATATTCTACAACCTTACTGGCCAATAAATGGGATAAAAACAAATAATAGAAGAACGCTCATCGGGACTGCAGAAAGGTGACTGCAGCCGCTTAATAGAGGTGGCCGCTTAAAAGGGGTTTTATTTACAGTATTATACTGACAATAGTTTTGGGACTTTAGTAACTGGCCGCTTAATGGGTGGCCGCGTAATAGGGGTTTGACTGTACAACTTGCTTTATGTGTGTGTGGTCTGGGGAGGGGGAGGCCTTCCATTATGATGCAAACAGTGATGCTTGTTGCATGGATTAATCAAAATAAAAAATACCGGTATTACTACATTCTTGATTTACCAATAGGCCCTTTGCGCAATTCAGTCACATGGTAAAAAAATAAAAAAAAATAAAACTGTGTACCGGTAACTTGCATTTCAGCATGGCAGATTTTGTACTATGTTACCTGATTGTGCAAAGGGCCTATTGAACAGTTTCATATTTCTGATCAATTGTTACTTGTATTCAAAAAAATTTAAAACAAAGCAATGACCACTCAAGAGATGCTACAAGGAGCTCTGTTGACCTTTGTCATCAAGGGTGCATTTTATGTAGGTTGCTCTAAAGATCTTTAGCATAGGTTTAAACATGCAGCATTCTGGTGTATGATTGTTGTCTTTGACATATACAGTCCGACCAAAGTCCCAATTTATTTGTCAGTAAACTGCTGTATTTGATACCTCTATTCAATGGCTACCTCTAATAAGCGGCCGCGGCCACCTTTTTGGTGTCGCAAGTGTATTATTTATATGTTTTTTTTTACCTCCATTAAGTGGCCAGCAAATTACATTTCCAAGGGAAATGGTGACATATCTTGAGCACAATTTTTTCATGTGCTAACTGTTGATGCAAAAAGGCCTTAGAAACTTGTCAACAATGTTTTGCATATTTTTCTGTACATGATGAACCTGAAGAAACGCACTGTGCATTTCAACTATGTGCCCTCTGTGTTAGAGCTAGCTATGCATTGGCTGGAAATGCACTTGATGTTTTGTTACAATGAATTTTGGATTAATTTTCATTTTGCTATATAGAGTCAATAAAATCATGTTTACTGCAATTCCTATCCAATTGATATTGTACCTCTAATAAGCGGCCAACCTCTATTAACTCTTTCGCTGCGGTTGTCGAGAAAACTCGACATTTCATTTCGTGACTCTGAGTGCGGATGTCGAGTTTTCTCGACATGATAAACAATCCCAGATTTCCTTTCGAAACTGTCTTCAATAGGGACGCTATGATCAATAATTACTTCAGATACCCTCTAGGAGAACTGGAAAGCGTGACAAACACGATCTTTTGCCGTTTGCATATAATGGAGGAGTATTATCGACAAATTCATGTTACAATGTTGCTGTTTACGGCCAAAGGACATTTAAACATGGCGTCGAATGAGAAATTTTCAATCGAGGAGTGCTTCGGAGAAGATTCTAACCGACTTTTGCCGAGAATATAACAGTTGTGGTTAACGAATCAAGCGATTTCAACGAACAGATTGAGTATTTGAGACGCAGCTATTGGAAAACAATGGTTTCAACCTTCACACTTGGGAAGGAAGCTATCAGATGGCGAACAAAATTGCTGAAAGGACCAAAATGCAATGAATTTTTGAAAAGGTTGCTTTTTACGATGTAGAATTATGTTAGGCACAATTCCTGAAAATCTAAATTAAATTGCTTGAATAGAACGAAAGATATTGTTGAATATGATGCGTGACTGTGTGATTCAACGCACTGTGAAAAAAATGCAGCACTGCGGGGGAGTAAGGTCAACAGAAAAGTCAGCAGCGAAAGAGTTAAGCGACCACTTTTCAAAGTCCTGAGGGTGGCCACTTAATAGAGGTCGAACACTGCTAGCCTGTGATCAAGACAGAGCTTGTGGTAAGCTGGTGCTATGATGACCTACTTTGGCATAGAATGGGTTATTCCAGAAAAAATCCACACCCCCCGACAGATGGCAACATTTTTTGACCCCCCCTTCCGCCCGGATTTCCCAGATCGCTAGACCCCCCCTCCCGCCCGGATTTCCAAGCTCAAGAACCCCCCCTCCCGCCCGGATTTCCATTTTTTTTAAAGGCCCTAACTGGACACAACAGGCAATACAAACGACGCAACCTTTCTTCCAAAAGATCCCTGTTTATTATAATTTTTAAAACTGGGCTAATGTTGCGAATTTTGCTGGTCAAATTTCAACGATCGCACGTGTGTTTGTGTGACCTCCGGCACACTCTCCTCTAAAATGCCACTTGTTTTTTTCGTCAAACAACAAATGTACAAGATAAGAAATATGTAAGTCTTAAAAATTATGTAAATGTAAGAAAAAACACAGTGAAAAAAGTCCTTAATGCGCTAATAAAGAAAAACTATAATTTTAGTTGTCGGTGACAAGGCGGCCTAAATTGGCGCGTGTTTACAACATCGAGTTCGTGTTTACAAGATCGAGTTCTCGCTAGTGTGACACTTCTTAAGCTTAGCAATAAAGCCTTTTGAACTACAATAATTTTAAATTTTGTTACCTATATGGGTGTGTAGGTCAACTGGAGCTCTTGCCTTTCTTTCAAAAATTTAAGTTTTCATGCGTAATGTCCACGGTTCTTGCTTTCATAAACTTGTTAACATATCGATCGTAAGACATGGATTAATTCAACTTCAACTTCAACTTGGAAGTAGCCAAATAATACACAAATTGTGTATACACATGTTAGCTCTAGCCAGCAAAAGGAGTTCTCGGGTTGGCTAAAAAAAAAACAGAAAAGTGCAGCCGGACCGATCGTCTTTTCTTCACATTTTTGAGGATGTTGCAAAGCACGGGCGCGGGTGGCCTGGGTACCGTAAAAATGTTCCAGGCGTTGCATGCTCGGTCGAAAGTGTTTTTTTCCGATCGTAAAGTTGTTGTTATCCATTTATCGCGCTGGTTCTTCATGAATAAAAGGACCTATGAAGGTAAACTTGAAGCATATGAGGTAAGAACACCATAAAGTGGAAGACTACAAGATTTTTCGATGCAAACTTCTTCTTTTAAGTGGTAAAACATATCGATCGAGTTAAAGTTAAAAGTGACCCCCGAGGAAGAATTTTTAGGATCAGACCCCCCCCTCCCGCCCGGATTTCCCGAGCCATTAACCCCCCCTCCCGCGAGAATTTCCAGTTTGCCATCCGTCGGGGAGGTGTGTATTTTTTCTGGAATAACCCAATTGCAAAATAATGGCTTACTTCAGTGTGAGATATAAATGGAATGCACCACTCAGTTATTTCATGAGTACAGAATTTTTTTTAGTTGCATCTCAGTCATCTTTCAAGCAAGTGAAGAATCCAGGCCAGTAGTGTAGTAGCTCTCGTAAGCTTGTAATTGTACTGGTCCTCTAGTGCTGTAGCAGTAGCTATTGGGTTTTTTTGGCAGGGGGGGGGGGGGGCTGAACCTTCTGCTTCCCATACCTCTTATTTCTATTACCCGTACCTCCCACTTCCCGCTACTACAATATGTAGTGGTTCCCTCCTCTTTGTCTGATTTTTTTTTTTGCAAAATATAATGATATATTGCAAATTTTTCTCATTTTCTCCTGGTTTCCTACCACCTTAAGAATCCTGCTCCCGGCCCTCTCTTCTCCTGCTTCCTGCCCTTTTTCTCCCGGGCTCCTCCCTCCTGACCCACTTCGCTACTTGGGGCTAGGGACAATGTTCCTGCTGTTCTTTCTATTGATCTCTTTTAACAGAGTCTGCCAGGGTTTTAAGGTATAGGGTATACAGGTGTTTTTTAAAATAAGGTATACAGTATTTTTACACTAAAATTGGACCTTTTATAGGTATAAAGTCTATAAAGTAATCAATGATAAATGGGAAAATAAATTTCCTTGTGTTGCATGGCACTTGTAAAAGTACAAAGTAAAACAAAGTTCTCACTAAATGAATAGAAAGTATGTTTAAAAAAGTTCAAAGTTCCATACGTTTTGGGCTCAGCCCTTCATCACTGGAAAGTCAAGATTTCAGTCAAACACGCTGGCTTGCGCCATGAAACCCAATTTGAGTTTAAAGGTGCACACGCGAGAAGAGCGCACAACAACCTAAAGATATCGAAAGGGGCAATTCATACCGTGCGGCTGACTGGTGCCCAGCTTGAAAATTAGGGTATAAAGTATACTGTGTTTTCCAAACTTTGGTATTTTGCATGATTTTTAGGGGAAATTTTTGCTGAAGAATTGAGTGAGCAAAGGGAGATGTTGGTTTTAATGCTCAGAACACTGGAATCATGACGACGGATTGTAGTCCTATAAACAATAACCACGTGGCCCACTAGGATCTTGAAATCATTATCACTGTCATTATGTCTGGAATTAAAAAAATATTCACTTCTTATGCATTACATGTAAGGTGTAAACTGGCATATCTGTATAGACATACAACTACAACGCTTTTGGAATAGCAAAAAGCTTACCTCTTCTTTTAAACAAGTGTTTAAAGCCCGCTTGATGTCGTTACATTTGCCCACAAACTTTTGGAAAGGGTGCTGTACAGAAAACAAGGTGAAACTTACATATTGTGATTATGTAACACATCACAACACGAGTTTAAACCAGCAACATGAACTAACCTCTTGATGACAACGATGTAGTTGTTCTATAACTTCTAGACACTCGCTATGAAGGTGAGGGGCTAGAGACGGATGCATAGCTTTCGAAAAATTATTTGTACTACTGCAACACTACGAGCTTCTTCTTTGCGTTTATTTTGAAAGCCACGAGTGCTTAGCAGCCAGGCGATAAAACCACTGGACAGATCTGTTATGTAAGAACACACGAAAAGTAACTCAATAGCGCGCGCGAAGCCAAAGTCTTGAGCTTGAAAGTGTTTTTTGCGTCTCGCTCATTGAGGATGTTTCAGAGAAAAAGTCCAGAGAAAAGGGAGTCATTTATTTTTTAGTTCTTCAGTTTTTCATGTAATACTTTTATTCAGTCATAGCCAATTTGAATTTAATAGCTGAGAAAGCTCAATACCTGAACATGGAAATACCGACGTTTTCTTGTCAGTTATACTTTCAACAATAAACGACAAATACAGTACGTAAAATGTACCAACATTAATAAACAATAGGCTTGTGTTAAGGCTTTCATGGTGGGCTTTTTTATATATTCTTGGGAGACCTAATTTTCGGAGGGGGATATCTAAGGGAAGAGTTTTACGTTTCACGAATGGTTGGGCTTAGCGTTTAAAAAGAACTAGGTGCAAATATGAATACTGCATGTTAGAACTTTGTCTCTATATTTTGTCTCTGTATTATGGAACTAAATATAAGTTGTATAAAAATAAGTCTACGGGCTTATATTAACGCATTTCTTGAGAGAACTCAATCTTGTTCAACTGCGGATTATTTTCCCAACAAAATATATTTTATGTTTAATTTTCGGCAAAATTGCAATTGCCTCTTGCTAGTTACGGTCCTGCTGAAAGGATTTACTTTGTGTCTAAGTTTTGGCGGGCTTGTTTTCCTGGGGCCAGGGAGGAGTATTATTGGAGTCCTACGTCATGTAAAGCTTTTAGGGCGTCAGAGAATAAGATCACTTACCCACCCCCCCCCCCCCTCCATTCCCTTCATCTAATATTTTTAGAACTCGAAACTCACCTATTCAGAAATAGAAAAACACTTTAATTTCAAGTAATTTAAAATAACTAGGTGCAAATATGAATAATGCATGTAAGAACTTTGTCTCGTAAACTAAATATAAGTGTACGGGCTTATATTCGGAATAGTTAATTACTGCAAGATTTACTTTTGCATCAAAGGGCCTCAGAGAATAAGACTTAAGATCACTTACTCCCCACCCCCTTCCCACCACCCTTTTTAGAGCTCGGAACTCATCTATTAAAATAAAGTAACACTTTCATTTAAAGTAATTTAATACATTTTTAACATTGAATATTGTTTTACATTCATCTCGTGAAATACTTTGTATCTGAAATACTTCGAATACTTTGTTCTTTATAATTACTTACTTACTTACTTACTTACTTGCATACTTGCTTGCTTGCTTGCTTACTTACTTACTTATGTTAATGAATGTTCCACCAGATTAAGCTACGAGATTACGAGATTAAGCTAGAATACAGTTTGCGTATCCTGACTAGTAATGTGGAACCTCTTTTAAATGAAATTGTCTCTACTTAGTCTTATAAGTTCCAAACAGTAAATTACCGAAAGGAATTTTTAAGACACTAACTTGCAATTGAGGAACGGATGGCTAAAATCAGTGATTTAAATATATTTTCCTTAAAGGAGAAGTTCACTCCAGAATGGCCATTAATTTTTTTTACGCCAATAAAAGGTTTATGCAAAGATATGTTATTCAGCAAAATTTCAGCTTCTAACGAGCGCTTAAACCGTACGAAATCCTTTTCTGAAGTAGCCCAAAACTCGACAACTGAACGCCGCCATCTTGGAGCTGTTAATGTATGCGTGACGTCAAAGAGCTCAGCCTGAACTTGAGCGGGAAAATTTTAATTACTTCAAACTCCTTGTTTCTTTGTAGTGGCATTTGTTTGTCAAAATGCCTGTTTGTGCAGCTCCATTTTGCTTAAACAGAGCTCCAAGAAATACAAAAAGAGGTATTTCGGTTTTCACCGTCTTTCAATATTTAAAGAACAATTGCTCAAAAGCGGACACAAATATTTGTGTGTTCCGGCGTTAAATCGGGGTCCGATCGAGTTCATTATCGAAGTGCAATTTTCTGCAACTTTTTCCTTCGAGACCCTCGATTTTTCTCGTCGTCCCGCTCGACAATCTGTCTCTGGGTCTCCGAGGATGATCATGTTACCAATGATGCAGTATTGCATACGGTACGTGCATGTTGCAATCTAGATTTGTGACAAACAGAACATAAACAACCAAGAAGTCCATAAACGGCAATATCGCCAATGTCCTTCGCGGTAATAAACGTCCTCCTCCACTGTTCGCGTCATTCATGGCGACATGAACGCGAACATTGCTGTTTCGTTTTGTTTACAGCATCCATCCTAGTTATTTTACGCCGGACGTTTCCTTGAACATTATAAAAAATTACCAAAGTAGCAGACCGTACCAGTTTCTCGTAGCAGTACTACTGAAAAGAATATATTTACTTGTTCGCTTGACCACAAATATTCGCCGGGACCTCTATCAAACGCCTCCAGGGTTTATTTAAAAGTTAGCAGTTTTGACCCGGCGTTTATACGAAGCCGGCGTTTAATCGGGGACCCGCGTTTAATCGAGAAAATACGACGAAGTCAACAACAACAACAGAGACTTTCTTTGGTTGATTAAAAATCCTCCCTGAAATAAAGTAAAAAAGTGAAATAGCATAATCGTAACATTGGTTGGTATTGCGTCTGCCTTTTTTTTGTGTGGGTATTTTCACTCAGGAGACTGGATCTGTGATCTTCTTCGAAGCAGTCTTCCGTATAGTTTTCGGAACACACACATATTTATGTCCGCTTTGCCAGGAATTATCGTTTCTGCCCATTCTTATAATCCATTCGTGAGCATTTTTTCTTTTAGATATTGAAAGACGGTGAAAGGTTTTTTGTATCTCTTGGAGCTCTGTTTGAGAAACATGGAGCTGCACAAACAGGCATTTTGACAAACAAAACAAGGAGTTTTGAGTATTCAAACTTCAGGCTGAGCTCTTTGACGTCACGCATACATTACTAGCTCCAAGATGGCGGCGTTCAGTTGTCGAATTTTGGGCTACTTTAGAGAAAGATTTCTTAGGGTTTTAGCGCTCGTTGGAAGCTGAAATTTTGGTGAATAACATATTTTTGTATAAACTTTTTATTGGCGTAAAGAAAATAAATGGCCATTCTGGAGTGAACTTCTCCTTTAATAGGAATTTATCGTAGAATTATCACGCCACAGAGGAAATTAAAGGTTGAACTTGACCTAGTTAAGGACTGTGTTCATAGGTTTCTGATTTAAAATTTACCCTCCGTGCCGCTCGGATTACAATTATTACCAGCCTCACAAGCTGCGAAATCAACGACAAAGAAACAAAAACTGCAAACACGAAAGGAAAGGCGCAGAGTAAGACAGCTTCTGTAAAAAGAAAGCCTTGTACATACTGCTTTTGAACACCTCTAGCCTCAGTCCCCTCTGAGTAATAGGATGTCAATCCAACGTTCAGTGTTGCTATGACGACCAGAGTTGTCAGAGAAACGGTTTCAGCAAGGTTGTCGCGGAACTGGACAAATGGTTTCCGGGACACGTGATGCAAAAGGAAAAACAGGCATAGGATTGTTAGGCAAACAGTGCGCAGAAACGCATGCGGGAGAACCGAGCCAATCACAATCAGTATAAATCGGCGGCCAATAAGAACGCATTCCCAGTGAATCCTTCCAGATAATCGGTCACCCTCTGGTTTGCAAAATGGAGCGGTTAGGACTTCAAGAACTGGGTGTCCTGTGGTGAACGAAAAAGAAGTGTCCTTGTCATCTTTACGACAAAAAATGCTGCACGGAGATTTCTTTTCTTGACAGTGGCGTATTACTTTCACGACATAAGCAATGAAGAGGAAGAGAAGGTATGGAAGGGGGAAAAAGCACACCAGAATGAAAACCTTTGCTGAAATCTGCCCTCGATACAGCTGAAATGAAGCAAAATATAGCGCAAATATAAACGGGACCAAGTTAAGAGCTATTCCAACAATAGCCGCCGTATGCCACCACTGATTGCACGTGATTTCGGCGTCGTAATACCAGCGAGACACGTTCTGTATTTCTACACACTTCAGCAGCTTCATTGCTGTTCCAGTCGCCGCTGAGTATCCTAGCAACAAGATTTCCAGGGTAGCTGCAAAATAAGGACCACTTGGGGGGAGCACTGGTGTACGCTTGCGCACCTTGTTCAGACCGCTGTGCAAGAGGTAAATAGCTGGGATCGACAAACCAGTGGCCGTGACAGCTGCAAGTTGGAACAGTGTTTTTGAAAGCGGTGTGATTCCTGGAAAGGGACAGATCCTCCAATCATTATTGACAGAAACCTTGAAGTCAAGAAGGCTCATCACTGGTAATGCAATGTTATCTTTTAACACCTCACTCACGCCATAATACGAAGCGGTCAAAACTCCAGCAACTTGATAAAAGTAAAAAAGGATTTTTAAGAATCCAGATTTTGATGAAGTGCTGTCTGTTTTGGCATCACCGTCCAGGCTGTTGTAGTCGTCGTGATCTTTCCTTCTGTGCCTCGGAAGAAACCATGTAAGATTTAACATCAATATTTCAAACACTGGCGGCTTTCGAATGAGAAACAGAGCAAATGATATTATGAAGATGAAAATAATGATCAAATACCACCAATCGGTGCAGTCTTTGAGTGGATGACAGTTCGTTGTAAACAGCGTCTCACTGAAATTCTGCTTACATCCTCCGCAAAGAAACCCTGTCCGGTTTCCTTGACAACCAGAATGCCGGTAGCTACTAATGTTGTAAGCACATGTTTGATTGACAGCCGGACAGCAGTAACCTTGGGGACAGAGCTCAAAGTACACCTCATTGCCCATAGGATATCCCCAATAGTTGTGCCTTGCTGAAAGAGAATAGGTGCAATTTCCACCCGTCGGGCAAATCAGGCAATTAGGGTTTTTCTCAATAGTGAATCCGTTACTGCTGCCTCTGTTGATACTGTAAGTTCCTATGGGACATGGCTCGGTGATTAATGAAAACGACGTGATTTGAGTTTTAGAGTTCGGCCCCTCTTCCAAGTGTGAGAAATTATGCAGAAGAAGCTTAGAGCTGACCGGGGATTTGATTTGTACCGAATCGTTCATGACTACCTTGTGTACACCTTTAACAAGGATGAGAATCTTACCATCTCTACTAGGTGGATCCAACACAAATGAACTCTCACGGATTGTCATGTTTCCTGCACTTGTCACTGTTAAGAATCCATTGTATGGTTTCTCCTTCGAGGCACGGTAGACTTGGGATTTCTCAAACTGATAGAAGTTGGTTTTGTAAATTGTCAGTTCGCCGTTTGTCCGCATCTGCACGCGCATGTGCGAGCCATCTGTACCGCCAAAGTTGTTTGTAAAATTACTATTTTGAATGTCAACTTTTTCGACATCACGGATTGTTAGCGTACTTTCAGAAACTCCGGAATTCCCGCAAAACTCCGTATTGTTTATGGTGACCACGCTCTTGACGGACGGCAAAGAAATCTTAAACACTCCTGATTCGCAAAAATTGTTCAGGAATTTGTTTGCTTGGAAAAGCAATAAACTCTGATTTGTATTCATGAAAACCTGAAAGATAGAGCCCTTTGTTGTGCAGTTGTTATTTATAAATGCAACATTCTTGAATTGACACTTCGATCTGTTACCAATTCTGCCTTCGTTGCCTGCCATGCAAAGACCTAACTGAAAGTTAACGTTGTCGCTTATTATGGAATTCTCCACAAGCATGTCTTTGGCGGGAGAGCTTAAGGTTCCAAAGTATATTCCACCGCCTGAATTATTTTGTATTTTGCAGAAGCGTATTACCAAGATGCTTGAAAGTAAGCAAATGTCACAAAAGCTGCTCCTCCCTTTGTTTTTAGAGAACGTTGAGTTTTGTAGTATTATCCTCGGCTGAAATGAATAATTAAGAACTTCGAGTTGAATAGCACTGTTCATACTTGAATCGCCTGAGTTCCGGGTGAAATTACAGTTCGAAACAACAGCGTCCCTATTAAGAGTGAAAATGACAGCGTAAATTGCTCCGGCAGTGTGCATTCCTTTCGCTTTATTGACTATGAAAGTGTTGTTTGTTAATGATAGGCTCTGAGCGTGTGAAATATTCATAGTCAACGCGCCACCTCCTTCGGCTTCATCCTCGGACTCCGATTGGAGGATATTACCACTGAAATTCGAATTGCGAATATCAATGGTTGCATTAATTTGCGGCAAACTTTGATTTCCTACAGTTATAGCACCGCCCGAGATCCAGGCTTTGTTTTGTTCAAACTGGCAACTCTCGATATCCAGGATCAGCAAAAACATATCCTGGAAAGAACACGCACCGCCAATTTCAGCTTTGTTGGATGTAAAGTTTGACCGCGACAGAGAGACGTTAGCTATCTGCGCGAATCCGCTGACAGAAACAGCTCCTCCGTTCCCCCTGTGTCCAATGCTGTTCTCAACAAACGTTCCTTTCACGATTTTTAGCTCAAGCAAGTTGCCATTTTGAAGTTTGACAGCTCTACCAGCGTTTTTTTTAAAGTTCGTTGATTTGAACTCGACGTTTGCGTTCGAAGAATTACGAATGTCGAGAATACTTTCTCCAGCTTCGTTGTTCTCAAAAGTAACTTGATTCATCTCTAGGGTTAAGTGTCGTTTTACGCCAGCGACAATTTCAAAACATGCAAGACCAGAACATTTATTTTGTGAGACAGTTAAGTTTGTAAAATTAACAGTGAATTTAGCAATCTCTTGCACTTGTAAGGTTTGTGCTGACATTGTCAATAAAGTGTCGCTTTCATTGCAAAGCTTATTGTTAGTAAACGAGGAATTCGAAATGATTAATTTCACAGAATTGCCGGAAATCTTTAGACCACTGGCGCTGTTGTTTTGGAAGCTGCAGCCATCCAGATCAATGTTTCCTGCAGAATTTTGGGAAAAGTTCAGGGAAACTGCGCCACTGGAACCATTTACGAAACTACAGTCGGTCATCTTTAAAGAACATTCATCAAGATGTAGAGCAGTGTTAACGAATGTAATTCCTCTCAAAGAAACTCCATATGAAGCGTTTACGCTGGTGTCACACGAAAACCGAAAGCTATTGTTCTTGCAAGCAATGAACGCTCGAGAGTTATTACTGCGCATGACCACACTAGCCGTCTTCAATTCCTTCTCTCCGGTGGAGTTGATAGACTCGCAAGGATAAGGGTCACGTGACGTGCCTGCACCGTCAATGTTGATGACGTCACCCTCATGCGCACGTGAGGTTACTTGGTGGATGGTTTTGCACGGGCGAGACGATTGAAGACCACAGTCAAGGGCTGAGCTCCCTTGAAGTCTCGAGACAAACCACTGCTTGGCAAAGACGTTTCCTAGGTCAAATACAAGATAACAGCAAAAACCTTCAATGTTCCGATATTGATACACTTTGTTGATAATCAACTTTAAGTTGATAAATGTAAATTATGGTCGTACCGGATTTGGAAAAGCTGACGTTTCGGGTGTTAGCCGTTCGTCGGGGCATACTGTTAAATATGGACCGGAGTGGAGTGGAGTTGTAAAACATGGACTGGATTTGTAAAATGTGGATTTGTAAAACATGGATTCAATTCTTTTACAAATCCACGTTTTACAAATCCCCCATTTACAAATACACCTTTTTCAAATCCATGTTTTACAAATCCATGTTTTATAAATCCACCTTTTACAAATCCATGTTTTACAAATCCATGTTTTACAAATCCACCTTTTACAAATCCAAGTTTTACAAATCAACCTTTTACAAAATCCAGTCCATGTTTTACAAATCCATGTTTTACAAATCCAGTCCATGTTTTACAAATCCACTTCACTCCACTCCAGTCCATGTTGTACAATATGCCCTTCTTTGGGGCAACAAATCAAGTAAGCTAATTTTTTTTTTTTTTAAAAAAAAGAAAAAAAAAATCGCTTTTGAATTGAGGCTAGCCTGCGAATACAGCCGCCTCTTATTCGCTCCCACTACGAAGAGCGAAACGCGTTTTGCTCTTCGTAGCGGGAGCGAATGAAAGGTGGCTGTATTCGCAGGCTATCTAAACTTTAACTAAACTGTCATTAGTCACATATGCGAGCTTGATCAAAATCTCCGCTCAAAGGAAAATGACCTAGTTATCTTTTATCCCCGCTATCAAAACTATGTTTTGTTTCCTGGTTCACTTCCTACGTTCTGATGACTTGCGCGTGACTTTTGGCATCACGCTCACGGTCACGCGCCACGAACTCAGACAAGTCACGCGAAACTTAAAGGCGAAAATAACAGCCACACAAGGCTAGATTGTTGTAGAAAAGGTATAAAGTTTAAATAGATACCTCACTTCTAGTACATATAAGCAGCTTTAGTTTTTCGGAGCGATTTTACAATACCGGGCCACTTATTTACATATCTCTGAACGCTTTAAGAACGAAGCATAGTAGAAACAAAAGGAACCATTCAAATTCAATGAGATGCAAATTAGTGGCCCGGTATTCTACAGTTTAGCCAAAATTTCCGCTAAATGCTTTCCGCGAATGTGTATTTTGAAACGAATCTTTGGTAAATACAACATTAAAACGCGAAATATTACTCTTTTAGAAGAATTTTAAATTGTTTGTTATATTTTCCCATTGACAAAGCTAAACAATTCTGTGTACTTTATAAGCGATTAAAAAGCATCAAATAAATTATATCAAGCGGTGTATCAGATAAAAATTTCACATACCGTAGGAGCAGAATCCACTCAAGAATAACAGCCAAAGAACGCACCAAAAATCCATTCTACCGCTATCACCAGACTGGACTACATGTGAATGCAAGTTTTCGACAAACGCTGCCTTCAATACGAAAATCTGCAACCCCTGTATAACATGATATAGGGCTTGTAAGGTCATTTTCCTTTTTCTGGGAAATTCCCGCTTTGTCACGTGAGAGGGTGGAAACCAACACGCGCAGATCACAAGACATGTTTTCCATTTTATCGCCTGAACACCACTTGTTATATTTTTTAGGTGTTTTAACACACTTGTTAGAAAAGATCAACGGTGCGAGGAGCTGTACAAATATCATATACATACAAACCGTAAATTCACCGTCATACGCGGACAATAAACAATTTTGTAATTCGGTTTTTGTGAAGTACTTTAATTCAAGTTTGTCTGTAAACCACAAAATACAAAATATAAATATTAAATAAAATTTACAATGTACATATTTACAGCAAGTTGTTTTGTAAAAAATGCATATATCTTTAAAACATTTATGAGTCGCCTTCATTCTCTTCACGGCAACGACTTTAGATCTCATCTCGTAATTGGTCTGCAAGAAAAAGGTCAATTCATTCATTTAATTTTCATGTCCCAACTTATTTGTCACGGTGTCTGAAACTGTCACGTCAGCGGTGACACGCATCCACATCCTCATCTGTTATTTATTCTAAGTATTCATTTTGAGAAGCAGAAGTAAGGAATCCCGGGGGGGGGGGGGGGGGGAGACTCGCATATGAAAGTGGCGGGGATGCTCGTCGTCTCGCTTAGGGTTGGAAATTTCGGTTTTTTGGTCTCGCTTAGGGTGTTCCGGGCCCAGGGGGGGTACTCCGCCTTGTAAATGACGGGGATGATCGAATGGAGGCAAAACTCAGGACCCAAAAAAATCCCTAAGTCTTCCAACATTACCCAAAAAAATCCCTGGACCAAAAATAACCCCCAAAAAAATCCCTTGTCAAATTACTCCTAAATTGCCAGGAGGGGGAATAACATAACACAAAGAACGCTCGTTTTGTTTATTCATCATACCATAAATACGCCAAGGCCGCGCCAAGGCACTTTAGTTCGTTTTTAATACCCAAAAAAATCCCCTATCTAAATCAAGTCACCCAAAAAAATACTTGCCAAATTTTCCAACCCAAAAAAATCCCGGAATCGAAAATTTCAAACCCAAAAAAATCCTTCGATCATCCCCGTCATTAACAAGCCGGAGTACCCCCCCCCCCCCTGGGGTTCCGGGCAAAACGCCAATATTATTAGCCATAATGGTCTCGTTTAGGGTTGCAAACGAAGAAATATGCAAATATAAATTCTACTCTTAAATTTCTGGTATCTTTTAGGGCTCAAGAAAAGCTTGAGCCACACCCAGATTGGTCTCTTTTAGGGGTTCTTTTCATAATTTCCGACGAGCATCCCCGTCCGTTTCATATAGGAGTCCCCCCGGGTAAGGAACTCTCCTAGATGTTAGGGAAACTAATAAAAACCGTTTGATGTTGTAGAACATACTCAACAAATGACAGGAAGCGATTAAGGAGAGAGGATGACTGACGATGGCGAGGATGGAATATTGACAAACTTGTAGCGACGATGCACACTAATAGGAATGTCTTACTAGGGCCTAGCTATGGAGAGAATGGTCCTCAAACTTTCATTGCTCGAGTCAGGAAATTCTGTCTCCTTGGTAGGCTTTTTACGAGCTAAAAGAGCAATTAACAATTAGAACATGGAACAGAAATAAATACTTGTGAGTATTTTCCGTTTTCTTGTTCAGTCTCTCTCGACTCTTGCAAGTGTTGCTTTTAATACCAAACAGGTAACAGGGGACGGACCATTATTTTCTTGTAGGGGGTAGGGGGGGGGGGGGTATGAAAAATGTTCCTCTGCAAACTTTTTTTTACTTTATGCACCTCTGCAAACATTTTTTTCGAATTTCAGACTATTTTTTGTTATATATATCGTGTTTGCAAACAATTCATTTTGTCTTTCTTGGCCTTGCAAACAATATTTTTCAACTGACTCGTCCCCAGTCGTCTCTTATGCGGTCTATCAGACGGATTCAAAGACGACTGGGGACGGTCAGATTTTATTTCCTCCCCCCCCCCCTCCAAAAAATAATAGTCCGTCCGTATGGATGCATACCTTTCGAAAAATTGTCTATACTACTGCTACCACTTCAGGTCATGTCAGTTCGTACGTTTATTTTGAAAGCCACGAGTGCTTAGTAGCCAGGCGATAAGGCTGCTGGATAGGTCTGTTATGTAGAACAACGAAAAGTGCAATCGCGCGCTGGACTTCTCTTTACGCGCGTCTCGCTTCTTATGATGTTTCGAGAAATCCCAGAAAAAGGATCCGTTTCTTGTTCTTCAGTTTTCTATCTAGTATTTTTATTTAGTGATAACAAATTGATGCTGAGAAAGTTCAAAACTGAACAGGAGCCCATTTATACCAATGGTCTCCTGCCGGCCTGGTAGAGAGATTAAGCATGACGTTATACGGAAATGGCAAACACGAGCTTGCCTTTCATTTTGTTACCTTTTTATCGAATTCTAAAATTAATCCCTCATAAAAATAGGGAAAAAAACACATTCACGACAAACACAAAACTACAATTTTTGCCGTTCGCGGGAAAAACAAACGTCATGCTTAATCTTACTTAATCTGCCTAATATTGTGAACGACAAATACCGTGGGCGCGTGGAAAAAAGTAAAAATAGTTGACGCATCTTAGAGACCATGTCGTTTTCACTGCATTACATATTTGTATGCTATACCGTAAAATTTCGATGATAAACAATGCCGTTTTTAAGGTTGTTATGATGGACCAGGTGGGCTTTATATATTTTCAGAAGGGCTAATTTGCGGAGAGGCATATAGACGGAGAGAGTTTTGCGTTTCATGAATGGTTGGGCTTAGCGTTTAAGAAGAACTAGGTGCAAATATGAATACTACATGTTAGAACTTTGTCTCTTAAACTAAATATAAGCTGTAAAAAAATAAGTCTACGGGCTTATATTAAGGAGACCTTATTACTGAAAGCAAGGCCGTAACCACTAACCTTTGTCATAGACGAGACAAGATCTTATTAGGGGGTGCTAGGGACATGTCCTCCAGACATTTTTCTTGACGCATTTCTTGAGAAAACTCAATCTTGTTCAACTGCGGATTATTTTCCCAACAAAATATATTTTGTGTTTAATTTTTGGCAAAAATCTAGACGAGGCATGTGCCTCGTATTGCAATTTTCCCTCCTTTTAGTTACGGTCCTGCTGAAAGGATTTACTTTGTGTCTAAGTTTTGGCGGGCTTATTTTCCGGGGGACAGAGAGGGGTATTATTAGAGTCCTACGTCATGTCAAGCTTTCGGGGCGTCAGAGAATATGATCACTTACCCACCCCCCCCCCCCTCCTCCCTCATCCCAAGCACCCCTCCCCCTTTTTTAGAACTCAAAACTCATCTATTGAAATAGAGAAACACACAAAGTGTACGGGCTCATATTCAGGAGAGTTTAATTACTGGAAGATTTACTTTTGCGTCAAAGGTTTGGCAGGCTTATTTCCCGAAGGGAGGGGTATTATTGGAGTCTTACGGCATGTAAAGCATTCGGTGGTCAAAGAATAGGATTACTCGGAACTTATCTCTATTAAAATAGACAAACACTTTCATTTAAAGTAATTCAATACATTTTCAACATTAAATATCGTTTTACATTCTCATCTCATGAAATAACTCTGAAAAACTTCGAATACTTTGTTCTTTCAACTTACTTACTTATTTACTTACTTACTTGCTAATGAATGTTCCACCAATAGGAGTGCGAGATTAGAGATTACAGTTTGCGAATCCTAATGTGGAACCTCTTTAAATGAAATTGTCTGTACTTAGTCTTATAAGTTCGAAACTGAAAAAAACTGAAATGAATTTTAAGACTCTAATTTGTGCGACGGATGGCTAAAATCAGTGATTTAAATGTATTTTCCTTAATAGGAATATATCGTAGAATTATCACGCCACAGAGGAAATTAAAGGTTGAACTTGACCTAGTTGAGGACTGTGTTCATAGGTTTCTGATTTAAAATTTACCCTCCGTGCCGCTCGGATTACAATAATTACCAGCCTCACAAGCTGCGAAATCAACGACAAGGAAACAAAAACTGCAAACACGAGAGGAACGGCGCAGAGTAAGACAGCTTCTGTCAAAAGAAAGCCTTGTACATACTGCGCTTGAAAATCACTAGTTTCAGTCCCCTCTGAGTAATAGGATGTCAATCCAACGTTCAGTGTTGCTATGACGACCAGGGTTGTCAAGGAAACGGTTTCAGCGAGGTTTTCGCGGAACTGGGCAAATGGCTTCTGGTAAACGTGATGCAAAAGGAAAAACAGGCATAGGATTGTCAGGCAAACAGTGCGCAGAAACGCATGCGTGAGAAGCGAGCCAATCACAATCAGTATAAATCGGCGCCCAATAAGAACGCATTCCCAGTGAATTCTTCCAGATAATCGGTCACCCTCTGGTTTGCAAAATGGAGCGGTTAAGACTTCAAGAACTGGGTGTCC
Organism: Oculina patagonica; assembly: GCF_052425735.1. Lineage (NCBI taxonomy): Eukaryota > Metazoa > Cnidaria > Anthozoa > Scleractinia > Oculinidae > Oculina > Oculina patagonica. The sequence goes on along the minus strand of NC_135765.1, from coordinate 32,077,139 downwards.
TGTGGTGAACGAAAAATAAGTGTCCTTGTCATCTTCACGATAAAAAATGCTGCATGGAGATTTCTTTTCTTGACAGTGACGAATTACTTTCACGACATAAGCAATGAAGAGGAGGAGAAGGTATGGAAGGGGAAAAAAGCAAACCAGTATAAAAATCTTTGCTGAAATCTGCCCTCGATACAGCTGAAATGAAGCAAAATATAGCGCGAATATAAACGGGACCAAGTACAGAGCTATTCCCATAATAGCCGCCGTATGCCACCAATGATTGCACGTGATTTCGGCGTCGTAATACCAGCGAGACACGTGCTGTATTTCTACACACTTCAGCAGCTTCATTGCAGTTCCAGTCGCCGCTGAGTATCCTAGCAACAAGATTTCCAGGGTCGCTCCAAGGTAAGGACCACTTGGGGGAAGCACTGGTGTACGCTTGCGCAGTTTGTTCAGACCGCTGTGCAAGAGGTAAATAGCTGGGATCGACAAACCAGTGGCCGTGACGGCTGCAAGTTGAAACAGTGTTTTTGAAAGCGGTGTGATTCCTGGAAAGGGGCAGATCCTCCAATCATTATTGACAGAAACCTTGAAGTCAAGAAGGCTCATCACTGGTAATGCAATGTTATCTTTTAACACCTCGCTCACACCATAATACGAAGCGGTCAAAACTCCAGCAACTTGATAAAAGTAAAAAAGGATTTTTAAGAATCCAGATTTTGATGAACTGCTGTCTGTTTTGGCCTCACTGTCCAGGCTTTTGTAGTCGTCGTGATCTTTCCTTCTGTGCCTCGGAAGAAACCATGTAAGATTTGCCATCAATATTTCAACCACTGGCGGCTTTCGAATGAGAAACAGAGCAAATGATATCATGAAGATGAAAATAATAAGCAAATACCACCAATGGGTGCAGTCTTTGACTGGAAGACAGTTCTTTGTAAACAGCGTCTCACTGAAATTCTGCTTACATCTTCCGCATAGAATTCCTGTCCGGTTTCCTTGACAACCAGAATTCAGGTAGCTACTATTGTCATAATGGCATGTTTTATTGACAGCCGGACAGCAGTAACCTTGGGGACAGAGCTTAAAGTGCACCTCATTGCCCATAGGATATCCCCAAAAGTTGTGCCTTGCTGAAAGAGAAGAGGTGCAATTTCCACCCGTCGGGCAACGCAGGCATGTAAAGTTGTTCTCAGACCGTGAATCCTTTACTGCTGCCTCTGTTGATACTGTAAGTTCCTATGGGACATGGCTCGGTGATTAAGAACATGGTGTTTAAGAACACGTTTCGAAGTCCTACTGAAGGAACGTTCCACCGTTGGTCGCGGTGTGTGAAATTACGCAGAAGAAGCTTAGAGCTGACCGGAGATTTGATTTGTACCGAATCGTCCATGTCTACTTTGCGAACACCTTTAACAAAAATAAGAGTCTGACCATCTCTACTAAGTGGATCCAACACAAACGAACTCTCACGGATTGACATGCTTCCTGCACTTGCCACTGTTAAGAATCCATTGTATGGTTTCTCCTTCGAGGCACGGTAGACTTGTGATTTCTCAATTGACTGGTAAAAGTTGGTTTTGTAAACTTTCAGTTCGCCGTTTGTCCGCACGCGCATGTGCGAGCCATCTGTACCGCCGAAGGTTGTTTGTAAAATTACTATTTTGAATGTCAACTTTTTTGACATCAAGTATTGTTAGCGTGCTTTCAGTATCTCCGGAATTCCCGCGAAACTCCGTATTGTTTATTGTGACCCGATGGTTGGAAACCAGGATCGGAGAGCACCGGTCGGACGGCAGAAAAACAGAAATCTTCACCACTCCTAATTTGCAAAAATTGTTCAGGAATTTGTTTGCTTGGAATAGCAAGAAACTCTGACTCGTATACGTGAAAACCCGAAAGAGAGAGCTCTTTGCTGTGCAGTTGTTGTTTATAAATGAAACATTCTTGAATTGATACTTCGATCTGTTACTAATTCTGCCTTCATTGGCTGCCGTGTAAGGAAAAAAATGAAAGTTAACGTTGTCGCTTATTATGGAATTCTCCACAAGGATGTTCTTAGCATTGGTTCATAATTATTCCACCGCCGGAATTATTTTGTATTTTGCAGAAGCGTATTACCAAGATGCTTGAAACTAAGTAAATGTCAAGTGATATATCGCTGCTCCCTTTGTTTTCAGAGAACGTCGAGTTTTGAATTATTATCATCGGCGGAAATGAATAATCAACAACGTCGAGTTGAAGGGCACTGATCTCTGCTCCAATCGCCTGAATTTCGGATAAATTCACAGTTTGAAACTACAGCGTCCCTATAAAGAGTTCTCATCATAGCGTAAATTGCTCCGGCAGTGATCGTTCCTTTTGCTTTATTGCCTATGAAAGTGCTGTTTGTTAAAGATAGGCTCTGAGCGTTGAACATATACATAGTCAACGCACCTCCTCCTCCGGCTTCATCCTCGGACTCCGATTGGATGATATTACCTCTGAAATGCGTGCTGCGAATATCTATGGTTGCATTGCTTTGCGGCGAACTAAAAATATTTCCTACAGTTATATATATAGCACCGCCCGAGATTCAGGCTTTGTTTTGTTCAAACTGGCATCCCTCGATATCCAGGGTCAGCAAAAAATTATTCTGGAAACAACACGCACCGCCATTTTCAGCTTTGTTGGATGTAAAGTTTGACCGCGACAAAGAGACGATAGCTATCTGCGTGAATCCGCTGACAGAAACAGCTCCTCCGTTCCCCCTGTGTCCAATGCTGTTTTCAACAAACGTTCCTTTCACGATTTTCAGCTGAGTCATATTGTTATTGTGAAGATTGACAGCTCTACCGGTGTTTTTTGTAAAGTTCGTTGATTTGAAAACGACGTTGACGTTTGAAGAGTTACTAATGTCGAGAATACTTTCTCCAGCTCCGTTATTCTCAAAAGTTACTTGATTCATCTTTAGGGTTAATTTTCCTTTTACGCCAGCGACAATTTCAAAACATGCAAGACCAGAACAATTATTTTGTGAGACAATTATGTTTGTAAAGTTAACAGTGAATTTAGCAATCTCTTGTACTTGTAAGGTTTGTGCTGACATTGTCAATATGGTGTCGTTTTTATTGTGAAGCTTATTGTTAGTAAACGAGGAATTCGAAATCATCAAATTCACAGAATTGCCGGAAATCTTTAGACCACTGGCGCTGTTGTTTTGAAAGCTGCAGCCATCCAGATCAATGTTTCCTGCAGAATTTTGGGAAAAGTTGAGGGAAACTGCGCCACTGGAACCATTTACGAAACTACAGTCGTTCATCTTCAAAGAACATTCATAAAGATATAGAGCAGTGTTAACGAATGTAATTCCTTTCAAAGAAACTCCATCAGAAGCGTTTACGCTGGTGTCACACGAAAACCGAAAGCGTTTGTTCTTGCAAGCAATGAACGCTCGAGTATTATTACTGCGCATGACCACACTAGCCGTCTTCAGTTCCTTCTCTCCAGTGGAGTTGAACTCGCAAGGATAAGGGTCACGTGACGTGTCTGTTCCGTCGATGTTGATGACGTCACCGTCATGCGCACGTGAGGTTACTTGGTGGATGGTTTTGCACCGGTGTATCGATTTAAGACCGCAGTCAAGGGCTGAGCTCCCATGAAGTCTCGAGACAAACCACTCCTTGGCAAAGACGTTTCCTAGTTTAAATACAAAAATAAAAGCAAAAACTCTCAAGTTTCCGATACAGAACCATTTCGTTGATTATCAGCTTGAGTTTGATAAAGACTAAATTATGGCTGTACCGGACCGGATTTGGAAAAGCTTACGTTTCGCTTGTTAGTCAATCCTCGGGGCAACAAAATAAAGTAAGTTAAAATTCAAGAAAAACAATCGTTTTTGAGGGTCTGAATGGGGGTACCTCGATAACACTAAACACAATTTTTTGGCTCTGTAACATAAAACAGTTTAAAAATTTTAGGCATTTTAACCACTAACAGTAAAAAATTCACTGTAACAGTAAATTTGGATAAAAGCAGACAAACTACTATTTTTAAAAAATGTACAACAACTTTTATTTGTAACAGAATGGTCGTTCACGATCATCGTACGTCGTGGTTCGTTTACTTGTGGTTGAATTTTTACAGTGGCATAAATTTCAAACGTGATACATTTAATTTACGTACACATTAATGCTCAAGACATGGAACAATGCGCGCGAGTCTATACGTCAAGAAAAGTAAAAAAAAAAAAATTATTATAAAATAATAAAAAACACTAATGTAAGAAAATAAAAATAAAAAGAAAGAGGAGTGCTGTTTGAGCTGCTTATTTAACGTTGGGTTTCCGCGGGGGAGCTCTAGGTCTTTGGGTGCGGAATCCACAATAGAAAAGAGTCTTAGATGAAGTGGCTCCTCGCTGCAGATGTTGGAAAATGTGTTCATATATGGTTGTAACATCGAGCAGGCTCAAGTCCCCTCATCAAACTCTCGGGTTCCCGTCAATTTGCTACCTTATGTAGGCTCCTTTTGCTCGAGGTTACGAAACTTGTGTACCGTTATTGCACTGGTCGATTGTCTTGTGCATGTCGTGGGACCCTGTAACTCTCGTCTCCGTCGCGCGTGTCTACAATTTTCTTGTGCGGGTTGCCTGTACTGCCGTCATCTTCACGCGTAGTGAGCATCTGGTAGGGACAAGAACTCAACATTTTCAACATCTGCAGCAATCTGAGGCTGCCGTAGACTTTCATCTAAGAACTCTTTTCTTGTGGATTCCCACCAATAATCGATGCAACTAAAGGGCTGTCCACATCCGCTGGGAAACCCAACGTTAAATAAGCAGCTCAAACATGCTGACTTAACTCTTTCGTTTTAGTATATGTTATTTTCTTATACATAGTGTCTTGTAATTGCTGTACGTATTTGAAATGTATCACGTTTGAAGTACGCGGTAATTCACAAATTGTAAACGAACACAAACTGACGATGATCGTGAACGATCGAAACATGTCTTGTTAAAAATAAGTTGTTGTACATTTTTTAAAACTAACAGTAAATTTATCGAGAAAGAAACAAAAACAGCTCCAAGAAAGGCAAATATTATTTTGTTAAGTAGTATATCAAGAAGTTTTCGGCCATTTTCCGACGATTCCCGATCATTTCGGAAGATTTCCGAAGACTACCGAAGATAAAGAAAAAATTGCAATGCCGATTTAACAGGTTAAGGACTGTATTGAGATTCCAATATTTCGGAAGGCACGGCCTTCCTTCTTCAGGGTCTTACAGTGAATGACTCTAAAGGTTAAACGTTACAGATTTAAAATGTGCGAAACACGATATAACGCGTAAATAACAATGGCAAAAAACAAAAACGTTAAAATTTGAAAGGATAAAGAAACGTTACAACATTAAATTTTGTAAAAGGATATAAATATATAATAAGATGCTATAAATGGCACTAAAGACTTGAAAACTGTAAGTTAATACTATAATAACAACCTAAGTGTAAATATAAACTACGTAATGTCATGCTTCATCTTTTTTATTTGATTAAATAAAAAAAGATGAAGCATCAGAGAAGCATGACGGTGACGAACTCAGACAAGTCACGCGATACTTGAAGGCGAAAATCACAGCATCACAAGGCTAGATTTTTTTAAACTTCACTTATATCAGAGCAATTTTCTTTTCTCGCTGGTGGTCTATTATGTTAAAAGATAAACGGGATACATTCCCTTAGGCACACGCAAGAAAAAAACAAACTTCCTGCACAGACTGTTTCGAGTTTGTACAAACCCTTTTATTGCTCCTCAAGATATTTTTAAAAAGATAATTAAATTAGCCATTGACGATCTACTTAAAATCGGCACCTCTGACAACAGAACCCTGTTCGAAATTAGAAGCGGCATTCTAACACATTTACCGATGTGACTTCACGCCGGGCACCGAAACTTGATTGAACATGAACCAGGAGAGTTCATCGAAAATTTTCGCTTTATTAAATGCTTTCCGCGAATGTGTATTTTGAAACTAATCTTTGGTAAATATACTATAAAAACCCGAAATAGTACTCTTTTAGAAATGCCCTGAATCTTTCGTAAAATTTCCCCGTTGACAAAGCTAAACAATCTGTGTACTTTATAATCAAGCGTTGTATCAAATGCAGATTTCACATACCGTAGGAGCAGAATCCACTCAAGAAAAACAGCCAAAGAACGAAACCAAAATCCATTCTACTGCTATCACCAGACTGGACTAAAAGTAAATGCAAGTTTTCGAAAAACGCTGCCATTAAATACGAAAATTCGCAACCTGTTTCACATGATATAGGGCTTTTAAGGTCACTTCCCTTTTTCTGGGAAAATCCCATTTTGTCACGAGAGAGGGTGGACATCAATACGCACAGATCACAAGACATGTTTTCTATTTTATCACCTTAGAAGAGCTGATGAGATTTTTTGGCGTTTTGGCACAATTGCCATTCAAGATAAATTCGAAATTATTATTCAACACATGCGCTCGCTGCCCATATATGGTCAAAATGTTAACGTTATCTGTCATCTGTACTTAACAGATATCCTGCGATATACGGTTGCAAATCTTGAAAGCGCTGCCCCCGGGGAGCGCTGCATAAATACAGTTTTTTCTATCTGCAAAATGTGTTTCGTTGCTAATTTGTTGAATAATGAAACAATTATCCTGCTCAATCTTGCGGAATATCGTCTGATTCTAGCACACTCGGCCTATGGCCTCGTCGGCTAAGTATTTTCGCATAAGTATTTATATTATCCGCGCGATTTCGCAGGATAATTTTAAATGTCATACACTTTCTTGGGGCACAGCATGAAAACATAACTTTACTGTGGTGTTAAACTCAAGTAAAGCAAGCATAAATTTAAAATTTAATCAACTTCACGCTAGCTTCAAATTTTTTTAAAGCTGACCTTTATGCCAGCATTACACTCAAGTTTAAAGGCAGGGTAATAATGGGACTTCTTTACAGCAACTTTAAATCCATTACACATGGTAGCGTAAAAATTGGTTTAATAACCATTAATAACAATTTATTGATGGTGTAAAGTTGGATAACCAACTTTAAACCAGATTTAACCACCTTTTTTGTGGGGGGTGAAAGGAAAAAAAAAAAAAAAAAACCAAAAAAAACAAAAAAAAAGGGAACCCCCCCCCCCCGCACGCAAGGTGACGCGGACAACGACAATCTTGCATAAATTCCGTTTTTGTGATGTTTTTAATCCCGGGATTTTAATTCAAGTTTGTCTTTAAAATTCCCTGTTTTGTCACGAGAGAGGGTGGAAACCAACGCGCAAAGATCACAAGACGTGTTTCCATTTTATCACCTGAACAGAGCTGATGAGATTTTTTGGCGTTTTGTCACACTTGTCATTCAAGATCAACGGTCCGAGGAGCTGTACAAATATCATATACATACAAACCATAGATCCGTAATCATATCGGCAAGTTTCACACGTGATAAAGTGTGTTGCAATTTTTTGTGATGTATTTTAATTCAAGTTTGTCTTTAAACCACATAATACAAAATATAAATATTAAATACGCTTTATAATGTACATATTTACAGTTTTATGTACAAAAAATGTAGATATTTTTAAAACATTTATGAGTCGCCTTTGGTCCTCTTTCCACGACTTGTCGATTCTTATCTCGTAATTGATCTGCAAGAAAAAAGGGAAAGTCATAACATCTTAATTTTCATGTCCAAACTTATCTGTCACGGTGTCTGAAACTGTCATGTCAGCGGTGACACGTATCCACATCCTCGACAGTCACGCAGCATGAAAAATAAATGACACTGTTATTTATCGGCTAAGCATCATTTTGAAAAGCGGAAATAGCCCAATTTCGATATATTAAAATTCAGCCTTAAACAATAGACCTCAGTACGAGGCTCCGGGGAATAAACTATAGAGTTTGTGGGGTTAATTCCCCGGAGCCTCGTAGTGATGTCTATTGTTTTGAGCTGAATTTTAAAATATAGAAATTGGGCTATTCATTGCTATTCATAACAATAATTTTCAGGTTCACACATACTTGTCACGATGTCTGAAACTGTCACATCAGCAGTGATACGCATCCACATCCTTGAAAGTCACACAACATATAAAATTAAGCATCATTTTGGAAAGCGAAAAAAAAAACACTCTTAGATGTTAGGGAAACCAATAAAAACAATTTGACGTTGTAGAAAAGTACTCAGGAAATGACAGGAAGCCATTAGAAAGTGAGGATGACTAGCCATGGCGAGGATGGAAATGGATTACAATACGAAAAAACAAACAAACAACAAAACTGGATAAACACGAGGCACATTTAAAAAAAATGTCTCACCCTAGCTATGGAGTGAATGATCCTCAAAACTTTCATTGCTCGAGTCAGGAAAATCTGTCTCCTTGGCAGGCTTTTTACGAGCTAAAATACACATTCAAACATTGGTAAGAAATAAATATTTGTGACTATTTTTTTCGTTATCGCCCCCAGTTTAGTCCTATCGTCTCTTGCAAGCTTTTCCATTGAAGAGAGCAGTAAAATGTTTACAGTTTTTTATGTTCTGCCATAACACTGAATATGTTATTCTGCCTGATTTGGCAATAAAAGAAAAGGAAAACGACAATTCCAGGGCAGCAAATAACAGTCGTGCATCGGACACTGGCTGCCCACAATTTTCCAGTGTCTGATGAAATTCCAACTGTGGTCGGATAGAATGTCTGGACAACTTTTTTTTTTGCTTTCCAGTGCAAACACCAATGTTCCGCGTTGACAACGCATTTAAGATTAGCAGGTTCACATATGGAGCAGTACTGTAATATGATATCCGACCTCACTTTTGATTTGTCCGATCAAAATGGTGACGTAGTCGGATGCATGTCCTTTGAAGGGAAAAACATTATTTGTAGCCCTGCAATTCGGAACTTACTTTTCTTGTACGCGTTCCATATTCGAACCGTTTTATCCCACGATGCAGAAACGTACTATAAAGAAGACAAAACAAAACAAAAAATTCAATACTTGACCAACAAACAGAGTTCATAATTTTACGTGTGTAGGACTGGTACGGGAACATGACATGGGAACGAGGCTGAGCGCACTTTGCCTCGCTCTCATGTTGTATTTTAGCACCATTCCATACATTTCAGAATAAAGAAAAAAACCTGTCAGAATTTAGAAATGACCCATTGCCCAGCATCCAAACAAAAGAAATAGCACATAAAAAGGAAAAAAAAGCTATACGATACCTGATTTCTCTCGGGAATGTGAACAATACATCGCACTGAATCGCTGTGTCCAAGATTCTTCTGAACAATTTTTCGCGTGTCTGGATCATAAACTCTGGAAAATGAAAAACACTACCATTTATCCCCCGAATCCAAGCTAAGCTCAAAACAGCAATTCTCCCAAAACTTTACCATTCATTTCTTTTAATGACATTCTCGTCCCCAGATTCGCTTGCCCCTCTTAGCCGGCTGAGCCTGGGGCACGAGAAACAAGTGGCTCCGTGGACATTATTTTGTTTGGCTAGATTAAGATTTTAAACGAGGAGAATTTAAATCTAGCTAATCATATCAACAGTAGTAAAAGCACTTACGACAAAGGGATTTTTAAACGGTTGAATTGATTTGCCAAATTTTAATTTCCTTTGTTAAAGATCTAGCCAATCAAATCATATGTGCCCAGAGCCAGAGCCCCAAAAAAATGTGTCCCCATAGCCACTTGTTCCTTGTGCCCCAGGCTCTGACAGCTAAGAAGGGCAAGCGGCTCTGAGGAAGAGAATGTTTAAATGTCAGTTCTGAGAATTTGGTTTCACATCAACAAAATACCGCAAGTTGATGATTTTCTTAATTCTCATCAATGTCTGCTTGACAATGTATTGACACTTATAGGAGAAACTATATGATCATCTCTCGTAAAGCACTTGCCTGATGATCTCCTGGACTCCAGCCACAATACAGCCATTCACTTGATCAATACACAACGCTGATACTGCTCCTTGGGCACTGAGTACTAGATCACAGGCCATCCCGTCTGCACTCTACCGTGAACAAGATCCCAGTGAACGCAAGGTTAATATTTTAACAAGGATCGCTCCAAACAAAACGTTATTATATTGCTAAATTTCTCATTGCAGTGCGGATGAAAAATTCAATCTCCCTTCCAAACTCTAATGTCCCTGCAATTCACTATGTTGGTTGAGAGGAGAACAATGGGCGGATGGATAAAATTGCTAAGTTGTGCAATAAAAACTAGCACTGATCACCGATCTGTGCCAGCTACTAACGTCATGTAACCATCACCAATAACGTACCCAAACACGAATAGTGCCATCTTCGGAGCCTGTAATCCATTTGGTCAGCACTGCATTCCAACGCACCTTCAATGACAAAACAGAAGCGAGGTTAATCAGAAACTACACAACTACAGTCGAAGCTCTCGTAAGCGGACACCCTCGGGACGCAAAAAAAGTGTTCGTAACTGGAGCTGGCCGCTTACGAGAATGGTTCTCATAAGCGGCCACTAGAGGTGTAGGGGATAGATGGCCGCTAAAGGGAGCTTGCCCAGCTAACAATAACTGGACGGACGTGGATGACGAAAAAGCAAACACTGAAATATGGTACTGTAATTACTGTAAAATCATTGTGACGAACGGTGATGTGAAGTTCATTGATGAAAATAAGATAAAGAGGTTGTAAATAGGATTTTTGGGGGGTTGTCCGCTTACGGGAGCTTAAAAACAAAGAAAAAGTCTAAATCGTAATATCTGAAAGTGTCCGCGGCCGCTTACGGGAATGTCCGCTTACGTGAATGTAAAAATACAGAGTTTGTATGGGAGTTAAAACGGGTTTTGCAACAAGGCGGCCGTAAGTAGAGCTGTCCGCTTACGAGAGTGTCCGTTAAGAGAGCTTCGACTGTACACACAACAGATAAACAATGTACAAGTTGACTTATGTCTCTCCCCAAACTCCTGTTTCTTTTGGGAGGCGCGGTGGCCTAATGGTTAGCGCGCTCGACTTCAAGTCGAACGGCCCAGGTTCGAGCCCTAGCCGGAATGCTGCTTTGTGTTCGAGGGCAAGACACTTTACCCTCATAGTGCCTCTCTCCAACCAGGTTTATAAATGGGTAACAGCGAAATAATGCTGAGGGGGGGGGGGGGGGGGGGTAACGCTGCGATGGACTAGCATCCCATCCAGGGGGAGTAGCAATACTCCTAGTCGCTTAATGCTACAGAAACCGGGATAAGCTCCGGCTTTATGGGCCACTTGGCTCGGACACAGACTTTACCTTACTTTTAGCAAACTCCTTTGCAAAAATTATTTTGGTCGAAACGCAACGCTTCACAGCGTGACGTCTCAAATAATATCAAGATGGTGTCTTGTCTGAGTCGCCATCTTAGATTTGAACGCAGATAAGACCCTGGACACGAGCTGGGATTGTAACGGTCTTACCTGGGTAACTTCAGCCTCGTGGCCTTGTAACACCGCTGACAACGTCATCTCAGCACCGCGGTCAGAAAACTGTCTGATATAGACCAGCTTATCAGACGAAGCATATGCGAACTCATTTCTGTAGAACAGCAAAAGATAATGAGTTAACTGTAGAAGATTTTTCAAGAAAACGTTTCGCAAAATAGTTCATGTACCTTTCAGGACTGTAAGTTAAGTCCATAATGATTCCATCTGAGGCTAGTTCATCGCTTTCCAGGGCGCTTGGGTCCGTGTTACGGAAAGTGTCGTGAAAACTACAGAGAAAGAAAAAGAGAAAAATGAAACATGCCAAAATGATCACTGCTAACTGTAAAAGATGTGCAAACAAGGGGAGGCAAAGATGGCTTACAGTTTGAGTCATAAGCTTTACGTTGCTCGGATTAACTTTTCATACTCGTTTTACATCTTTCTGTTGATTTTCCGAATTTCACAGCCAATCAAAGAAGAAACGACTTCACATGTATTTTCTCCACGTTTACTTCTTCTCCACTTAGATCAATTTGGTTTTCTCTTGAACGTGCGACAGAAGAAAAACATAAAATAAATTGATTTTATTGTCTGTTAATCTTCACGAAGTAAGTCTTACCAAGAAGCTTCCAAGTCCCACAAGAAGATTCTCCTGTCCCAGCCAGCGCTGAGCTGTGACACGAAACAAATACAAAACAAATTTTAATTCGATTTGCATACAAGGCTAAAAGCTATAAGATATTACAAAACTAAACGTTTTTGACGTGTTGTCATCAAGGTAAAATCACTAAGCGAATATCATTCAAGTTTTAATTTGGGATCAATTTAGGTTTCTGGGAAACTGCTCACCTACCCCTCCCCAAACCTAACATTAACCCTTACTTATCGCTTTAGGTTTCTGGGAAACTGCTCACCTACCCCTCCCCAAACCTAACAATTGATCCTTAATTTGTTTACCCTCACAGTGACTCCCTTCACTTAAGAGTATAAATGGCTACTGGCAAACTGTTAGGGCAGAGAGACAATACTGGGGCAAGGGGTGACTTGTGATGAACAGAAGCATCACATCCAAGGGGAGTAGCAATACTCTTAAATGCTTTGTGCTACAGACGATAGCACCGATGAGCCCGCTTACTCCTCCGAGCTCTAGGAATGAAACGGATTTTACCTTTAACATGTCTTACCAAGTAAGTTGTATTATAGCCAGCTTCTCTTCCCACCACAGCCAGCCCAGTCACACAGCTAGAGTGCTCAGTGAACACGTGTTTACAGATGAATCCTGCTACACGATTGGTCACTGAATCATGCTCCTTGGAACCCTGTTTACAAAACCAAATACACGACAAAGAGTAAGGATTAAGTACTGTACTGGGGTGGGGTCAGGTCAAAAGGGCGACAGCGAGGAGCTTGGCTCTACTTTAGAGTTAGCATTTAATGCCATGAAACGGAAATTTGCATGGGTAAAGAAAATTGATTTTTCTACATTGGTGTTTTAGAAGCGCTCACGGGTCTAGAAGTTTCATAGGGGTAAGGGTATTCGGCGCCGTCTCATTCCTTCATTCGATCAAATTGGGCGACCCAATGTGTCTTTGAAAACAAAAAAAACGTCTTTTGGAGCTTAGAATAGAACCCTTTAGCTACGTATGTAAATTGCCCATTGTAAATCATGTGATCCTCTCCAGAGAATTGTCCCTTTGACTAGCTGAATATTATCCAGTCATTTCCACGTGAATTTGTTTGAGTTTAAAAGAGATAATTCTCAAGGGCAACATCACGTGTTCTACAATGGGACAACAAACAAACGAAGCTAAAGAGGTCTATTTGTAGGCAATGTTACGAACGCTCCCTGTGTTCAAAATATAGCTAACAAGGGAAAAGGTGCCATAAAGCATGGTGAATGGAGATTGTCCGCACTCTACCTCTACGTCCTTTGTAATGGGTTTAAAGTGCTTTCCACCCAGCAGGATTGCGTATTTGTAAATCAAGTTTTCATCTGCTGGTCTCATATTCTCCAGGACCTTCACAGCATCCTCGTCAAAACCCCACACATCTATCAAAACAAGAAAAAAATTCCGCTAAGCCTTTAACACTCAACTATGGTTTGCGTTTGCCGAGTCATAATTGGTTGAAAACACTCCTCGTTGTCGTACGGTATAACCAATCAGAGTAACCTATTCTATTTTCAATTAATCAGAAACAACCCAAAACTTGGCTAACGCGCGCGTTTCCCGCGCTTTGGCACAGGTTACAGGTTTCCCGCCCTTGTCCCGCTGGTAACATGTTTTCCCGCGCTTGCCACTGGTTTTACGTTTTCCCGAGGTTACCACTAGTCACATGTTTCTGCTTCGAGTTCTGATTGGCTATTTATGTAATTTTCCTTTGTTGTGATTAGCCAGTTGCGATGACGTAAGTTTTGTCTTTAAAATGGTTATTAGAAAACTGCCGCACGTTTAAAACAGCTAGGGGAAATTCTCAAAACAGCAGTTAAGTGTACTTACAAATGTTATTATCTTCCGATGCCACCACTAATAAGTCAAGGTTCTCCACAAAAATGGATCTTAACAGAGCAAGGTTACTGGTATGTTCAGAAGCAGACGACATCTGAAAAATTATCACCACAAAACAACTGTTATTGAAGGCGCTACATCTTCAATTTTGTTTAGTACAGACAGCATACTACGTTTGACTTTAGTGAAACCTTTAAACGATGGTTTGAAATAGGAGAAGAACAATCAATACGACTTCCAGTATAAAATTTGACCGCACGTTTTGAGCCAAATGCTAACAAAGTATATACCGCTATCTCAGAAAGCTTTATATTACTTCTTACCACCCTATTCTTGCTAAGCTGACGAATGCATATGCTTCATTCAACAATTTATAATAATAATAATGATTTTATAAACAAATATACAACGAGTGCATTAATGAGTTAAATAAGCACTTGGGAATTTTTAAGAACACAAAAGAAGTTTAAAGAGAAGCACGAGGTACAGCTTTCTCGCACTTCTTTTGTGTTCTTTAAAATGTCCAAGTGATTATATAGCTTAACAATGCAGAAGAAGCAAGTATTTTATTTTTTTAATATAATTGAAAAGCAATTCCCTGCGCTCAAATGCGTGACAAAAGCCGCGTGCATTATAACTCGATAAAAGACGCGTGTGACGTTAGCCGCATGCTTTATGGAGCTACAACGAACTCGAACTGACCAATCATAGGGTGCGCACTTCCTGGAAAGTTTCAGTTAAGAAATACCCACCTGGTTGATGGTATTTAGGAATGAAGGTTTAGGCCTGCTATCGCCACTGACATGCCTGTTTGGACTACGCCAGTCATACTTAGCAGCCATCTGAGCTGCCAGACGAGACTTGGCCTCACTTTGTAAAAACATCTCTTTGCTGTGGAGAAGTACAAAACATGTGGAGATATACCACCATGTAAATTACTCTTTAAACTGATACTCTAAGCTCTAGTAGTGCTTGATGTCAAATTTCTCTTAACAATATCAACATAACATAACATACATAACTTTTTCCTCGTGCTATTTTACAGAAAAAAAAATACAAAATTTTAAGGAAAATTTTTTTCTTATTTTTCCCTCACACTTTTTATAGAACATTTAAAAAAAATAATTACAAAATTCTTAGAGAGAAGGAAGCCCAGTGGGCCTACCATCTGGGGACCCCTTTGGGTCTAAATGTGGATTTTTTTGTGCTGGCAAAGAAAAAGTAAGGATTAAAAGTAAGGTGTATATTAAGATTAGATGCTAAATCTTTGGTACATTGTCTTGTGCACTTAAGCGCGTGTCATTTTGCGTCTTGCGACAGCTTATTTAGCCTATATACGTTGGCTCTGTACGTTTTCCCCAGTTGCTCTGAGGAAGGTTCTTGTAATAAAACCAAAACAATTCCAGTGTTTTTTTAAATTCGTAGTACATAATCAAACATAGAGGTCAGGAAAATCGAGGAAATGATCAACAAAGTTAACTCCTTGTGTGTTATTATAGGAAATTAACGATACATGTTATTACACGAATTTCAAAAATTCGCGTTAATTTTATTGATGTTAATTAATATAAACACGTTTACTATAAGCATTTAACCAGAACTTTTCTTAAATTCGCGTTAATTTTATTACGCGTAAATTTTGTTCGCGTTGTTAAAATGCTTCGTTATATTCCCATAATAAGGTAGTTTAAGATTCTTCACCTAAAAACGTGGACAACATGCAATATTGCTAGAACAAACCTGTATGTGTGAAAATAGACAACTTTAAAAACAAAACAAATAAATAAAAAATTATGATATTAAACATACAGAACGACCTCTTATACAGAAACAACGCTTTCATGTTCATACCGTGGTAAAACACTCGTTCTTGTAACTTGCCAGATATATTTGTGGGGAAAAATGACTTAGCAGCCTATAAATCAAATGTTATTCAGATTACAAAGCCTGAGGGATAATTAAAAGCCCCAACTGACTTGCTGAAGTCTAGATTTTCTGATAGATCTTTCATTACCTGTACATGAAGTTGTTTGACTGTAGTCTTTCCCATTTTGACACATGGCCATTGCTTCCTCCACTGAAGATCAACAGAGGAACCTTTCGAGCTATAACAAAATAATAACAAGTGAACGTAATATCCTCCAACAGAAACATGATTCCTTTGTTAAACTCTCTTTCAAGAAAAACAAAATGCCAAAAATATCTCAAAAGAAGTTTCTGTTCAATTGGCATATGACATAACACAACTCACTGTAAGTTAGGGACTCCATAGCACACTTGTTTTTCAATGTTGTTAAACAGCCAGACGAATTGTATTTCCACACAATCAAATGCCTCCTGCTGTTGGTTCCTAAAATATCACACAGAGCATTTATAGACACTCTATAAATCAAGCCCCCTCCCCTACCCCAGCCTTCTCTTCCAACCACCACTCCACATTTCGCATTCAGTAATGCCACACTGGTGTCCATTGACTGTGAATTTAAATTAATCCATGATCTAAACGAAAATTTTGCAAGAGGAATTGTGATTCGTGGCAGTTCCTCTCTTAGCTTCGTACTGTCTTTATTCCAGTTACTGGTATTCTAAGACATTCTAAGCTGCCCCCTATACTACTTATGCAAATAGTGCTAAAACAACTAACTTGTTTTTGCTTCTGTTGGTCACAGCAATTCGCTTAGTTTAATTATTACTATCTTTATTTAGAGTAGAGAAACCCTTTAAGATACAGCTGATCAATTGTAGCTACCACTTATCCGTATACTACTAACATGCACACATTATTAGAAACTATTTTAGTTTTGTATATATCGATCTCCCTTTAACCCTCTCTTAGCATCATTGCCACAGACATCAGTTTTCCCTGACCTTTCTTCAGTATTTCAGTTTTCCCTGACTCAAAATAAAACTCCCTGACTTTCTCTTGACCTTGAAGAATTAAAATTTTCCCTGACCAATTTTCTTGACCTATAGCAACCCTGCTTAGCTTTAATTCCCCTCTACTCCTAATGCACATGGTATTAGAAATTGTCTTGTCGACTACATGTTGCCAAAAGAGAGAACATGATGTGATGAGAACGAACAGTACATACCTATGACATGTCCCAAGTCAGAGATGTAGTGAAACATGACCAGTGGAAAGCTAATAACAAATGGAGATGGAGCAATATAAGGACATTTTAATTAAACTTTAACACTTCTTTTTAACAACATGCTGTGGAAGTATCAGAATGGATGTGTAGTTCCATAAATTATCCATACCTGACCACCCCTCCCCCTACACCCCCCCCCCCTCTGGAATTTACAATTATGCCTCATACATTTCCTTAAAGTTTTTGGCCTTTGAGACCCCTCCCACCCCCAGGAATTTCCAATCCTTTCTGTGGGGAGTATGGACATTTTCTGGAACCACACAAAATAAACTTAATTTTCAGGCTGATAAAGCAAGTAGAAATAAATTTGATTGACATTTGTCTGGACAAAATAAAAAAAAATAACAATATTGCTCTTACCCATTGTTTTCCTCATTTTGAAACGTTCCTATAAAATCTGTCACCTGAAAACAGATTCAAACTTTAGTGTGACTGTAGAAGTAAAATGTAAGCCATGTTCATGCTCCCCAAAGAGAGCCAAATATTTTTACATCTGGCTTAACATAACTCAGTCACCTTTTTGAGCTCAATTGGTGAAAAAGGTAGGTTGCAAACGTGTTAAATATACAGTTGAATGAAGTTTAACATAGAAACGACAAGGAGCAAGAGCCTTCTCAGTTGCGTGTTCAAGCGTTTAGCCTTCTGGTGCTTGTTTGTAGCGTTAGTGGCGTTTATATCGTTGCTGGAGTGCTGTCTGGGTCAACTTCCTCGTTGGTACATGCATAGCCATCCCACATGCTCGCATTTGTTGTTTGCTGTTCTATTGGCGTGTCATTGTTGAGTTTGGGGTAGCATTCTCAGCGTTCCCTTCCCTCCCTCCCCTGTTACCAGGTCATTTACCTGGGACTTCATTGTATAAGTTTTCTTCCACTGAGCCATTTGGACTTGAGTGTGACAGGTGCTCTAGTTCGGGGGCCTCATGCGGGGGGCTCGTGGCTGGGTTGTGTGTTTGGGCAGGCCATTCGGGTGTTCTGGCGCCTTCGGGGTGTGATTACGATTGTTGCCCCCAGGCCCCTTGGGCACCTAACCTCCACTTGTGATGTGGGTGTTAAATGAATAGTTTACAGTATGCATGTCAGGTCCTGTTACTGGTATCTAGAAATGAGCAGCCATATGGTAGTAAAATAAAACATAGAACTAATTGAGAACTCACATTTTCTCCAGACTTGGGATCATACATAGCAGCTTCAGCAGTCCCAGCTGCTACCCAGATTGTTTTGATAGGTCTTACATAACATACTCCTGTTACTGCAGCGCTGTTGATAATTAAAACGATCAACTCACTTTAATAGATGCCATTAAAAGTACAACTTACACTGTAATAGTTTTGTTCAATATCTAGATTCAGTAAAATCTGGGTTAGGGCAAATCTGACAGAGGTTTACTCATAGTAGAGACTTTTTTCAGTGCAATTCTATGACTGATCAGCCCGGGACTAATGGTGAAAATTACTTCTCAAACTCATTAATAATTCATCTAGTTAAAACAAAGGAAATCAGCACCGTGAAGGAGTTTAGCATAGATTTTGACGATTTTATTTTTCCGTTTTCTATGTAGTTTTAGTTTCGATTGAGAAGATATATCAACCACTCGACAGAGTGTTTCATCACATTTCAAAACACCTCGAAGTTCGTCAAAAATACTCCGCTGCACGTTGTACTTTCAACTCTCTTCTCGGTGTTTGGAAATGTGATGAAAAACGCTGTCTCGTGTTTGATATATTACATCTCAGACTGAAAGATTCAAACCTTCACTAGCTCATCTGAAGTGATAATTTGTATGTCTTCTAGTAGCTTTGTGTTGATAAATCTTCCTATTGTTTTGTCAAAAGGGTAGCTCTAAATTACATTTTCTACTTGGAATTTTGCTCTGACAATGGCAAGAGTGGGGATTGCAAATGTTAGTTTAAAGGAAAGTTACCTGAAGCCATCAAACTTGTGCATAACTTGTCCATCTTGAGACCATACTTTCACAACTTTGTCAAAGGCACCGCTTAACACCCTAAAGAAATGTTAAATTAAGAAAATTATAATACTGTTCAAAAGGCAGGGGAGCATTTTGGAACATGGGGGGCTAAGACTGTTCCAAAAATACTTGGCAGGTTTTTATATTTGGAGAAACTTTTTTTTTTTCCGTTCTAGCAACTTTTTGATTTCTGAGCAGTTTCTAGACCAAAGATTTCCAAAGATTCTCTAATGATGTTCGAAGGCCAGACGAACATTTCTGATTGTTTTTCGAACTTTTCCAAAGATAAATGAAGTTTCCCAAAACTTCCAAGGAAGTTTAGAAGATGTATAAACTCACTCACAACACAGAATATTTTGACAAACCAATTATACACTGTGCTCGCAATATTTTTGGCATCAAAACATGGGAGGAATTTATGTTGGGGGGGGGGGGGGCTACAGCCCCCCTGTTCCCCTGCTCCGTTGCCAATGCTGTTGTGTGTTACATTTATTTAATCTCTTAAATAAGGCTGGTTCTAAGTCCGAGGGGATGTTTAATACATGTACAGGTAAGTGGTGCTTATGTGCACAACCTGAAACAATTTTAACTATAGATCATTCGAGGACATTCAATTGTTTCTATTTCAAAGACGTTCCAGTTCTTTTTGGCAATAAAATTATATTCAGATTTTTAGCTAACAATAGTGTACCATGTGTTGTTATCTGAGTCACGAGCAAGACACATGCAGATTATACCAGCATCATGAGCCTTATTCACCCTGAAAATAAAAAAAAATAAATTACATATTACTCAATTAATGTTTTTGTACGTCGTGTAAATCATAATGTAGACTACTGGATAAAGTTATCAAAAATTGCTCAAAGGCTGGATAATGCTATCCACCTGACAACTCACTATCCAGTGGACAGTGCAGTTAAGTTTTGTGAACATTTATCTACTGGATAGACATTTATCCAGTGTATAGAGTTGTCCACCCCTTGAAAGAGCAGGCCCCACAGTCTCAACAGCTGGTTTATAAAATCTGTATGATGTAAGATCAAGACATTGATTCCTGAAGCACAGTTACATAATCTGTACTCTGTTTAAAATTAACAAAATCTTACTTTGTTACAACTGATAAACTCTTGTTTCCTTTGTATGAAAAAGTTGAATCATAGACGATAAACCTCTGATCATACCTGCAACATAAAACAGTAATAATAACTATGATAAGTAAGACTACATGTATTCAGTGAAAAAATATACTGCAGTAAAGTAGCTAGCTTAAACAAAACTGCAATAATTTACAGAGCTGAAAAGAACAATGGGATAAATGTCTTGCAGATTGAGAAAATTTTTGTTAACTAATGAACAAGATTTACTCTCTTTAGGATATCAGACTCTTTGTTCGACCTACAATTTTATACTAATTTACTACTAATTAAATGAAGATGAAAAGTGAAAACTTCAAGATAAAAAATTTGAAAAAGAGAGTCACTTTTTCCTTCAAGCTGCAGCTGTGGAACTCATGAATGAGGTACGTAGACTCAGCTTTGAGAAATAACTATATTCCTGACTTCAAGCAATAATCTCATACCCTCCACTGTAAACTCTTGACTCATAACAAACGACACACTTCACAATATCAGAGTGCTCTCTGCAGACATAGGCTGAAAAATTAACAATCAAGGTTAAGTATCTCAGTTCTTTACCGGTACTTAAACAGCTTAACTTAATAAGATGAAAATAAATTGCCTACCTTTTGTGTCTATCACATGCCCAATTTCTCTGCCTGAAATTACAAATAATGAAATTTCTGAATAAGCACAATACAAGTCTTAAGTTATTATGCAGCCATAATTAATTGGAGACTTTTCATATTAAAGTTTAACAGAAAACTACATAAGGTGGAAAGAGGCAAAAGTGAAAAAAAGAGTTTGACCAGGAATACACAGCCCCACAAACTAATAGCTTTAAATACTCCTACAGGTGTCTAAACAAAGCTTACTGTAATATATTTTTAATTATTTACTAATAGTGTCTTGCTTAACTATATTACATAAAACACAATGATCTCAGCTATGAGGGCTCATGACCCTTTCAATCTCCAGTCTGACAGTGTGCATAACAATTAAGTCAATGTGTGTGACTCCACATGCACAGCATATAAAGATAACATTGTTGTGAAAATTGTAAACAGTTATGAAAGGATATTTTATTATTTTAACAAAATGCATTATATTCTTAAGAAATTACCTGGATCCCTCATATTAAACACTTGAACTGTCGAATCCACGGCAGCTACTATTTGATTTCTTCTTGTATTCCATGCCATACAATATACTGGAGAACCAATCTAGAACAATTAAGAAAACAAAGTAACTTTGTGTTGTCACAAGTTCGCTTGATGAGAGAGCAAAATACAAATTTTGGGATAGAAAATAATCCAGTTACTCAAGTTTCACGCACAAAGGGCCTCTTCACATGAGCCCAGTAACTGGGCTGGCTCAGTTTCCAGGGCAAATTTTGTTGTCTGTTCATATGGGAAATTTCAGCCCGATTGACCAGAATGAAATCCAAGAAACAAAACCAAAATGGTGCAATAATTTATGAAGTTGTATAATTCACAATCATCGATATCGTAGTTTTGTTGACTCTTATAACATTCCTAAAGCTTAATACTTGTGAAGTGGAAATACAAGGCAAAATTATGTCATTTTGACTGCCCCATTGTGAGAGCAAAGCTATTTTGTTAAAGAAAGTTTCATCCTGCTTACTCAGGCTGGAATACAGTGTTCACATGGGGAAAATATTTTATCCCAGTTACTGAGATCTTAGTTGTAAATAAAAATGAGATCTCTGTAACCGGGCTGACCCGCCTTCTCATATGAACAAAACAAAATTTTAACAATGGAAACAGGAGTGAGGCTAGATCTTGGTAACCAGGCCAGCCCATTCAACCAAGCTGATATGAAGAGGTTTTATTTAGTGGCAATGGTATGGCACAGTACAGTACTGTAATAGCTTACTGGAATCCTATCATGCACTGCACCACCAGAGCCCCACGCAATAATAGTGCCATCATTGGCTGCTGAAAAGAGCAGTTTTGCATCACCCCTGTTGACATAAAGCAAAACAATAACACACTTTTAACACTTGTCACATTTCATATACATGTACTATTAGTAATATTATTACTTGAGTTTGAATTGGAATCTAGTGCATGACACCAGAGAGTACAAGTTTTGAGACAAATTTAAAGGCAATTGTGATCATTTTGTTGGTCTTTTTATACATCTAGGTAGAGAGAGCTACTGTAAGAAAAAAAATATTATTGCCTATAAGTACACAAGAACAACAAAAGTGGCCATTGCTCAAAACAGGAATTTTGGTGTATCTATGAAATCTCACTTAAATCTTGAGTTATCAGCTTTCTTTGTCAAGGACCAAGCCTTAAAATTGTTTTATTATTATTATTTTTTTGCATCCTTACTAACCAGAATAAGAAGCTTGTAACCCAGCCATCATGTTCTCTAACAGAGCGCAGCATTTTTCCTGGTTCACCCGTTGAGTAATCCCAGACTTTGATAAATCCATCTAGTATTTAAAATATCAAAAAAATTTCATGCTTACAGATCATAAACAATAAATTTTATCACTACTGAAGTTTCTTTTCTGGCATGGGTGTTTGTTGCTATATAAACAATTGGTTCAGACAACATTTTTTTTGGCTTTCTTTTATTAAACAAAATTGGAAATGACTGCTTCTTGTTTAGGGCCTGATTACATGGCAAATTTCAGCCTGGGCTGGAATTTTGTTGTGATTACCTGGAAAATTTCAGTCTGGGTTGAACACGTTTAAAACTGAAAACAAATCGGGGCAGCCATTTTCTTTGGTTGAAAATAATCACTGCGCATCCGTAAGCTCACTTTTAGCCCAAGCTGAAATTTGAACGCGATTACATGAGGTTTTTCAGCCGGTTTGCCCCGGCTGGGATTTCCAGCCCAGTTTCAAAAACCGGGCTGCAAATCTCAGCCCAGGCTGTAAATCGGCCCGGGATGAAACTTTCTTCATGTAATCGCAAACGTCTTTTCAAGAAGATTTGTTTTGGAAGCTGAGCTGAAATCTCAGCCCGGCAAACCAGGTTGAAATTTCAGCCCGGGCTGAAATTCGCCATGTAATCAGACCCTTAGAAAGTGTAATGTAAACACTGGGAGAACTCTGAAGTACTAGTACATCAATATTGTAAACCTTTGCCTGCATCTCTTTCCCAAACTTCCTTTGTGTTGGGCCATGTAAACACTTTTCTTCAATTGTTAATTCCTCTGCCCAAAATTTCCAGCATTTTATTGCAACTTAATGCAGTACTACTAATTCCTTTTCCTCATCGGACCCATGAGGACTCTTGAGGTATCTCAACTTAACTGTCCCAGCAGGAGGCAGCCAGTTTTATAAATACACTAAATTCACATCAAATTGATGTAATGTCATAATTGTGTATGAAATAGTCTACAGAATTGAACTCATATGTGCATGCAGATAATGGCAAAGCTAGCAATAACTGTTTGTAGCCAATCAAAATTGAGACAGCAGGGAAAGTCAAAGTTCAGCTGATGAACTGCAGTGAACTGGAATGCAACAAACGAAGTGGATTCAATCAAGTTTATGCAACCATAAGCTTAACGAGAACTTTTTGACGACAATAGCAGCACGGATAAAGATTAAAGGATAGAACTATTCAGTGCTCATTTGGCACCAAAAGACCTTTACATCTGCAGCAAATAACAAAATTCCTAGTTTACCTTCAAATCCCACCAAGATCTCATGTTTCATCGGGTTGTATGACAGCGCTGTTATCGTTTTATTGTGGGTCTCTTTAATCTCTGCTAGCCTTTCCATCGCCATCTTCAACAAATACTTGGAGTTAAGCCACTTATGGAACTTTTACGTTGTCATTGCTTGTTATTATGCTGGTGAAATTACTACACAAGAAGCAAATGAACAGCCTACTCCTCCATGTTGCCAAGGGAACACGAAAAGGACTGGGTCGAGAGTATCGGATTGAGGCTGGCCGAGAAAGCTTTTTCGCGGGGAAAAATACAGTGTGAAAGACTTCGATCTTTTCAAGAACTTTTATCAACTTTTTTTTTTTGCCATGGCGCCATTAATTTGGTAGTCTCTCTCGCAGCCGTTTTTAGTGTCGTCACGCAACACTCCTCCAGGAATTCCCGTCGTCCTCTCCTTTCTGAACTGATTGAAACCTGCTGATCACGGCCGTACTAGGTAGCTAGCAAGAGGCAAGAACGCCAAGAAGAGGCACTTGCCTTGTCTAGATTTTCACCCAAAATTAAACACAAAATACGTTTTATTAGGAAAATAAACCCAAATAATCAAATAACACGACCTCAGGTACAATGATGTCCATGATCTCTGTAAATAATCGGTAAATGAGTGTTTTTTGAAACAAACTTTAAATGCAGGCCTGATCAAACAGCTAGGGACTGATGTTATAAATTTATTTTGGCCCAATATTTCGGTTGAACAAAACCAACCTTCATCAGGGGTATACAATGCTAAGTGAGCATGGAAACAAACGGTTACAAAATTTAAACACAACTAAGATGAAAAACTGGTACGTGATAGGCAGACAATAAGGAAACAAAACAAATAGCGGTTGAAAATAAACAAAAAAATTTAAAAAATTGCAATTTGCTCTTGTTTGTCAGAGTGGTCCTTTAATAGTTACAGAAGTCACCGTTATTTGAGACATCAGTCGTCCAAAATAGGTTTGGCGGGATGCGGGAAAGGGCGTAAAATCAAGGCGTTATACGGGATAGGGGCAGGATACAGGATGAAACTATCTTGGGGGACACGGGATGTTAAACTGATGGCGGGTGGATCAAAAAAGGCAAGTACCTCAGTTAACCTGATCTCTGTTGATAGACGAACGTTGTGCCCGCGAAGGTCTTATTTTTACTAAAATGAATAGTTTGACTTGCATGTGTCACAACGCGGTGTGTGATTAAACTGTGGCGAGTGAACAGGGCAAGCTGTACGACCCACTTTTTTACCATATCACTAGGTAGGATGTTTTCCACGGTGAAAAAAGTCTGAAATCAGCTTACCTTTTTATCAGGAAAATTTTTCAATAAATTGAGACGTCAGCGAAAACGGGCTTGTTTTATAATAGGCGGGATCGGGTTGAAGATTCTCAGAAAGGAGGGATGGCGGGAAACAGCCAAAAAGGGTGCCGGGATGCGAGATTGAAAAAACCTATTTTAAACTAATATTTTTTGGTGGGACTGGGTTACAGTAAACACCCGCGTATAAGAACCTAGAATTTTTGGGTTCAGGCTGAATGGGTTCTTATATTTTGGGGTAGTTTTACCGAACTCAGGCTGATTAGGTTCTTAGTAGGTTCTTATTTGTAGGAGTTGTCATAGTGATACCATTCAGAGAGCTAGTGTAGTACTAGTATGTCATAATGAAGCACAGAAAGAACAAACATTTTCTTTGGGTATCACAACTATCATTGGTGAAAAAAAACACGGCGGTCTTAAAATGACTGACTTTAACATCATGAATAAAGCTTTAAAGGTTGCTTGGATACCGCGTTTGCAAACCAATACTGACGCGTCCTGGAAGATAATCCCTGAGAGCGCATTAGAATATCATGGAGGCCTCTCTTTTCTGACACACTGCAATTATGATATCAACTCGCTGCAACTTAACCGCCTCCCAGACTTCTATCACGAAGTCTTAAAACATTGGCAGAGCTCAAAACAAGCCTTTCAGAACAACACATCTCTACACAACGAAATTATTTGGAACAACCGGAACATAAAAATCGAGGGTAAAACACCTTTTTACAAAAATTGGTTTGAAAAAAATATTCTACGTATTAAAGACCTTCTCCAAAATGATGGTAGTTTCCTTTCTTTTGAACAATTCTCCGAAAAATTTCATCTTGAAACACCTTTTACTTTATATTTTGGATTGATCAATTCCATTCCAAATGACTGGAAAGTAACAATTAAAAGAACCCCCCGGGAAACAGCAGAAAATGGAAATCATAAAACAAACATAATTTCTACCAAAAACGTCTACTCCGCTATGTTAAAAAACGTATTTTTACCCCCAACCGCTGAAAGCAAAATTTTAAGGTACGGTTTTAACCGAGCAAACTTAAACAAAGTTTATGAATTACCCTTCCAGATAAAAAATGACATAAAGATATCCATGTTTCAATATAAGCTTATTCATAATATCCTTCAAACAAAAGTTAGCCTTTTTAAAGCCAAAATATCAGATAGTGATTTATGCCCTCAATGTCTCACTGACAGACACTCTTTAGATCACATGTTCTTACATTGCTCTTCAACTTTATCTTTTTGGAATTTATTTCAAAACTGGTGGTCCAGCAAAACTAAAGAAAAGATCACATTATCAAACAGTATGATTTTATATGGAATTCTTGACAAAAAGACGCACTCGTACTCTTTAAACTACACGCTTCTCATTGCGAAATACACTATATTCTGTAAATGCTTACACGATGAAAAACTATGCTTCGAAAGTTTTCTGTTATGAAAATCTTTTGTAGTTTTTTTTTTTCTCATAAATACAAGTACGTTATCTTTTTTTTCAATACTACTATTTCTACGTTTTCTTTGTATCCTTGTATAATTAAGTTTAATGATAAATGTATGCACTGTATGTAAAACAAATTGTAACGCATGTAAATACCTTCATAATTTCTTATTATTTTTTTTTCTTTATTCCTGTTAGCTTTTATTGTTTCCTTGTATTGTAAGCCCTAACACCAATTCTTCTTCTTTAAACCCTTTCGCTCCCCATGGAGCATAGGTCCACGGAAACCACTGCTCGCCATCGTGTTCTGTTTTGGGCTAGTCTTTCAATCTGTCTCCAGGTGTAGCCTGCTTTGCTCGCCTCGTCATCTACCGTCCTCCTCCAGCTGTTTCTGGGACGGCCTCGGCTCCTCTTCCCCTGTGGGTTCCATCTCAGTGCCTGTTTGGTGACATTGCAGTTTGTTTTCCTGAGGGTGTGCCCAATCCAACCCCACTTTCGCCTTCTTATCTGGATGTTGATCCTTTCCTGCTCAGTTGTTGTCCAAAGCTCTTCATTTGTTATGACCTCTGGCCAGTGGATGCCCATGATGGATCTCAGGAATTTGTTGATAAAGGTCTGCAGTTTGGCGGAGTTCGCTTTTGTTACTCTCCACGTTTCAGAGCCGTAAAGGAGGACTGACTTTACGTTGGTATTAAATAACTGTAGTTTGGTCTTTCTGGAAATCACTTTTGATCTCCAAACAGGTGTCAAGATGGTGAATGCAGTTCTTGCCTTTCCGATCCTCACTCGTATGTCCTGATCAGATCCACCGTCCTTGCTGATGTTACTTCCAAGGTACGCAAAGTCCTCCACCTCGTCGATTTCATCCTCATCTAGTTCTATCCTATCTGCATTATTGGTGTTAACCCTCATCACCTTCGTCTTGGATTTGCTGATCCTAAGGCCCGTCTGCATTGAGATCTTTGCCAGTCTTGTTAGCTTGGATTGCATGCTCCTGTGGTTATGTGCAAGAAGGGCAATGTCGTCGGCGAAGTCAAGATCTTCTAACCGGGTCGTGAGTGTCCACTGTGTGCCATCCTGATGTTTTTCTGTCGTCCTCCGCATTATCCAATCGATGACAAGCAGGAACAAGAAGGGCGACAGCAAGCAACCCTGGCGCACTCCAGTGAGCATCTCAAACAGTGGATGACTCTACAGGTGCACTTCTCATAGGTCTTCTGTATAAGAGTGATGTATTTTTCTGGGATGCCATAGTGGCGTAGCAGCTTCCACAACACTTCCCTATCAACGCTATCGAATGCCTTCTCATAGTCCACAAAGGTCGCATAAACAGGAGAGTTCCACTCTAAAGACTGTTCCAAGATGATCCTCAGGGTAGCAATTTGATCTGTGCATGACCTATCTTTCCTGAACCCAGCCTGTTCTTCTCTCAACCGTTTGTCCACCTCTACTTTCAACCTCTCCAGAATTATCCTATTCAGTACTTTTCCGGCCGTTGATAGCAGCATGATTCCTCTCCAGTTCTTATATTACATTCCTTCAGATCTCCCTTCTTTGGAAGTTTGATTAGGTAGCCTTCTTTACATTACAAAAAGCTTTTTATTGCAAAAAAAAAAAAAAAAAAAAAACTGTTACAGTTGGAATGAAAAAGACAAGCAGTAATGTGTATTTTACATGAGCAAAAGTCAGGGCACTCTACAGATTCAAGTCAAGTCCCAAGGCTACACCAGTATAATTTTATACAGCATTCTATACTCTGTATTTAAACGATTTTCAATTAAACAAATAATTTTCATGGTGTTTCTCAGAAATTTCACAATTTCTATCAATTAAAATCCAGTATTTTGGCTACAAAATAAGAGTGTTTTTTTGTATAAGAACCTATTGTTCTTTGCCAGCCTAAATAGGTTCTTAAATATTTGGGTATTAAAATGCCCAATTTCAGCCTGTAGGTTCTTAAATCACTAGGTTCTTATACGCGGGTGTTTACTGTAGTAAGGGACTGATGCCAAAAACAATTCCAATACAAAATTAAATATGAAAATGAAATACACACAACTATACACTTATATGTTTAATGTTCATTTATTGACATTGCAATGTTTTATCAGTAAAAGAAAAAAACTAATTCTCTTTTTGATCTCGAAATATTTCACATACTCATCAAGTACTCGTATCATGAGCTCTCTAAATTAATTGAACAAGATTTGGAAGTGATTACAGGAAATTAAGCACATTAAAAGATAGCTGTGCTATGATTTATTAAGACACTTTGGTGATGTAGAAGTAACCATCAAAATTATTGCAGAAAATCTTAAAATAATACTTAACAAAGGTATAAAAACACAAAGGAGAGGCAGAAATATAACAAAATGGAGTAAGGATGGTTTAATAAGAATAGGGTTGATAAAAAAACTGCGAACAAACTTTTCGTCGAGATTTATAAGTGCCATGCATTACATGTACAAAGTTCCTTGAATATAAATGCTCCTTCTTTCAAAACTTATTACATGTACATTGATGTTATTCTTTCAGTTAAATTAACCAGTTTTTATTTTAAAAAAATGAACTACCGGTATTTAAGAATATTTTTTACAAAGTAGGTTAATCTATAACAATAGTTCTGACACGTCCTGTCTGCGGGAGGCTGGAGAATCTTTCATTGAGAGTTGTAAAGGTCTAAAAGAAACAAAAAACAAGGTGTCACACACACAGAACAATAACACATGAATTACAAAGAGTACTTGGTTACAGTCCCAGTGGGCTACTCAAAAATTTTTAATACATGGAGGCTCTTACCCTTTCATATACCATTTTTGACAGAAAAAGTAACCCTTTCATATACCTCTGATAGAAAATGGTACTCCTTTCATATGCCTACAGAAGGGTTACTGCGTCTTTTTTTCTCATTTTTCACTTGAATAACTCCTTAAATACTTAAATGAATCAATCAATTTGAAACGCCCTTTTAAATACCTAAATCACAGTTTCCCCTCCTACCTCTTTAAAATACTTACAGCCAGTAAAAGGTACCCCTTTAAGGCAGACCCTCCCCATGTAATCAGCTTTAGGGGAACTCCCAGGGTAACAGTCAACTGTCCAGACTAGAAATACTATCTATGGTAAGTGACTAAATTTATATATCCACAGAAACCCATAAGGGTTGAAACGTGTTACTCCCTATGATTCGCATTGTACAAAGCGTTTGCACATTCGTTTACACTAAGTACCATATTTGGAAAATCACGAGAAACATTAAACCAATCAAAATTACTATATTTGAATTAAATTCACAGCGCGCACTAGCTCACGCTCGATGGCGTAATCTTGTTTTTGAACAAGCTTAGTTAAATAAAGTTAAATTTGGTTTAATTCTCCTGTTTCATCTTCTTGAAGTAGCCTGGAGACTTGGCTTCGATACACTTAATCTATTTCTTTAGTTTCTGTAAGAAATTTACGGTGTTTAGGTCGAAATTCAAGCAACTTACCGCAAAACCAAAAATTCTGTTGCGTGTATCATTACGTGTTTAAAGCATTCGTGTACAAATTCTTCGTGTTTCCAAATATGGTACTTAGCAAAATGAATATTCAAGCGCTGTGCGCGCGCGTTACCATTTCAACCCTCATGGGTTTCTGATATCCATCATAGCTATTACTTTACTACTAAGCTTACACATTGCTTCCTTACAATGCAATACAAAATGTCTTGCATTGTAGATGAGCAATGTGTGCAGAAGGCTTTGTAGCTGAAGTCAGGCTTTTAGCTGGGATGTGAAAGTGAGTGTCCAAAATGTCTATAAGGCCAAAGTCTAACTTTAGGAGGATCTGCATGTGGACAAACTACAGTGTATAAGCATGTAAGGCGTAAGTTCGGCAGTTTTGAGTTCCGATTTATTAGAACATTTTCGAATTTGCCATTTTACTGCATGTACATACCCTTCCAGGCGCAGGTGGATTCACTGGCAGATCATAATTACTGTACATAAGTGGCTTGAGTGGGGCAGGCTGCAAGAAAAACCAGTCCAGTAATAGAATTAATAAAACACGATAATGTCTTAGTAATTTTATTTACTAACATCAATGCATTACTTTCATTAATGTTCTGAATGAATAATTAACCTGCAAAAATTAATGTATGATATCAGGCCTAGATCCTGGAAAAATGTGATTGTTTCCTTGGAAACCAAGTGAGTGCTAAAGGCTTGATCCACCATGGGTGTCCTTTTCAATGTTGATACAATATACTCTCAAAATTACATACTGGTTTGTTTTCAATGGAAACGCTCTTCTTGTGAACAACTGACTTTTACAATGTCGGGCTATGAACATGTACCTAGTACCTATTCAAAAACAAATTCTGACTGATTTCTGTAAAAAAAGTAAAAATCCCTCTGGAAAAGCACTGAGGGAAATTTTGTTATAATATCAGTGGTAATCTCTTATTACATGTATTATATTAATAATATACATCAAAAAATTTCTCGAATCTGATTGGCTTAGAGAAATGCAGTTTTTAAGAAATTTGATGCAGAAATGACGAAATTCAGTGCAAAAAAAAAGAAAAAAACGCGGCATCCTGATTGATGAATAAACAAAGGCAGCCACAGGGGGCCAATCAAACGCTTCCACGCGATTTGAATGGCGCGAAGTTTGGATTTGCTTCAAGATGTGAGTAAAAAAAATGGCTGGCGTTTTGAGCACAGTAGAGGACCAGAAGACAGCTGTAAATACCATAGCACTGAAAAGCACTGGTTTTTCGTTCTCGCTTTGGAATAACTTGTTTCCTAAGAAGGAAATTGCCGACGTAATCGAAACTACAAACCGACTAAGCTTCACGCTTTGCTTGAGCAAATTTATTTACGCCGAATTCAAACACAACAAACACATTTTCGAAGGTTATGGACCAGAAAGCCTCAACGTTATGCTTACATCGCTTGAAAGACACTGTACTTACAGAACAGAACTTATAGGCTTTCTATTGTACGAGAAAGAGAATTGTTTCATCCAAGGAAGTGTTGAAATGAAAAGCGAAACAGCTCCACTTGGCTGACCGTCGAGTGGAAAGCACCCAAGCAAAGCTCGACAAGTATTAGAAGCAGAAGGAAATCTTTGGAAGAGGTAAAACCCAGAATCTTTTATTCAGACAATTCGTTAACTCTTAAGCCAGATTTTTTGACTAAAAAACTTTTAAAACATTGAGGAACCTGTACGTTGTTTGAGCTTTGATCTTGTTTTGAATGAACGCGTGATGATATTTGCTGAGTTTGAATAAATTGTTTTTGTACGAGATTTGCGCATCTTGTTTTCTCGCAATTTTTTCATGAATATTATTAATAAGTAATCACATGATTTTTCTCGTGCAATTTGGGATAAATAAGCACTCGTAAATTTTTCAAAGACTACAAATTGCACTCGCCCTATGGGCTCATGCAATTTTGTAAGCCTTTGAAAAATTGAATCGTGCTTATTTATTCCAAATTGCACTCGAAATCATGTGATTACCTATACCAACTGCAGTGGTTTAGCGAGTGGTAGCAAATCGAGAAAAATGGTATCACACATGTGTTGTAACCTTAGTTTGACAATTTGTTGTGTTATTGTGATTCGTTCGTGTTGGGTAGCCTGTGGACCCAATAAGCTTAGCGACTGTGCCCTTTGAGCACGAGGAGAAACAGTCGCCATGTTTGAAGTTTTGTAGTTATGGACTTTACCAGGAAATCTCCAACATAATGTAAGTTTTTCCAAAAATGTTCAGTTTACACGATGTAAGATTTTACAGGCTTACTTATTGTTCGATAATATTTGGTTTTCAGCGAATCGTTAAACGAAAGAGAACAAGCGTAACTCGTAAGCGATCTCGATGGTTGGAATACATGTAGAATAAAGTTGAGTTGTGTGGATTTTGTGGATTTGCGACTACACACGTGTGGATAAAAATGATATCCACACATGTGTTACATCATTTTTGACCAATCAGCTCGCAGAGTTGCCATGTTTTAATGCTCAATGAGCCAAAGTAAATCGATATTAAGTCGAAACATCTTTGGATCTTCCTCAGTAATCTTCGGTGATCTTCGGAAAACATCTCGGAAATTTTCGGAAAATGTTCGGAATCATTCATACAACCTTTGGACAACATTTTGAAAATTTTCGGAAATCTTCGGAAAATCGTCAAAACATCGTTATTAGTAGGTTTGGCATTATTCGAGATATGGCATTATTTTATCTTCTCGTGTTCAAATCCCATAGCTCTTTCGTTCGCTGCGCTCACTCGTGAGCTATCGATTTGAACACTCGAAGATAAATTTCATATCTCAGCGCAACCATGGATTATCCTCTATTTAACCAAGCTTGCTCAAAACCGTTCTGAGAGATCAGAAGACTGGCCTTCTGTCTTTTCTGTACAGACCTTACTGCACACTTGGTCCATATTATCAAGATCTTAGGCTAATATTCTTCCAATATGGCCCTTACACTTGGTTAATAAGATGTATATTCAAGGTACTGCATGACTCACCCGATGTAAATTGTTTGGCACTGAAATCCTCAGGTCCTCCGTAGGGCCCATGGTTGAAGGATTACCTCTGCCTTTTCCTCTCCATCTTCTCCTGTTGTTTTGGTTATTCAGCTGATTTGTCACTTGTTGCCATTGTGGGGTTCTTGTTATTCTAAAGATTGAAGTCAAATTTATTTACAGTCTTGCCTTATAACATCCAATGTTCTCCAGGAACCTTGGCAACCAGAAAAAATCATCATCTACTCATTCTGGGTGGTGCAAAATGTGTTTGTTTTGTTTTCCTTTTCTACCCTTCTTCCATTTAAAATTCTCTAGACAACCCTGAATCTCGATACATAATTCTGAAATAGGGTCAAGAGAGCTACTGTAAGAAAGTGATCACTAAAGAGAAATTGCCGTGATTTTTATACAAACTCCTTCACCTATTGCTATAAAAAAACACACACAAAAAGTGTACTTATGTTTGGGGACCAGTATGAAAAATTTAAATGTTCTATTTGTTATGAGAGTTTGGTTAATTCAGCTTTCAAATTAGAGAACTGGTAATCAAAAATATGTTCTCAAAGTTCCTACTAGCATTTTGAACACCATATTAAACCAAAAAATCACTATCCTGGATTTTTTTAATTACCCCGGTACCTAGATGCAAAATTTAACAACAATGAAATCAATTTGTGATACAGACCTAACTCTGGGGTTATTAATGGAGACAGTAAGCTGGGGAGATTGAATTCCTCTCCTAAAAAACAAAACAAAAGATATTTTGATATATAAACCAAAAATCAATAGTACACTTATTTTTTCTCTTTTATTTTTTTCCTTTTAATAACTTTTTTTCGACACATACACGCACAAAAAAGACTATTTACAAAAACAGCTACTTTTTCTCTTTTATGTTAATAGCTACTGCTGCAATACAATCCTTGTGACCTCATGAAGGTAAATGTGAATACACATGTGTCTTGAATGAAACATTTTATGTACCTGTTTCGTCTTTGAAGTTTAGGTGTTCCAAGGTTTCTTGAATTTTGTTGAGCCTTGTTTTGCCTGTTTCCCTTTAACTGACCCTAAGTTGATACCAAGAAAAAAACAGCAACAACAGTATTGGAGTTAGTGACAAATTTAATTAGGTTCCTAATATAAGTGTACAGTGAATACTTGATTTATAATACAGTTAGTACATTTCAGTTTACCTGCATTCCTCTCCTGATATTGATAATATTTTGCCTGGCATCTCTTTGTTGTGTCTGCCTGTTCAGTCTGTTCTTGGGTCTGTTGTTCTGCTGAATCTGCTTAGCTTTGGAAATGATCTGCTTACTCTGTTGATAACAAAAGACAAGATTTGTAGCAATAAAATTGGCGTAAAAAGCAGCTTCAACTATTTGCAATGGCTACAAGTATGTTTCATTACTAGAATTGGAGAAGCTAAAAAGGCCATCTTAACACTGCACACGTACGGATTGCTTTTGTACTTCCTCCGTGAGAGATGCAGGTCCGTCAAAGGCTGCCCAAAACATTTTGCAGGTACCCATTAGATGAGTTTAAAGGGTGTATAATGCTATTTACTGGATAAATTGCTATCTGGACAGTGAACAAAATGTTAGCAAAGCAAACTACACTATCCATTGGATAGTGATTAATCAGATCAATAGCATTTATCAAGCCTTTGAATAATCAAGCCCTGAGTGGCGAGAGACACTGTGAGAGAAGAGTGTTTTTCGTAACAATACAACACAATGTTCTGGCCAGACTCAAACCTAAATTCCTCTATAGCAGAGGTAGGTTTTCTGGAAATCAAAACAGGGGAAAAGAAGGCAGAGCAACCAAAACATAAAAAAGAACGAACCTTTTGTAAAGAGCCTTGTTTGTTTTTAAGTCTGTTTGCAGTAACTTTAGCACCACCAAACCTTCCTTTGTTTCCTGTTGTATTTTTCTTAAAGTTCTGATTACCACCTCCAATCCGTCCTTGCCGTTTTCCGCCTATTGCTTTTCTTTGGCCTTGGGTACCCTGTGCTCTTCTACGACCCTGGGTGCCCTGTCTTTGTTGTGCCTGCTGACCACCTTGTCTTCCAGCTTTTTTTCGACCCTGGGTTCCCTGTCGTTGTTGCACAGACTGACCACCCTGTTTCCCAGCTATCCTCCTTTTTTGATTCTGATTGGCTCCTTTAGTTTGTTTTTTCCCTTGCCGTTGTTGTGCTCCTTTTTTCTGAGCTTGCTGTGTCTTGAGTTTCTGTGTCTTCCTTTTAAGCTTTCTTTGATCTTTGATTATGTCGTCTATACACCAAAATACAAGAACACTTAATATTGGAAAAACTCAAAACAGTGAAATCCCAATTTCTTGGACCAGTGTTTCTCGAACCTGGTGTGCGACAAATGCAGACTGCAGACTGGCACTTCAGTTAGCCTCAATAGCACTCCAGTTAGCCGGAATAACGCCCTGGTTAGCCTATTTATGGTTAGCTCTTAATTATGGTAACGGTAACACTAAATATAGTAAAAAAGGTGCTAGTCAGCAATCTTCACTTGTCGCACACCATCTCAAACCTCTCGATAACTCAAACCAAAACTAGTTTACCTTGGAATGCTTCACTCATTCAAGCACTGCAGTTTTACCCCCAATTTTTCGAGAGCCCTTATAAATTTATTAAGGAAAACTTATGATATAATAAATGAATAAAGGCTGTATCTGTTATAAAATAGCCGAGGGAAGATCCCTCTACTAAAAGGGGACACCTTAAAATATAAAACTTATCTAAGAATAGTGTAAAAAATTTGGATTCATACAGTGAAAATATAAAATTAGCCCTTACAAACTGCTTGCCACTTTCAAAATCTTAGTTGACCGAGGAGAGTAGCATTTTTAGAATAAATGCTCTTTGTCACTACATGTACTATTAAGATTTGAGAAAAAGTAAACATGATTAATAAATTATACCATTGTACCATTTATACCATTCACTTTTAAACGATTTAACTTCAATTCACCAAACGAATCCACAACTCTTCATTAATACCAGCATAAATTAATATCCTACAATATTCGAAGAATAAAGACATTTTTAAAATTAAACGTTGCATGTTTGTTGATCCAAAACTACTCTTGTACGAAATTGCTTATAAATGTCGTCCACAAAGCCTTGTCAGTTATGTACGTCTCGTCAAGTTATCCTTCTGAAAATTCCACTAGACTTTTTAACCTTTTTCCTACATATTTGAAAAGCGTAAACATTCCATTTAAGCTTACATATTTTTTAAAAAAAAATTAACTGAAAACCATATAAGCTTACAAAGCTGTTGTTGACACGAAATCAAAACAAAGTTTTGTACCTAGCACAAGCTACACTTCTACAGCTAATTACCCCTGCGAAATCCAAGAAGAAAGACCTAAATTTCCCAAGTAAACTTCATTTCATAAAGTGTTAGAATACCTACCAAGGGACCTGTCAATGTTGGTGGACATTTTGCACAAATCTTTGATCTTCAACTTTTTCGTCGTTTGCACTCAGACGACGCTGACTTAGGAACCTCGCGAGTTGACCGTGGAAGACTGAGACCCAAAATATGAAACTTGTTGACACCGGTCTTGGACTTTTGGACTCTTCCGGACTATTTTGTTAAATAGACACCCACAGCCGATTACAGTCAACTCTTTTTAAGACGGACACCGTCGGGACCGGCCCCAACTGTCCGTCTTAGAGAGGTGTCCGGCTTATAGAGAGTCGAGGTAATGTGACACCAGAAATTTTGAGAAGATAAAGCTAAACGGCTATGTAAAACGAATACACGTCTGTTTTGAGTCGCTTACTTGAGCAAAACCAATAAAGTGGAACAAAAATAATATCAGAAATTTGACTTGTTTGTTCATTACAAACGGTAATGCCGTAAGTATAAAACTACCTCTTTGGTGCCAAATACTTAAGGAATACGTTATAGCCGCCGTTTGTTTTTGTTTTTGGTATTCTACAGGCGCTGACCTACTATGCTATATCTTCACTAAAAAATAACTTTTTGTACGTGTCCGTTGGCGGTTTCAAATTGTCCGTTGTCCGTCTTAGAAAGGTGTCCGTCTTACAGAGAGTTTTGTTACAGTAAAATGACTGAAAAACGGCAGGGACCATCACCAGGTGTCCGTCTTCTGGAGGTGTCCGTCTTATAGAGGTGTCCGTTAAGAGAGAGTTGACTGTAATCCTTGCTGAGCGGCTTAGCGCATCAATGAAAGATCAGAATTTTTAGGGTGTCACTGATCGAAAATTCAAGATTTTTGCGTTGTTTACTACCTAGAAAGGCAACAGCATGCAGGATATTATTGGTTTCACCGACATATAAGAATGTTTGTTGTTTTTGCTTCTCAAAATGATGCTTAGAATAAATAACAGTGTCATTTATCAGCCTCCTGCATTTATTTAAAATGTTGCGTGACTGTCAAGGAGGCGGATGCGTGTCCACGCTGACGTGACAGTTCCAGACACCGTGACAAAAAAGTTTCAACCTGAAAATTAAGATATTATGAATTTACCTTTTTTGCAGATCAATTACGAGGGAAGAATGGACACGTTCTGAAAAGAGGATGAAAGGCGACTCATATAAAAATGTTTTACAAGGTATATACATTTTTGTACAGAAAACTGTAAATATCTACATTGTAAACCTTATTTAATATTTAAGATTTATATTTTGTGGTTTAAAGACAAACTTGAATTAAAATACAAAACAGAAACCGAATTATGCACCTATCAATGGTTTGCCCCAGGATGGGGGGCGGGCAACCCACGGGCCGGAATTTGACATCGTAAGTTCTCCCAGGGTAGGGATTTTGACATCTAAAATGGTCTGCTGGGCTAGAAATTTAAGAGGAGATATGTGAAATTTGACATTCACTAGGTGCCCAGGGGTGGGGAATTCAACTCTGGATTCCAAAAAAAATCAAATTCCCCTAGAGGCTACTGGCTTTTATATTTTTTTTACGAGTTTATTTCTCCATTTTCTTGTTAGGTTTTTTTTTTTTTCGATTTTATTTAAACCATTGATAGGTGCATTACAAGATTGCTTGTTGACCGCGAGACCTTGTGTGATTATTCGCAAGGAAACATAAAGTTTATCAAGAGTGAAATTTGCCGAACGATAGTGAATTTACGGTTTGCATGTATATAATAAAAATTATTTGTACAACTCCTCAGACCGTTGATCTTGAATGACAAGTGTGTTGAAACGCCAAAAAATTTCATCATGCCTTGTGATCTGTGCGTGTTGGTTTCCACCCTCTCTCGTGACAAAACGGGAATTTCCCAGAAGAACGGAAGTGACCGTACAAGCCCTATATCATGTTAAACAGGTTGCAGATTTTCGTATTTGAAGGCAGCGTTTGTCGAAAACTTGCATTCACATGTAGTCCAGTCTGGTTATAGCAATAGAATGGGTTTTGTATGCTTTCTTTGGCTGTTTTTCTTGAGTGGATTCTGCTCCTACGGTATGTGAAATCTTCATTTGATACACCGCTTAATATTTTATTTGATGCTTTGTAATCGATTATAAAGTACATAGATTGTTTAGCTTTGTCTACGGGGAAATATAACGAACGATTCAAGACATTTTTAAAAGAGTAATATTTCTTGTTTTAATGGTGTATTTAGCAAAGATTTTTTCAAAATACACATTTGAAGAAAGCATTTAAGCGACAATTTTCGTTAAACTCTCCGGGTAAACGTTTAGTCAAGTTCCGGTGCCCGGCCTGAAGGCAACATTTGTAAATGCGTTAGAACACCACTTCGAATTTCGAACAGGGTTCTGTTGCAAGAGGTGCTGATTTAAAGTAGATCGTCAATGGCTAATTTAATTATCTAAAATGTCTTGAGGAGCAAAAGGGTTTTGTACAAACTCGAACTAAAGTCGGTGCAGGAAGTTTGTTGTTTTCTTGCGTGTTTAATACTGAGGGGATGTATCCCAATTATCTTTAACATAGGCCACCAACGAGAAAAGAAAATGGCTTTACTATAAGTTAGGAATCGATTTAAACTTTCTACCTTCCTTCTTCTAAAAAAATTTAGCCTTGTGTGGCTGTGATTTTCGCTTTACAAAGTATCGCGTGACTTGTCTGAGTTCGTGACGCGTGACCGTAAGCGTGATGCCAAAAGTCACGAGCAAGTCATCAGAACGTAGGAAGTGAATTGGGAAACAAAATATAGTTCGAGATAGCGGGGAAAGAGATAACTGGGTCATTTTCCTTTGAGCGGTGATTTTGATCAAGCTCAAATATGTGAATAGCTTGCCTCGAGCCCTCGATTCAAAGACGATTGTTTTCCTTCAATTTTTAACTTAGCTTACCGTACTTTATTTTCAGTATTTTGTTGCCCCGAAGAAGGGCTAACATCCGAAACGTTAGCTTTTCCAAATCCTGTACGGCCATAATTTACACAGTTTATCAACATAATCAATGAAGTGTTTCTGTATCGGAAACTTTTGTTTTATTTGCTTTTATTTTTGTAATTAAACTAGGAAACGTCTCTGCCAAAGAGTGGTTTGTCTCAAGACTTCATGGAAGCTCAGCCCTTGACTGCGGTCTTCAATCGTCTCTCCCGTGCAAAACCATCCACAAAGCTACCTCGCGTGCGTTTGACGGTGACGTCATCAACATTGACGGAGCAGGCACGTCACATGACCCTTATCCTTGCGAGTCTAACTCCATTGGAGAGAAGGAACAATCTCGTTCCAAGACGGCTAGTGTGATCATGCGCAGTTATAACACTCGTGCGTTTATTGCTTGCAAGAACAATAGCTTTCGATTTTCGTGTGACTCCAGTGTAAATGCTTCTAATGGGGTTTCTTTGAGAGGAATTACATTCGTTAACACTGCTCTACATCTTGATGAATGTTCTTTGAAGATGACCGACTGTAGTTTCGTAAATGGTTCCAATGGCGCGGTTTCCCTGAACTTTTCCCAAAAATCTGCAGGAAACATTGATCTGGATGTCTGCAGCTTTCAAAACAACAGCGCCAGTGGTCTAAAGATTTCCGGCAATTCAGTGAATTTGATCATTTCGAATTCCTCGTTTACTAAAAATAAGCTTTACAATGAAAGCGACACTTTATTGACAATGTCAGCACAAACCTCACAAGTACAAGAGATCGCTAAATTCACTGTTAATTTTACAAACATAACTGTCTCACAAAATAATTGTTCTGGTCTTGCATGTTTTGAAATTGTCGCTGGCGTAAAAGGAAAATTAATCCTAGAGATGAATCAAGTAACTTTTGAGGATAACAAAGCTGGAGAAAGTATTCTCGACATTCGTAATTCTTCAAACGCATACGTCGAGTTCAAATCAACGCACTTTACAAAAAACGCCGGTAGAGCTGTCAATCTTCACAATAACAATATGCTTGAGTTGCAAATCGCGAAAGGAACGTTTGTTGAGAACGAAATTGGACAGAGGGGGAACGGAGGAGCTGTTTCTGTCAGCGGATTCGCGCAGAAGGCTTTCGTCTCTCTGTTGCGGTCAGACTTTAGATCTAACAAAGCTGAAAGTGGCGGTGCGTGTTCTTTCCAGGATATGTTTTTGCTGATATTGGATATCGACAGCTGCCATTTTGTCCAAAACGAAGCCTGGGTCACAGGCGGTGCTATAACTGTAGGAATTTATTATAGTTCGGCGCAAAATAATGCTACCATAGATATTCGCAACTCGCATTTCAGAGGTAATATCCTCCAATCAGTGTCCAAGGAAGCCGGAGGAGGTGGTGCGTTGACTTTGTACATGTTACACGCTCAGAGCCTATCATTAACAAACAGCACTTTCAAAGGCAATAAAGCAAAAGGAATGAACACTGCTGGAGCAATTCACGCTTTCATGGCCACTCTTTATAGGGACGCTGTTGTTTCGAACTGTGAATTCATCCGAAATTCAGGCGATTCAGGGATCAGTGCTATTCAACTTGTAGTTTCTGGTAGTTTATTTCAGTCGAGGATAATAATGCAAAACTCGACGTTCTTTGAAAACAAAGGGAGCGGTCGCCTTGACATTTCCTTTGTTTCAAGTGTCTTGATAATAAGCTCCTGCAAAATACAAAATAATTCAGGAGGTGGAATATACTTTGGAACCAAAGACATCCTTGTGGAGAATTCCATAATAAGCGACAACGTTAACTTTCAGTTATATCTTTACACGGAAACCGCTGTCGGCAGAATAGGTAACAGATCGAAGTATCAATTCAAGAATGTTTCATTTTTGAACAACAACTGCACAGCAAAAAGTTCTATCTTTCGGGTTTCCGTGTATGAGGGGCAGAATTTCTTGCTTTTCCAAGCAAATACATTCCTGAACAATTTTTGCAAATCGGGAGTGGTGAAGATTTCTGTTTTGTCGTCCGACCGGTGCTCTCCGATCGTGGTTTCCAACCATCGGGTCACAATAAACAATACGGAGTTTCGCGGGAATTCCGGAGTTACTGAAAGCACGCTAACAATACTTGATGTCGAAAAAGTTGACATTCAAAATAGCAATTTTGCAAACAACTTCGGTGGTATAGATGGCTCGCACATGCGCGTGCAGATGCGGACAAACGGCGAACTGACAATTTACAAAACCAACTTCTATCAGTTTGAGAAATCCCAAGTCTACCGTGCCTCGAATGAGAAACCATACAATGGATTCTTAACAGTGGCAAGTGCAGGAAACATGTCAATCCGTGAGAGTTCGTTTGTGTTGGATCCACCTAGTAGAGATGGTAAGATTCTCATCCTTGTTAAAGGTGTACACAAGGTAGTCATGAACGATTCGGTACAAATCAAATCCCCGGTCAGCTCTAAGCTTCTTCTGCATAATTTCTCACACTTGGAAGAAAGGCCGAACTCTAAAACTCAAATCACGTCGTTTTCATTAATCACCGAGCCATGTCCCATAGGAACTTACAGTATTAACAGAGGCAGCAGTAAAGGATTCACTATTAGGGATAACCCTAAATGCCTGCCTTGCCCGACGAATGGGAACTGCACCTCTTCTCTTTCAGCAAGGCACAACTTTTGGGGATATCCTATTGGCAATAAGGTGCACTTTAAGCTCTGTCCCCAAGGTTACTGCTGTCCGGCTGTCAATCAAACATGCGCTTACCACAGCAGTAGCTACCTGCATTCTGGTTGTCAAGGAAACCGGACAGGGATTCTTTGCGGAAGATGTAAGCGGGATTTCAGTGAGACGCTGTTTACAACGAACTGTCTTCCAGTCGAAGACTGCACCCATTGGTGGTATTTGATCATTATTTTCATCTTCATAATATCATTTGCTCTGTTTCTCATTCGAAAGCCGCCAGTGGTTGAAATATTGATGACAAATCTTACATGGTTTCTTCCGAGGCTCAGAGGGAAAGCTCACGACGATTACAACAGCCTGGACAGTGAAGCCAAAACAGACAGCAGTTCATCAAGTTCTGGATTCTTAAAAATTCTCTTTTACTTCTATCAAATTGCTGGAGTATTGACCGCCTCGTACTATGGCGTGAGCGGGGTGTTAAAAGATAACATTGCATTACCAGTGATAAGCC
This sequence comes from Oculina patagonica, assembly GCF_052425735.1. NCBI lineage: Eukaryota > Metazoa > Cnidaria > Anthozoa > Scleractinia > Oculinidae > Oculina > Oculina patagonica. The sequence continues at coordinate 32,034,441 of NC_135765.1, read as the reverse complement.
TTCTTGACTTTAAGATGTCTGTCAATAATGATTGGAGGATCTGCCCCTTTCCAGGAATCACATCGCTTTCAAAAACACTGTTCCAACTTGCAGCTGTCACGGCTATCTTATTGTCGATCCCAGCTATTTACCTCTTGCACAGCGGTCTGAACAAACTACGCAAGCGTACACCAGTGCTCCCCCCAAGTGGTCCTTACCTTGGAGCGACCCTGGAAATCTTGTTGCTAGGATACTCAGCGGCAACTGGAACAGCAATGAAGCTGCTGAAGTGTGTAGAAATACAGCACGTGTCTCGCTGGTATTACGACGCCGAAATCACGTGCAATCAGTGGTGGCATACGGCGGCTATTTTGGGAATAGCTCTGTACTTGGTCCCGTTTATATTCGCGCTATATTTTGCTTCATTTCAGCTGTATCGAGGGCAGATTTCAGCAAAGAGTTTCATACTGGTGTGCTTTTTTCCGCTTCCATACCTTCTCCTCCTCCTCATTGCTTATGTCGTGAAAGTAATACGTCACTGTCAAGAAATTAAATCTCCGTGCAGCATTTTTTATCGTGAAGACGGCAAGGACACTTATTTTTCGTTCACCACAGGACACCCAGTTCTTGAAGTCCTAACCGCTCCATTTTGCAAACCAGAGGGTAACCGATTATCTGGAAGGATTCACTGGGAATGCGTTCTTATTGGGCGCCGATTTATACTGATCGTGATTGGCTCGGTTCTCAAGCATGCGTTTCTGCGCTCTGTCTGCCTGACAATCCTATGCCTGTTTTTCCTTTTGCATCACGTGTCCCGGAAGCCATTTGTCCAGTTCCGCGACAACTTCGCTGAAACCGTTTCCCTGACAAGCCTGGTCGTCATAGCAATACTGAACGTTGGAGTCACATCCTATTACTCAGAGGGGACTGAGGCTAGAGGTGTTCAAGCGCAGTATGTACAAAGCTTTCTTTTGACAGAAGCTATCTTACTCTGTGCCGTTCCTCTCGTGTTTGCAGTTTTTGTATCCTTTTCGTTAATTTCGCAGCTTGTGAGGCTGGTAATAATTGTAATCCGAGCGGCACGGAGGGTAAATTTAAAATCTGAAACTTATAAACACAGCCCTCAGCTAGGTCAAGTTCAACCTTTGCTTTCCTCTGCAGCGTGAGGACTCTACGATAAATTATCTCCAATTAAGTGCAGAGTAATATATACGTTAAAATCACTGATGTAAGCTTTCCACCCCGCCAATTACAGTCAACTCTCGTTATAGCGGACATGCTTGGGGCGTCGTTTAGAGTCCGTTATAGCGAGAGTCCGCGCCGTAATAGCGGGAGTCATTTCCAGTCAAACCTCTTTCGCCGGGGATCTGAATTTTGTCCGTAATAGTTAGTGTCCGCAATAGCGGGGTGTCCGCAAGGCGAGAGTTGACTGTAGTAGAATAAAATTCCTTTCAATTACAAGACACTTACTAGAACTAATAAGATTACGCATAATTAACCGTACTAAATATTCACAATAAAAACATAATAAACTACTACCGAATAATAATAATATTAATTGTTTAAATATAATAATTAAATGGTTATTTTACAATTACAAAGGACAAAGTATCGGAAGTATTTCAAAGACAAAGTATTTCACGACATGAATGTAAACAATATTTAGCGTTGATACAGAAAATGTATTAAATTACTTCAAATTAAAGTAGCTTAAAGTGTTTCTCTGTTTCGATAGATGAGTTCTGACGAGGAATGATTTGGACCAAAATTCTAGGTCTTTAACATTCTTATGGATAATATCGCATAAGTGAACTTTAGAAACATCTTTGTACGTCAATGAGCGCTTTTTTGCTGAAGTGGAACGGGAAGAGGGCGCTGGTGCGGACTGGCTGACGTTTGGGTATCCTGAGGTGATTAATAGACCATTTGCATTATGACGTAAAAGCGCAAAGACTTCTGGTAGTTGTAGTTAGGTTCGCGGGAAAACACCATTTCTAGCTTGTGATTGGCTAAGGGCAGCCAAGCGGGAAGGTGGGCATCTGAGACATTTATTTGAAGCTGAGCTGCTAAAGTTTACGCTCTTGTCGTTTCGAAATTTGCTTATACATTCAGATTTCAGTTACCTGTCAAAAATATAGAAAACAGGATGATAGCTTTGAAATGAAAATTGACTGACAAATGTTGTTCGTGTTCAAGTAAGTTTAATATGTACTTTATGTGGCGGAGTTGACTTGGAAGAATTTCATTCATCGCGGCCGAGAACTTCTCTTCGTAAAATAATTTTAGCCTAAAACCACAGCTTCAAAAAATCGCGCACTGGAAACAGATTGCTTGAAAGGACGGGTCTAGGATATGACTAAATTTGTGTGGAATCAAGTGAAAGCAAGGCAAGCCAATGACTTTGTTCATCATCTATTTTCAGACGTTTAACAAACGATCGCTTCCATCGATCGCAGGTGAATTAATTCTTGACTGAAAAGCTTACAAAATTCACCATATATCATGATTGCTCGGCGGGACGGTCAGTTTAATTTATTTTTACAGTGAGACAGAGAACCGAGTCAAATAATTTTCCTCGTTCAATCGAGCTTCGTCGATGAATCATGAAGGATCAATGATAAAGGATTTCCAAGCTGATCAATCAAAACTTCCCTGTGCAGGTGAATACAGATTAGTTGTTTATTTATCTTAAAACTGTATTTCTTTTTTCGTCAAATTAGAACTGTCATTGCAATTTTCTTTAACAAAGAAGCTTTCTTGTTTCTTGTACTGGAAATGTCAACTCGTCGATTAGGAGTCGTGGTTTCAATACGAGCGAGGGCCGTGTGAGCAAATATACCGTATTTACTCGAATAAGCGCCGCGGCGCTTATTAAATTTTTTGTGCTTCAAGTGCGGCGCTTATTCGAGGGCGGCGCTTATTTGAGGGCGGCGCTTATTTAAAAATTGGACGCCACAAACAATCTAATATAGACGAAACTTCAACAGTAACTAAAAAAGGGACTTTTGATTGTCAGTATTTCGTCTCTTACGGAAGAGAGTTTCAGTTTGCGCTTGCTGTCCCGACAAAGTTCACGGCCTTCACAACGTTACTGAGAACTACGTATGGCGGAGCGTTAAAATATAATAACTTTGAACTGCGAAACATCGCTTTTGACGAAAAGGAATTTCCAAGGCTATTAAAGAGTTGCTTTGTAGTGTTAGTTTCAGTTATACTGAATTCCTCGAATAAGCGCCTCATCGGGACTGCGGCGCTTATTAACTTCTTGGTCCCAAATGCGGCGCTTATTCGAGGGCGGCGCTTTTTCGGGGGCGGCGCTTATTCGAGTAAATACGGTAATTTTATTTACATAATTTTGTTGATGAGCGATTACTTGTGAGACTCGAACGATGAGCCTCAAAGATTTTAGCGAGTGTAGACATCATGTACTCCCCCATGTTTAGAAAGGGTAACATATTGCGTCTTCGTAAATTATTTGAAAATAAAAAATATATAAATATTACCTTGCAAGCAAAAGTTTTAGGAACTTAAATAAATAACCGCGCGACTGAGACTCCACTGGAGGAATTTGAAACACTCGTTGAAACTTCACTACAAAACGCAATCAAGCAAATAAACGATATCTTGCGTAACTTTTTTCATTTTAACGGGCTTGGTTTTATACTGAGAGCTTGCTTTTTGCCTTTTAAATAAAGCCACAGGGACGTCTTCTTCGGTGAGGGTAATTTTCTTTATCTCCATCACGATTTTCTTGGGCAAGCGGGCTTGATGACGATTCAAAATTTCCCGCGAACTTAACTACAATTACCAGAAGTCTTTGCGCTTTTACGTCATAATGCAAATGGTCTATTCCAAATATGGATGTGTTGCATCAGAACAAAATGGCGGACACCACGTTATCTTCCTGTGATGGAAGACCCCATTCAGTTTGCAATAGACGAAGGAGCTTGTCTTTGAGGGAGGAAAAGTGGGGTATAGATCATATTTCAAGAAAAATAAAACGGTCTTTACACAATTAACGAAAACAGCAATACTGGCATTCACGCTTCACGGAAAAAAGAGAATGTTTTTTTAACATTAGTTACAGAACGTTATAGTTTTGAAAAATTCCATCTAAAACAAAGCCTTGTTTGAGGTTTTTACTATACGTCCGAGAAAAAGGGCCTATCACGGGTCACGCAAATACCCTTTACCACCCTTTATTGATTCAGTTTTGCTATGACTGAATAAAATTCTAAGATAAAAATAAAGAACTAAAAACGGCTCCCTTTCCCTGGGGACTCTGTAAAGTGTGGATGCGGACGGACTGCGGATTGTGGAAGGAGGGCGGCGAAAAAAAAAATCATAAACTCACAGTCATAACCCTATTATAGCTCCTGCATGTCAGTAGTTATCGTTATGGATACGACAGTTTCTTTGAATCAGAGTCGTTTGTCACGACATGCTTAGTCGTGTTACACAACTCTGGCGTGACGCTGATAGTTGTGATCGAGTATGGACTTTGTATTTCTATTTATTTCTATTATTCCTTTAATTGCAAGATTTGATATGCATTTTTATCAAATGAATACAAAAATATATTATTATCATTTTTTATCATTTTACAGTAATCTAAAGACAAAATTTTGCAATGAATTAAGGCGCGGCTGAATTTCATTCGACATTTAAATCATCTGACGAAAACACGGAGACATGGGCTAAACTTTAACCTAACCACGGGGTAAGGTAAGGAGTTTCTGAGTTAGCTACAAAAACGTCAGGTGTCACTACAATAATAAACTAAGATTCGTGTAAACTTTCTTCAATAGAGTAATGACCATGGCACGATTCTCGTAAACGTCTGGAGTAAGTCTATTGTCCAGGATTTATTTTCTTTTCCCCATTTTCTATAGTGTTGTATTTTTTTTGTTTAGAGCGAACCGGAAAATTACTTCACCGGAAGTTATGTTGCTCGCATGCGGACCAAGTGCGGACCGTGACAGCGAGAGTTTCAAAAAAAGTCCTTGGATTTAGTGGAGGACGCTTACGCCATAGAAAGAATCTTGTGTGGTTGGTTTGTCGTATTTTATCGGAACTCTTGTCAATTGAAACTTGGGATGTTTTTGGATTTTCCAACTGGAAGATGTATATTAGAGACCTAAGGAGAAACATGAATTATTATATTATCTAAAAATTCGATAACAAAAGGTACTTGAAAGTGTGCTAAAAAAACTTTTTTCATCTTCAAGCTCTTTTGTCATATTTCAATGAAGTCTAGACCGCCGTTACTTTGTCAACAACCAACAAGTATTCCACAACTTCACAAGGATCTTCGTTCGAAACGCTAAAGTATCTTTGCACGTATTTCTCGAAGAACGAAGGTCTTCGTTTCCTTTCCTCAAATTCATCTGATTTCATTTTAATTTCTGTGGGACCGGGTCTTCTCATCGGAGCGAAGACTGGAACTAGTGACAGCACGCATGTGCACACTGCAATGGCGGCGCCAGAGAAGTAAAATGCCTCGTTGTAGGTGCTGGTGATTTCACTGAGAAAACCTGCAAAAATAACACACAACCATTTTCTTTACTTGGCGCCCACAATAAAACAACAACACACTTTAATATACCCTGATATAGGAAATTAACGCTCCATGAAGTTCTCAAAATTCGCCTTAATTTAAGTCACGTTACGTTTCGTGAGCGTTAATTTCCGCGACATTATTTAAGTGGAGCGTTAATTTTCAAATACCTTCTAGATATTGTCCGAACACATAGAACTTGGAAACAATAACCTTCTCTCTTTTGCACGCTATTTCTTAATCTTTTACAATGTAAAAGTCTTAAAGATAGTTCATCTGCAATATTTTCAGTTCATTCTTGCTTTCAGAAGAGCGGTTCTCCACATCCGTTTTTTAACTACAACCAAAATATCTTTAGATACGTCATAACTCGCGTTAATTTTCTTTGTTTTGAGAAATTTCCCCCTCTCTCGCGTTAATTTCCTTCATATGAAAGAAATTTACCCTCCAATTCGCGTTTATTTAAGTTGCGTTAATTTCAAAGACTTCAATTTAGGAAGCATTAATTTCCTATAATAAGATATACAGAACGTTTTCATTAGATGAAAAGGGTTTTCATGACGAATTCGTTTGGTATCACACAAAACAAGACCATTGCCATATCGCGCAACTCCCAAGCAAACTTCTCTTAACTCCGCGCTGATGATCACGAGAGGAAACCGCTCTATGAAACTTTTACTTTAAGTTCCCCCCCCCCCCCTCAATCTTGTGTTTTCAAAGAAGAAATAAGCTTAAAGATAATGTATACCTGCAATAAGAGATCCAGTCATAATCGGCACAGAGAAGACTAAATAGAGAAAGCCAAGAGCGGACGGCAGCTTATTGAATCCAACAATATCTCCAGTAAGGACTGCAATCAACGCTACAAACACGCCATCAAATATCCCGAATAAGATCGTGTAGACGATGAGCCCGCCATAGCTTGTGGCCAGAGGACACAACGTGGTCGTAACAGCCATAATCAGCAGTGCCGTTTGGTAAAGGTACAGACGATTGACCCATCGGTAATCCGAGAAGTGGCCGAAGAAGAGCCGACCAAATAGCGAACCAACCGACAGGAAGCCGATCAGAAACGATGCCTGTGATTCAGGTATGTTTAAGTAGCTTGCATGCGTCGGCTGTAAGTTGAGAAAAAATAACATCAGATTAATCATTATTTTTATCAATTTAAATGCGAGCAACAAAACTTTTCACATAACGGGAGTTTACGTATTGAACTCGAGAACATCGATTTCAAAACACGATTACAGTTGGTCGAAAGAAAACTTCAACCGTACTCAAGGACCCATAATTTTGAAAGTAGACCTCTGCACACTGAAAGAAGAAAAGGAAAAAAAATTGAGTTGCAACAACATCCGTCGGAACAGGAATTTTAGTTATTTTGCAATGTACTGTGGGAAGTCTGACGCACCTCCTCTGTTATTACTCTATTAGAGCGGTTTTCACTTGAGTGTCGAAAGTAATTCGTGTTTGCTTTGGTTTTGCATAACTACGCTAAGTGATTGGTTTAATTAAAAATCTTGCGCCACTTCCTAGCCATTAAAAACTAAAACAAAAAACAATCGTGACTCGCCCGCGCACGTTTTCCCGCGCTTCGGGTCTGCGACATGTATTTGCTTCAAATTTGATTGGTTCACTGGATTGTCTATGTCTTTAGTGATTGGCCAGAGTAATTACTTTGCTTTTGGTTTTACGACACTCAATAAAAAACTGCTCTAAAAGCGGAATCAATTGTCGTTAGACAGGCAATGAAAATAAAGCAAGTCATCAACTAGAGGATACGGTCTTTATATACAACCGAATTTTCACAACTAACAACAAAACTTAAGAAATGCGTGGCAGTTAGTAAGGAGAATCAACAGTTTGAGCTAAGTACTAAAATAATTCCATTCTCATGACTAAAGTAAGCAGCAAATGGCAAAGCAAATTAAACAAGAGTAAAACCTTACCAAGTACACATAAGGAACGAAATATCCCAGATTGAATATTCCAAGCGCCAATGCCCACACAACGAATCCTTTGTTTTTCCACACGGATATATCAATAAGTTTTTTCTTTTTCTTTTCAAAATTTACTTCTCTCTTCACAGGCGCAGGTCTGTAAGTCAAGGCAGCCAAAACCATGACGCAAGAAACACCACCAAGGAACCTCATTGTGTTACGCCAACCAACACTTTCTAAGAGCATGTTTATAGTAGGTCCCATAACTAGAGCACCGACAGCGCTCCCCGCTGTAATGATCCCATTCGCTAAGGATCTCCGACGTTCAAAGTATCTGCCGACCATGAGGAATGTCGGGACGTAACACATGCTGGAGCCCATTCCCCACAAAATGCTATAGGTCAAGTAAATGGGAACGAGGCTGTTGACGAAGGAAGTTGCAAACATAGCAGTAACGGAGATGATTCCACCGAACATGGCGACGATCCGACAACCAAATCGATCACAAAGTGCGCTAGTGAAAGGGCCAAAAAAGAAGTTCATGCCCAGTCCCATAGACCCTATGTAACCTACGAAGAAAATAGCAGCAAATGTTTTAAAAGAAGGAAACTACTAGTTTTTACCTAGGCTGAGTACATCCGTAAAAACACAGTGCACTAACTTCCTTGCTTAATTCCGCCATGACACTGAAACAGAACAACAAAACAATTGAGCCTCTGGGGACTAGAAAAGCGGTCAGGGCAACATCTCTCACAAATTTGTAAAATACTGCAAGACCCTACTGGGAAAATCGTCTGTTATAAAGAAGACTCGTTATACTTGATTATACCGAGGTTTTGTTCCAATTACTGTGAGCATCTTTGACCAGGCTGAAAAATACCGTTCGTTATACCAGGGACTTCGTTATACGGGGTCCTAAAAGAAAATCACAACTTTCGGATATAACTGCTCAATTCTTCTCACGGAAATTTTTGTGAAAAATCACAGCTATGGTGCGAAACATGTTTCAAAAGAACAATTCAAGCCTGACGAAAATATCATTTTCTATCAAAAATTTACCTGGGGAAAAGACAGTGATTTTTTTTGGGGGGGAGGGGAGCGTGGGGAGTACTCGGGATATCAAATGACGGGGATGTTGCAAGGGTTTTTTGGGTTTGAAATTTTTGATTCTGGGAGTTTTTGGGGTAGAAAAATTTGGCAAGTATTTTTTATGTAAGTAGGTATTTTTTGGGCACTAGGCTGGTACTAAAAACAATCTACAGATTCGTGGTAGTGCCCTGACTGCGTAGTTCTGCCAATAAAGTACAAACAAACGTGTTTTGCTGTTGATCATGATTTTTGGGGGGTTATTTTTGAACAAGGGATCTTTGGGGGTTTCGTTGGAATCCCTAGGGATGTTTCTCGGTCTTGATTATTGCCCCATTCAATCATACCTGTCACTTGAATTCCCAAGTACACCCTGGGGGGAAGAAGGGTACGTAAATCGATCGGTTCCGAGGTCGAAGCGTGGCAGTGAATGTGAAGCCGTTTCAGGCGATTTAAGAGCCCCTGAAAACAATTTTTCAGCATAATTTGTTTATCTGTAAAACATGAGCGATATATAATATATTTCCTTTTGAACAGTCACTTGATCCTCAATAGGAAATACATATGACATTGCATGTGCAAAGCTGTTGTTTACGACAAGAAGAGGGGGCGGTACAGGGGGTGTGTCTATAGCTCGTGTTACAGTCATACGCACGCGAGAAATAGAACTGTGGGTCGGGATCGGTGGATTGTGGGAAAGAGAAAGAAGTTTACCGGCGCGAACCGTGACAATTTATGGAAGGTTTCGCCGGGACCCCGTTAAGCATTTTTCATTATTTTGTTCCTTCATGTATTTTCGATTCAGTGAGGCCTGGCCCAGGAGAACTTATGCTTTACCAGATTATCTATAATCGTTTCCTGAGCAGAAAAACGCGAGCCATTGAGAGGGGTCAAATTTTGAAGCCATAAACACTCTCAAATTTAGCAATTTCAAAATCCTCAAAGCTATTCTTAACGTTGAACGTGGTGTACTGAAACTTTACAGCTATAGTAAATTTGGCCTGCTCTGCTCAGTTTTAAGAATCGTTCAGTCTAATCGAAGCCTGAATTTCAGCGTCTTTTCTGGTAGCTTCGGCCCCTATTTCGGTCCTCTCGGGAGTACCAGAGAAGACGTCTGAAATTCAGACTATTCTAATCTCTCCTCGTCTTTTAGAACTATTTGACGCGGCGACAACGTGGTTTCGACGTGCGATAAAAGAAAAATATATATGTTTGCAAAGCTTATTCCTCCTTCATCCCTTCACCCACGATTTAGACCTTCAACATGTTCAAGTGACCTCTTACAATGTCATAAATTTCGCTACGGTTGCAATATCATTTTTCACGGGATCATGAGCAAGCGATCAAGAACGCTGCTGAATTTGACAAGATAACAAGCTATTTTTGAAACAATGCCAGTCATTTAAAGTTGTACTGATCCAGGTGCGCTGTACTTCAATTCTTTATCTTATCACGAATAAACTTACAATCACCAGGGCAAGAGGTTAGGTCAAAAATACAGAAAAACTCTTTTGGGTTGCTCTTGAATCTTAACGTTTAAAATGTCCTTTAATTTTCTTGATTCTCTTTTGATATGCACAAATTGCAATCGAGCCATGTTTATGAATTGTAAGAAGGCGATTGAAAGAACAGCTACAAGCTAGGGTATCCATATTTAGTTAGAGATCCCTAACAATCAAACTTTAAATGCAGGGCTTATCAAACAGCTAGGGACTGATGTTATAAATTTATTTTGGCCCAATATTTCGGTTGAACAAAACCAACCTTCATCAGGGGCATACAATGCTAAGAGAACAATCCCTAACAATGTTTTTGTACCCCGCCCTCTGTCTAATCTACGGAACAAAAGACACAATTTAAGATCATTTAACCGTCCTTCAAAGATAACAATTAACTGACGCACAATTAATTCGGAAGAAATTAATTAAGAAGAAATTTGAACCGTTAATAAGAAAGTAAATCGTGACTAGAACACTATAATAAATATAGACAGGAAACTTGTGCATTTTAGATTGCGCATTTCCGGAACCGACCCCGGGAATTTCCAAACCCAATTCCCAAGTAATAAGACCTCCAAGGTGGCGTGTTCATTACACAGAAGAAAATTTGCGTAGTTCGCGCAAAAGCTCGAGAAATTAAACCTTACCCATGAAATAAAAAGCTATGCCTTGCCTAAAGCAAATACAAGATTTAAAAAGAAATTCTTTTGACTTACCAGTCAACGCCTTGCTCCATCCGTATTCCCTCACGAATACAATGTACAGAATCCCAAAACTGTTGTGTATCCCAAGGACGACAAATTGCACAAGAGCGGCAGACAGACAAACAACCCAGCCCCAATGGCCGTCTTTCCAACTCTCAATTTCACAATCAACGACAAGAACTTTCTCCTTCGCATCCTCTCTGTCTTTCTCTTTAATATTACCGACGTCCGACATTCTAATTTAGCTAATTTGAGCGTGACGTCGGCCTGGAATTTTAAAACGCGATGAGCATTTGTTCTTGCGCTGTCGTTTATCTCGAGAATGGACAGAATAATCTTGTTTGCTTTTCCGATGACAAGTTTTTATATAAACACGAGCAAGCTGAAGGTATTGTTTCCAGTAAAGGGAGCTTTTCTTGTGTAAACACCCGAAGTGACCCCTAGCTAGTTAGATGTCTTTGTAGCCAAAAAATAAAATACACGCACTCAAGGGGTGATGGGAAATAAAGAGTTGAGAAATATGAGAAGAGAGACAAGTGACAGACATGTTTGTCACCAGTGAGTCGGAGATTGCAGACAAGGGATGTCGAAAAGGTGTGTTGAAAATTCATCGCTCCTCACGAAACCGAAACTATCGTTGTAAGATCGTTTTCCTCCTTATGTATATCCGAATTTGAATGGAATTTTAGGAAGTTTAAAGAAGGGGTTAAAGAGAGAAAAAAGTTTTTGAAACACCACTAGATAGTAAGAGTTGACCCCCACGCAAGAGCACTCCAGGTTGTCAGGGGGACTGTCTGGTAACCAATTTTTAACTTCAAATTAAATCTCCTATATTTTCTTATTTCTCTTAATTTTACTTAAGCCTGGTGCTCACTAGCGACGCAAGCACAAACGCAAGCACAAGCGCAAGAATAACAGCTCTTATTTCACCGTGAAAACGGCCTCGACTTAAGAGACAGATTCTGAATTTTTCGAGAATCGTCCGACAGAAAGGGAATTTCAATTTTATTTTTATTTGCCCCAAATAAACCTTTTAGTAAACTATTTTCGAAAATGACATTAAACGGTTCAGTTTCCTTTAACTTTTTTTAAAATTAAGAAAAGTTAAAAATTCGAAAAGCACATCCACCGTGGCGACCATTTTGGATGAAATTTAAGGTGTTTTCACGACACTCGTGTATACATACCAAACAACTACTCAGTATACCCTTTACACAGCTGTTTAGGTATCTCTTGAAGTTTATTTTCAGATATATTTTGTTCGAAAATATCACGTTTAAGAAAAGTTACGATCTTCGACAACCGACCCATTTCTAGAACATAAACGACAGGGCGAATATTAGCTAACTTCAAGATTGTCAAAAGCGGTCTGGTATATTGTTTTGGAGTTAAAAAACAACACCAAATTGAAGCTAAACCTTTCTTCTCTCTGTCTGAAAAATATTACTGGTGGCCCGTAAAAACTGTTCCGCTGAGAGAATTAACCATAAAGGCTGTTTTTCGCTCTGACTCTCTCTATTTATAGTAACTATTTGTGAATTTGTCCCGAAATATAATTCTTCCTAGCGGCTTTTGTACCGTAAAGATCCCGATAAATGCCACGAAAGAACTTGAACGTTTAAACAGGTTTTAAAATTCAGTGTGCATCGGTCTTGGTAGTTGCTCTAGCAAGAAAGAACAGCTTTCGTTGCGGGATTAGTAATTAGGAAGATGTACGTTTCGGTCTCGACATTCTGTCTGGATGTGAACGGCGTGGTATAAATTAAATTAAAGGCAAATCACGCTTCTCATAGATAGAACAAAATAAAACATAATCCGACCCAATTTACTTAAAACATGTTCATGGTATAAAGTCCTTAATGATGGGAGCGTAAGTATTTCTTTATCTTAATTAAATCACAGAAAAACTACCCAGGAATAAATCAAACCGTCGGCGTGTTTACAGAAGGAAAAGAGAAAAGTAAACATTTGCGTCCCTTCAATGATAGTTCAGGTTGTCTTATTGTGCAAAACTACGGTTGTGTGATGTTAAAATCACCTTTTATGTGCTTAAATCTATTAATGTTTAACATTATTTTCTTTAAGGGGGAACGTATTTATTTGAACATTGCTGACCCTACTGGAAGTGACTCAAACGAATTTAAAACTTCCAGTTTCGTGACGGCTAATATTTGCATTTGTCTCGTCCTGAACCTTTGCTGTTTAAAAATAACTGAATTAACCATCACGATAGTTGCAAAGATAACCTCGGTGTTAACATAAATAGTAACGAAACTGCGGCTTGTTTGTGATCATAAATTATAAATATTACTTCTTAAATGTACACACAATATACTTACATAAATGTCTACAATGTTCCTAACCAACCAAACTAAACAACCGCTAGAAATGATCAACTGGGCGGCAGAAATGTCTCCAAACTCGACGTTTTAACAAGTGAAACGATTCTGCACTATATAACATTTCTATAAACAGCACCTGGTGTGTGATATTGTTACCAACCGTTTGTTCGCGCGCAAACTCACGGAATGCAATTACGTGACACAGCCCCAGTCACGGTAATTTCCCTTGCGTATGATCACCCTACAAACTTCCCTCAGGGGAGGTGCGGCGGGGCAAAGCGATTGGAATCTAAATTACATTTTAATCTCCCAATGAGAGGGTGCACCAGTTGGTAAAATTCATACAAAAGGCGATCACCCTCCACTCTCACCACCACCTTCTCGATAAAAAAAAGGCATAAAAATAGGCAGATCAGTGGAGAAACAGGTGGGGTATAAAATAGGTTTGAAAAAGTAATACTTCGGGCCTCATAATATGCAAACACGTATTCTACTAAATCTTGTCAGATGACACAGTGTCATATAACACAACAAAACAGTTAATTTCTAGGGACGACTATTATGATAACAATCATGACATGGATGACGTCAACTCAACCAGTGTCGCTACAGGAACACTTGCTTACGGCATCAACCAGCAAAGCTGTGTAAGGAGCTTTTCTCTTGACGGCTGGTACAGGTGTTTCCAAATTGAGAGCTTCGCAAATTACTTGAAGCATAGCAACTTTTAACTTATTGAGCTTGCTCTCCCGGACCAATGCACAAATGTTGAATTGGTCATATGTTATCGGATGTTGCAGATCTAAGGACGACAGAACAGATTCTCTTGCCGTACAAAAGTTTTCCTCTTCTGTTGCTGCACATACGTCTTCTTCAGTGGCTAATTGCTGTCGCCTTTTTGCAGCAAGACGGGAAAAGAACGAAGTGACTTGTTGGACCGTTAGGAATTCGGAACTGGAAAAAAGTTTCTCTCCACCCTCGTCTCTTGCGCGTCGCATGTCTTTAGCGACAACATCGGGATTCACTTTTCTTCCAGTAACTTGACCAACATTGAACTTGGCCTCCAAATATTCCTTCTGTTTTGTATTAAATCTGTCGGATTTTTTGGGGGCTCTAAGGGCCCAACCTTCTGAAAGAATAGACGAGGAAACAACGCGGTGTTCAGTAGACGTAGGACACGTACTTGGAATTGGTGCCGCGCCTTCTTGCTTCAGATATCTCTCTTTTGTTCTCTCGCTAATTTCACGCCATGCAAGCCACGCCCTTCCAAGTGGTTGGATTCCACACTCCTCTAAGAACACGTTTAATTTCTGACGGCGAGTGCAATCGTCAGAAGAGGCCCCACTCGCATCGGTTGTTGATGACACCTCGCTTCCAGCATCAGAGGAAAGTAAGTAGCTCTCGTCAGTAATTTTAATGCCCCTGATGCCTTCGGTTAATTCATCAGATGACGAGCTTGAGACTTCTTTACGTGCCTGCAAAGAAAGAAAACCGCGTTAAGCTCCTCTTTTTATTATCATGGTTGATATATTAATGTGTCACTGAAAATGGCCTTAAGATAACAACTATCATTCTGTTAGGCATGATTATTCCGTTTGTTCAAGTTCTTACCCTAATTGTTAAAAACTTTGGAGTGGGCTCCTCTATCACATTTGGTGTCACTAGCTCTGGCTGATCGTGAAAACTTTGAAAGCTTGCGTCAATGCTCAAACTTCCTGTGAGATGCTCTTTACATCGCTTGCAAATTTCTAATAAAGTACAAAAACAATTTTAGATATATAACGGATATTTAAATTCTCCTATTGGTGTGATAATAACATTGCCAGGGTGACAGGAGTTAAGACTGGACTACAATGATCAGGCGCTGTATCGTCTGTTGTCCGGATTTTAATTAAACCGTCAACAGGTCAACTGAACCACTGAATTAGCACGTGTACATGGTTAACTTTAAAACAACACCACTGAATTAGTACGTATATATGGTTTTCTTTAAAACATCATGGTACTCACTGGACCCTACTGGAATAAGCTTTTGGGTTCTGTGGTAGACAAATTGTGACTGCTTTCTCCGTAAACCACAAAGGCCTTTCGCTTTTGATTTGTGGGAAGCTATTTCATCTGGTATGGTGCAGTTTGTCTTAGAAGACCTCCAGCGCACACCAAACAAGTCCCGATGACGAGGGCATATGTTCATTGCTAGGTGAGATTCATCAACTTCAAATACACCTAAACAACAACAAACTTGGTATTATTTCCTTGTTGTTGCCGGCGGAATTATTGTTAGTGTGAAATATTGTAAAAATGAGTCTCATTATACATCGAATTTTGCACATTACCTGCTCTTGCAAGCAATAACTTCCATTCAGTATCAATCTCGCTGTCGTCGCTAACTTTGCAAAAAACTAGGTGACTGTAGACTTCCTTCGTGCACTCGCGTAAAGTAACACATTTGATGTTAGTTGGGTTATCAAGGCTTGATCCACAATCCCCACTCACCAATTCCGAATAGCTACAGCACGCCATAATGGCGAGAAATAATATCGAAAAATAATTGTTGTTAAAAAACATTCACAAGTAGATCACAAAAAAGAGTAAAAATTCTGCGAAATGTGACCACAGCGTAAAAACATTGCGTACTGTTTTCCTGAATCTAATTAACTATGCATGTATTTTGGCGTTTTTGTCACGCAACACAAAAAACTTTTAGGTGTAAAAGTCCCTTCTCTCTAATTAATAATCGGCGAGAAGCGGGTCCTTTTCATTTTATACACTGCGGAAGAATTAAGGTACGTGTTAAAGCTTTATAATCATCTGCCCGAAAATGAAGTATTTAAATTAAAGTCGAGGAAATGAAGACGATGTTTGTGAATGACAAATTTTGCGTGATGAACATGTTTACGGAAAATCGTTGTATCGAAGGATTTTGTCACTTTCTTTTTCTTCATATAAAATCGATCGATTCAACTTTTTTTTAGCATAAATGATCATTCTTTTGACCGATATGAAAAGAAAGCAGGACGGCTTCGCAGTATCAAATGCCTTAACTAATTCTCAAGTTATTGAAGGACTTGAAGCGGAAATAAACAAACAGATAATATTTCCTGTTTCATGATTAGTTGTGGCTCTTTTCTATAAATTTATTTTGTAGCATGAACATGTTTTAAGTAAATTGGGTTGGATTATGTTTTATTTTGTTCTATCTATGAGAAGCGTGATTTGCCTTTAATTTAATTTATACCACGCCGTTCACATCCAGACAGAATGTCGAAGAATGTCGAATGTAAGTATATTGTGTGTACATTTAAGAAGTAATATTTATAATTTATGATCACAAACAAGCCGCAGTTTCGTTACTATTTATGTTAACACCGAGGTTATCTTTGCAACTATCGTGATGGTTAATTCAGTTATTTTTAAACAGCAAAGGTTCAGGACGAGACAAATGCAAATATTAGCCGTCACGAAACTGGAAGTTTTAAATTCGTTTGAGTCACTTCCAGTAGGGTCAGCAATGTTCAAATAAATACGTTCCCCCTTAAAGAAAATAATGTTAAACATTAATAGATTTAAGCACATAAAAGGTGATTTTAACATCACACAACCGTAGTTTTGCACAATAAGACAACCTGAACTATCATTGAAGGGACGCAAATGTTTACTTTTCTCTTTTCCTTCTGTAAACACGCCGACGGTTTGATTTATTCCCGGGTAGTTTTTCTGTGATTTAATTAAGATAAAGAAATACTTACGCTCCCATCATTAAGGACTTTATACCATGAACATGTTTTAAGTAAATTGGGTCGGATTATGTTTTATTTTGTTCTATCTATGAGAAGCGTGATTTGCCTTTAATTTAATTTATACCACGCCGTTCACATCCAGACAGAATGTCGAGACCGAAACGTACATCTTCCTAATTACTAATCCCGCAACGAAAGCTGTTCTTTCTTGCTAGAGCAACTACCAAGACCGATGCACACTGAATTTTAAAACCTGTTTAAACGTTCAAGTTCTTTCGTGGCATTAATCGGGATCTTTACGGTACAAAAGCCGCTAGGAAGAATTATATTTCGGGACAAATTCACAAATAGTTACTATAAATAGAGAGAGTCAGAGCGAAAAACAGCCTTTATGGTTAATTCTCTCAGCGGAACAGTTTTTACGGGCCACCAGTAATATTTTTCAGACAGAGAGAAGAAAGGTTTAGCTTCAATTTGGTGTTGTTTTTTAACTCCAAAACAATATACCAGACCGCTTTTGACAATCTTGAAGTTAGCTAATATTCGCCCTGTCGTTTATGTTCTAGAAATGGGTCGGTTGTCGAAGATCGTAACTTTTCTTAAACGTGATATTTTCGAACAAAATATATCTGAAAATAAACTTCAAGAGATACCTAAACAGCTGTGTAAAGGGTATACTGAGTAGTTGTTTGGTATGTATACACGAGTGTCGTGAAAACACCTTAAATTTCATCCAAAATGGTCGCCACGGTGGATTTGCTTTTCGAATTTTTAACTTTTCTTAATTTTAAAAAAAGTTAAAGGAAACTGAACCGTTTAATGTCATTTTCGAAAATAGTTTACTAAAAGGTTTATTTGGGGCAAATAAAAATAAAATTGAAATTCCCTTTCTGTCGGACGAATCTCGAAAAATTCAGAATCTGTCTCTTAAGCACAAGCACAAACGCATTGCAGTTTTACGCTTGTGCTTGCGGCAAGCGTAAGAACAAGGACCACAATTTGTCCTTTTTGCGTGACTGCGCTTATGCTTGCGCTTGTGCTTGCGTCGCTAGTGAAACCCAGGCTTTATCCTTTGAGAAAAACTGTCTCTTCCCCAACACCCCCCAAAAATTTACAAAGAGAATGTTGCATCGCATTAGAAGCAGTGGGTGTAGCTAAGGCCAAAGTCATCCAACCAGAGAAGGTTGCACACGACTGGCATCAAGCGAGGATCTCTCGCGGGTTCTCGCGTTTGCTTGTTGTTCTCCGCGTGTAGTCTCCCTCGCGATTTTTCGCGTGATCTACGCGCACGCCCTGCGTTCCCTACTCGCGTGTTCTTTCAGACTGGATTTGCCGTGATAATATAGTGAGGTCAAATAAATGTTTGGCTTTACGCAAGAAATTAAATTGAAAGATTATCAGCACTTTCATAGTTTCTGTTAGCATGAAGCCAGTACTCCCTAAGAAAAACCTAATAAGCTGTTCTTCAGTCTCTAGGTTATTGAGTGAACCAGGGGGATTAATAAGAATATCTTCATAACGGAGACTAGGACTGAGTCAAAGATACTTTCATTTTAAACATGAAAATATTTCTTTACATATAGTTTAAGCGAGCCTTATATTAATTTTGTTAACCAAATAAATATTACCTAATACCAGTACATTATTATAAACTCTTTGTTTGCACAATAATTACTTTGTTTCAGAACTATACACCAGGCATCAAAAGCCCTAAAATATTTACTTAGAAAAGTTCCTATTTTACTAGCCAAAGGCCATTGAGCTTACCCACACACACACAATCTGTTCATTGAGTTAGAGCAGTTTTCAATTGAGTGTCGTAAAACCAAAACCAAAGTAATTACTCTCGCCAATCACAAAGGACACGTGAACCAATCAAAACTCGAAGCAAATACATGCAGGTGGCACGAAGCGCGGGAAAACGTGCGCGAGCGAGTCACGATTGGTTTTGGTTTTAGTTCTGATTGGCTGAGAAAGTGGCGCGAGATTTTTAAGCCAATCACTAAGCATAGTAATGCAAAACCAAAGCAAATGCAATTTACTTTCAACACTCAAGTGAAAACCGCTCTATAACAATCACACCAATACTTGGCCAAATATGACCATATTTTCAAAGGAGCTATGTCACAGTGATATTGCAGATTTTTGGTCTAAACTATTCTGAAATTAGTTTTTAACCCATTAAAACATTATCTTTGAACATCTAAAGGAAGATATAACCTTACATAATTTGCGGATAGAAATCAAGCAACGGTTATAAATACTGATTTTTTGACGATGTGCAGAAACAACTTGAAAACATTGGCTTAACTTTTTCAAGTTGCAATCCGTTTCCATCCAAGCCAGCCGCAGCTAAAGATGTTCGTTAACAGTTTCAGTGCTCTAATATTATAGCAATTTTTAATAAAAATGGAATATTATTTTTAGGTTTCCTGCAACACAAATATAAATTTTGGCTATTCAAAAGTCTGGTATTTAAGTCCTAAAATTTATGCATTAATCAAATGGCCAAAAGTACTATTCAGAGTTTCTTCGTTGATAACAACAAATCGCTTGTGAGTTTTTGAGTACATGAACATTTCTCCACTTCCTATATTAAACCAGAGACCATGCAGCTGGAGTGAACCTTCATCAAGTTTGCTGCTCACATGTCCATATGATTTGACGTTCTGCATTTGTTGAAGAACATGTACCTGCAATTGTGGCAAAAGCAGAAATCGTAATGAATAAAAGTCAATTGAAGTGCTTGGCGCAAGAAGGGCGGTAGCGAGTTTTGGCTAAAATTTAACATCGTCAAAATTATTAATTTATAAATTATCAATAATAAATTGAAAAAATAGAAAGAAACTAGTTCAATACAATATGCACTGATGCATAAGAACGAACAAACAAACCAACCAACAAATAAATTAATGAAAACACAAATGATTATGTGACTGGTTGAAATCAGTTAATTGGCTGATGGCTTTTGTTTGAACTGGCCAACTTAAGTGCAAGAACTGTAAAAAGGCGGAGTTGTCAAGTTCCAAATTAATAAAAAATCTTTGTCACGTTGCAAGGGTTCAGCATGTAGCACTGTAAACAACAACTGGAAATCTGTGTGTGTTTCCAGGTGTGTCATCTAATGAGTTAAGTGTACTCTTCACAAGAAGAGCTGCATCACCTATTTTTTAAATGCTCCCATGCGCAAATCTTTTGAAAAACATTCTCCTCTTGGTGGTTTGAACTTGTTAAGGAAAACATTACTATGACTTTAAAACACTTTATACTTGGGCTTCTAAATAGGACTGATATTATGAACTATCTTAAAATTCTCGGAAAACTGTGTATTTGGGAATGTAGAAAAGCTGGCATATATCCTGATTTTAATATTTTTCTTAAAAAAGGTAAAAATAAGTTTGAAACCGAGAAATATATAGCAAACAAAAATGGGATATTTGCAAGTCTCAGGAAAAGATGGGAAGCAATTCTTGCTAAACTTTTATAGATATTGGTATCGTTTAGCCTTGTTCTCTTTATATAGATAGATAAATATATATCTATGTGCCTTTTGTGTTTGTGCGTGTTTTCGTGTGACAGTTTTCTTTTTTAACCGAGTGGAGTCTGGTGCCCCCCGGTTCATAATCTACCCGGCGGCGTTTTTTTTTTGTCGTCGTTTTTTTTTTGTCGGTAGGGCATTGAAGGTCACGCATGTTGATTGGCTTAAAACTGGTCATCTTTCATCACCCACTTGAAATTGCCTCAATGGGGGAAGGGGAATGGGACGGAGGAAATGTTTAAAATTACTTGCCACTTGAGGGATTAAAATTACGTGCGTTATACGCGTTTTCCATGTGTTTAACTTAACAATAAATCATCGCTTAGACCACAGTGCAAATAGAATTGCTGCTAAGTTAGAAATGACCAGTACGAGATATAAATGAAAGAGTCACGTTATATTTTATGAGTTTTAAAAGTAAAACGAAAACAACTCTGATATATCCACCTTCAAAGTCTTCAAAAGTGATCAAAGTGCCTTTGACCTTTAATGCTGACAACCGAGTATCGTATATCGCATGTCACGCTTTAGCATAACGCACTTCTTGTTGAACAGCAACACAAGGAAATATAAACGCTACTGGGTTCGTCTAAAAGCCTTTGGCTTTCTTGTTATCCAAAAGAGTGGTTAATCATTAACCACCCGGTTTCAAGCTACTCAGTAGCTTCTTGTTTGTTAATTCTTTAGTTGTTTGCAATCAGAATCTGTAATTTACTTGTAAAAATTATTAATTATGATAAACTTGTAATATATATAGGACTGTAATTTGTATTAGTACTGGTATTGATGTAACATGGAAAATGTAATAGTAGTATAGGTATTACACGATATTTGTAACAACATTGAAAATAAAACCGTAAAGAAAAAAGTCATCTACTGAGTTAATTTAAAGACTATTACAACTAACTCAGCAAGTAAATTAGGACAAAAAAGAACTACGACATCAAAAAAGAAGTAATATAATGCATGCATTCTAAAACTATCAGTAACAGAACAATTACCTGGGAAAGCTTATCAACATCTGACAGATTCTGTTTTTCGTCAAACATCATTTCTAACTTGTCTTTGTCCTTGGCATTGCTGCTGAAATCTATTTTTGTCTGTTTTCCATGAAGTGAAAACTGCTCAAACTTTGTCAAAGAGGATTGTGCATATCGCTTGAGCCAGCTGGATACCCAAGAGTCTTGAGAATCTTTAGAAGCATTATCGTCATGCGAATGGTACAGGCAGGTCATTGCCTAAAAATGTTCAAAAATCAAATCATGGTGATCAAAAGGTAACCTTAATTATGACGCCCTGTTGGAGGGGGGAGGAAAGAGTCTGAATAATCCATAATTCTGGGTCACATTTTGGATATAATCCATATCCCAATTTTGTAAAAAAACAGATATCCCTGAAGACAATGACCAAAAATAATCCACATTTTAAAATGCAAATTATACAAATAACCCATATCCCTTCTCTTAAATCCTCTAATAATCCTAAAACCCCAATGGGGCCTCGATTATACAACAAAAATCTCCTTGACTTCTTGTCCCTGTAGTATGAGATAATTTGATCACAGTTCAATTTCTTAAACATGATTTCAGTGACAGCACAGCCATGCTGCTTACACAGCCAGCAGTATATAATACCTTACCTTAATGCCTTCATTTATCCAGATTGAGAAGAATTTGTTATTTGTGTTAATAATACAAAAAATTATTGACTTTGGTTTGATTGGCTACTCTATGGTAGGTTTTAAAGAATTCTGTCAAATATGTTCTAATACAGACCGATCTGGGCATAGGTTGTCTTATAGACTTGATGCAGAAGATGTACAATCCTGGCTACGAGCTCCTAGATGCATCAAATTACTGTAACAGTGAGAAGGAGGGGTTACGGCATTACAGCAGTACTGAATGCATTGGAACAGCAGCGCTGAATAAATATATACTTACCTTACAATCTGAATGGCCACACACTGCAATGTGTCCAACTCCAGTCGAAATTGCTAGCTCCAAAGCTGCTCTTTCTGAAAGCACACTGTGATGATTTTCCCCAAACAGCTGATTGTGTGGCATGATGTTTCCAGGATTCCTAACTATAAACATGTCTCCAGGATCTGCTTGTGTAAAGTTGGTTGGACACAGGCGGCTATCCATACATGTGATCATCAGCATGCGAGGCTGAACAGAAGAAAGTCAGAAAGTAGATGAATAAATTATAACTACAAACTGGTTTTGTTCCAAGTAATTCCTGCTTTATTGCACTTTGAATACATCAACAGAGAAAGGATGTTGAATAATAAATGTTTTGACACTCTGACTCAAGTATGCCGGAAAGTCAAGAAACATCTAAACTGGCCTGACTTAATTTTCTTTTATACACTTCCCCTTTTAAACCTGCAAAATAAAGGCTATCCTCTCCTATCCTACCTACTTGTAGAATGGTACATAAACCAGAACTATTAATCGACAAGCTTATGTATAAAGCTTGCACGTTACATTAAATGATTTTTAGCTTTGTCTACTATTATGTAAGATTGCAAGCAAACAAGAAGCAAACGAGCAAATTTTAGTAGGGCAGTTTTAAATCAAGATCTTTAAGCTTAATTTTACCTGAGCTTTGTTGGCAAGTTTCTGGAGTGTTGGTAGCATGGATGGTCGAACAAGATTTCTGAATTTAACAATTCCTTGTAGCAGCTTCTCCATCTTCGTCAAAACAGGCTATAGCGCACGTTTTTATGTGCGGTGCTTCACTCAGAATGAAATATATAAACTCAAGCTTAATATTCCCTGGATGACTTCACGTCAGGTACCTCTTGATCTGACTAAAACAATGTAAAAGGAAAAGATGTTTTCAACTGCAAACGCCCTGTACTTTGTTCTGTAAAACGTCAAACGTACTACGGGTACCAGAAGTATCAAAAGTGCAAGGCCTCCCAAGCGCCAAAAATTACTTTAGCTAGGGAGGGGTAGGAGAAGTTTGTAATTTCGGTCATAATTTTGAAATAGTTCTTCACCAAAATAATGGTATTCTCCCTTGTTCACTTATATTTTACGAAATGCATGAAATTTAGTTTATTTACTTTGAAAATAAATTTTTACACAAGTATATTTTCTGGCATCCCTACCCACCCTCCCTAATGCTGGAAAATAAGTATTTTGTCTCCAGTCTCCCCGTCGTTGAATAAATTCAACATGGCGGGTATTTCGAGTGGTCAGATTCTTCGCTTGAAAGAAGTGCTTCACTTGGGAACACGGTTGGATGGTAAATCTGTCAGAACCTGGGGAAGGTAATAATTTTATAATACTCAATATTCTATTATACTTCTGTATTTTATTTCACCTTCGACCTATCCTCAGTCACAAACCCGCGATGGAAGAGAAGTTTGTGACAAAATCCGTCAGCAACTGCAGAATATCCCGCAAATGAGATTCACCGAGTCGGAACTCTTTGAAGAACGAGGCAGGAAACAATAGGAACTATTGTTGTTCAATAAGATGAATCTCATCTGCAGGGTATTCTGCAGTTTAGATCCCATATTTCTTTAGTGAGCAAATGCTGAATATTCTGATTGAGTGTTTTAGTAGCCTGCGTTGCAGACGAACAAAACCCCGGTTACAAAAAACATAGGCACGCTAAGCGTGCAGGAGTTATTTTTTCAATTTATGGGGTGGCTTGGGGAGAAACTGGGTGATTGTCCTGTTGGGATGGTTTATGCCATGGGTTGAGCTATTTGTGTATGGCGGCCCACGGAGTCACTTTTTGCACAAAATTTGCTTGCAAACAAAATAACTTTTACGTGCATTTTGATACATCAGAACTGTTTTATTCAATATGTAAATTTTCATCATTTAATTGAAAAACAAAAACTAATTCAATTATCAAAATGTCACAAAATGGCACGTTCTTATTCTGGTTAAGCGGCTATTTTGTTGCTAGCTTTGTTGCAACCGTTACGTGTTACTTTTGTTTGTTACAGAATACTTTTGGCTTTTTGCCAAACACTGAAACATGATATTGTTGTTTTTCTCACTTTTTTAACATGAGACCTCTGTTTTTTAAAAACGAACGTAACACGATACCCTTGTTTTTCTCGAAAAATCCACGATTCCATATAGACATTGAACAAAAAGTACTATAATAAACGAAGTAATAAACGCATCAAATCAAAAACCACTTTCTTCGGGAAAGTTCTTTAAAGCGCAGTACACCTGGAGTATTTGTTTTCTGTCAGAACTGTTCGACAAAGATTTTCGTTCATTCACAACATTAATTCTATTCAACAAACAAGAACTAATTGAGTTATCGAATTGTCACGGAATGGCACGCTCGTATTCTGTTTTTGCTCTCGATCGTAGTTGCTTTTATCAGCAAAGTTAATACTTGTACCGGTTCATTAAATGTTTGAACGAGATGTTTTACAGTTGATTTCAGTTTACTTTGGCCGCCTGCTTTGCGAAGTTTGTTGGGAAATTGGAAACTTTGTTATGAAGTTGCCAATTACGTTGCGAGTTTGCGAATCAAATTGCGAACTTCGATAAGTTCCCAACTTCGGCCCGACTGAACTTTCTAAGTTTTGGTTGTTGAGGAGAAACAAGACATGTTGCTCGAAAGTCATGGCGATTTCTGAACTCGAAGATTTTAGAGCTTGTCAAGGAAAGTTGAAGTAGCTTGAAGTGCAAGACAACGTTTCGCAACAGCGATCACGCAAGTGATTTGGCGATAAATAAATCTTATGCAGGTAGAAATTTGGTCAAATTTTAACTTTTTTGTATGAAAACACATATTTAACGATTTCTGTGAGGCATAATCTTCACTGTCTTCAATTTCAAGTCTTCTGCGTTTGTAAACCGGATGAAACTGGATGGTTTATTGATTTTAATCGAAGCCGACGCGACGCAACAGACTAATTTGTTCGAGACAACGTGTTTACGGCTCGCTGAACATAAAAGTTTTTTATTTTTATGACATTTGTTTCCAACAGTTTAGCGTAGAAAGCCCTTTTTGATAACATAATTATAGAAGGTTTTATTAATTTCGGGCCGAAGTTAGGAACTTTGTATCGAAGCTCACAATTTGATTCAAAAACTCGCAACCTATTTGGCAACTTCATAACAAACTTTCCAATTTCTCAACGAACTTCACAAAGCGGACGGCAAAAGTAATGACCACATTATTCTTCAAATCTGCTTTGTGCAAATGGAAAGCTAGCCTCTCCAAACGTACGCTCGAATAAGACGAATAACCAGTTAGTGTTGGGCCTTTTGCTCACGGCGTGTGCGTTGTAAGCAGGCGGGCGTTACGAAAAACGTTTTTAATCCAGGGTTAAATCACAACTCACCGATTCCGCCTCCTTCTAATCTAAAAACTTTGAACGAAATTGCTGACTACGTCAGATTGCTTCCCCTTTATAAACTGCAATTTTATTGGTTCTGATAGTACCTGAAATCTGATTGGTGTGACAAACACACATACTTCACTGACCCACTGATTACAAGGACACGACGACTAAAGAGCTATTTTTGAAAAAATAACTCAAAAACCGGGGTTTTGTTCGTCTGCAACGTAGGCTAGTGTTTTTAGCTGCATATCGGAATCCAAGAAGGCAGCTATAAACCATGCAATATTAATACACAGGCTAGGGGTGACAGTCTCTAGGGCTCAAATGCAAACCTGCCAAGTTTTCATAGGCGGCAGAGCAGGGGGTGCAGGGGGGCTAGAGCCCTCCCCCCCCCCCCCAAACAAAAATTTTGGGGGCCCAAGCCCGCCACATTTTGGTGCCAAAAATGTTGCGACCACAGTGTAAAATTGATTTGTTAAGATATTCTGTCTCATGATCGTTTCGACAGGATCATTTTTGGCGAAAACCTGAAAAGGAAAACCTGCCGAGAAATTTTGGGACAGTCTTGGAACCTCCCCCCCCCCCCCCCCCCCCGCCCAGAGCTCTCCCCACGTTCCAAAACATTTCACTGCCTCTGGTTTTCTATTGCAGAATACCACCACCCCGCCCTCCCCACTTCCAAGTCTGAAAAATGAGATACCCCTAGAGAGCTTCAAAATTGTGTCGTGATGTAAGGGATTTTTTTCAATGATCTTAAGTGGCAGAGACGCATAACTAACACTGTATCTATTTACAGGGCAATGGTTCATGATATTACAAGAAGTGAACTGAAGGTTTGTGAGGAGGGCTGTGAACTGGTTATTGACACTTCCCTTGTGGAACCAATGGCATTCAACAGAGGTTCGCTGTATCAATTTATAGGAGAAATTGACATCAATGAAAAGATGACCTTACGAGCAAGAATTGCTTCTTGCATTGACGGGATGGATATGGAACTCTTTAACCAGGCTTTGGATATCAGAAGAAAGTTCCTAAAGGAAGATGTACCAGCAGTTTCTTGAGAATAACTTTATTGCAGCGGTATGCAGGGTTTTCATTTAGAATTGCAATAGTTGGAGAATAGTGTTAAGTAACCGGAGAATGATATTTAAAGGTTCCGCATCTTAATTAGAAAATAGGTAGAGGCCTTTGAAATTTAGCCGGAGAATTCTACGTAGTAGAAGGAGAATTCTCCGATCTCCGATGCCTAATGAACACCCTGGGTATGTCATTTTCCAATCAGTTGCAGCTAGTAGGACCTCCAGTAGGAACTGAAAATCCAGACATTTTGAGAAATTAATGCAGAAAGCAATAAATTTCCAGCAACCCTGAAGATTTACTATACATGAAAATGTTCCATTTCGGACTCAAAATTTTATTTTTGATTTGCTGTGAGAATTTCAGGATTTTTCATGGAACCTTCAAAACAAGGCATTTGTTTGACATTTTGTAAAGCAGTAAATTACTGCTTTATGAAAAACACACTGGTTCAAACAATTTTGAACCAAAATGTAATGTAAATAATTTCAGCATTTCCTTTTTTAAAAAAAAAAAAATTATTATTTATTTGCATATCTTTCCTCCAGACTACAGAGGCTCTTTCAGTGGGGGAAGGCGAAAAACATGAAAAATTAAAAATAGGGGAGCGTGGGGCACGATGGGAAAAGCGAAGCAGTAGATGCCTCTAGCCTTGCTTTTTCCCTTCCGAGTGTCCCCCGCACGCTTTCGTTTTAATTCTCCCCAGGCTCGGTGCGCTTACTTTTCACCTCTTTCCATTTCCCGGCCTGTACGAAAAAATAAGAGGCCTCTGCAGAGGAGAGAGTATTTGCATGACTTGTTGTACAGCTGCAAGTCCCAATAAAAAAATCAATTCTCCTTACTGTCTTCCATATATTGCTTTAAATGTGAGTTATGAGAATTTTGTGTTACATCAAGACAATGTTCTCTTGTTGATGATTTTCTCTATTCTCATCACCTATCTGCTTGACATTGTGTTGATTTGTAAGGAGAAAATTAAAATTCATCACTGACTTGGGAACTACTTAATATTTTGTTAACATCTGTTTACTTGGAAAAAAGATAGGAAGACAAATAACAGAGCAACAAAAATAATGTTAGTAGATTAATCTCTCAAAAAAGTTTGAGTTATGTGCATATTATATCAGAGTTGTCTTTAGATAACAAATTGTTTGTTATTTTTGTAGGAAATATCAGTTTATTTTGCAGATTTATGAATCTGTTCATGAATAGTGTTTTTGATGATCTAGAATGAGATATTTCCTTTTTTAACATTCAGCTACATTTTATCGGGATTTTTTTTTTTTTGGGGGGGGGGGGGGGGACGGTGAAAAGGAGAAAAAAAACTGGCATAAATTTGCTTACTCTCATTGCGTATAATTAACAACCGTACCTCCCCTCCCAGGCAGAGTTTGTGCATTGTTTGTGTGTAACCAGGTGAAAAGACACTAGAATGGCGCGCTTACAAAATTTAAACAGAAAACATTCGAAAGAAACGGAAAAATCACCGAATCAAACGCGCAATTTTAAACCCTACCTTCTTGTAGGGATCACTGCGATTGTGTGTTATTTAAACTCCCTGTTTGGGGAGTTTGTTTATGACGACTATGAAGTCATTGAGACGAACTCGGACATCAGGTGAGCGAATGTATTTTCCGTCTGTAATTTTAAGCCCATTGTTTACCACGATGCGATAACCTTAGCGATGAGTTACGCATACGTGCCTAACTACTAAAATGGGTTTTAAAAGCGAAAAAGTCTTAGATGAGTGAGGGATTTCCTTTGCGGAAAAAAATAATGGTAAACGAGCCGAATGCGAAACTTTAAAATTGGCTTGTGGCTCGTATTAATTTCAGCGATGACACTAATACAATGCCGTCTAGTTCAATTTAACATTGCAAGGTTTTGAAATTGTGTAAGGCAATCCTTGAACGATAACCTTAGCGAGTATTATTACATGACATTTTCTTGTCTTAAAGTAAGATCTGAGTTTAAATTTATGTTTTTCCGCTTGTGAGCTCTGTTCCCGAATTTGCAAGAGGGTAATTTATGAAACGTCAGTTTCGTAACATAATTGTTTTCTGACACCATTAATCTGCGGTTTCTTAATTGTTTTAAACAAAACTATGAAGATATCAGCCCGGTAATCGAACATGTTACCTTTATATTTGACCAAATGTACGATTTTAACAAGAAATATCAACTTTGTTAACTTCGACTGTGGAGATTGTTTGTTTTTAGCTTAAGAAAATAGAAAAAAATTCGGCTCAATTGTGTTTTGAACAAGACCCCATGCAAAATTAATAACCAAACAAAATGCAAATTTTTGTAAGCCGAAAAGGGTAATTAAAGAAACGTTCGTAGTTATTGAATGTAAGAGGTCTAAGAGTGCCGATCACACATTCTTTAATAGTGCATGAGATGGAAAGATATTGTAACACGTAAGCTTGGTTTATGTACATGTTAATAAGCCAGGAACAAGGGCGCTAATTGTCTGTCAAGATGTAGGGGTTTGTACGAGATTGACCTATGAAAAGTGTCAAATTCTCATTTGTCGATGTAGAAGTCACGAAACCAGCCCCACAGAAATTTTTAAAGGAAAAAATTCTGAAGTTAATCTGGAATAATGATCACAAACTTTCTGACACAAACTTCACCCGACCTGCGAATTTCTAAAACCCCTTTCAGTTCCTTGGCCTTGTGCGAAACGTTTCTTGATTGTTTCCTTCCTGCTTGAATTGTTTTTGTAAGGAGATATTAGAAATTAATAACTCAGGATTTGAGACCGAAATGATATGAAGAAAAACATGCCACTTAGAATTATCGAAGGAGACACATGCTTTGGATAAAACCGCGACAAAATTTTTTGATAAAAGGTAATGCCCAAATTGGCCGTGAAAAGCTTAGAGCTGTGGTGAAGTTTCAATTATCAAAGTAGTTTTTATAGAACAGCCGAATTTTGTTACTGAAGTGTTTTGTGAGTATAGGACATTTGTGTTGGTTTTCCAAAGAGACTTCCAGGCCGAGTGTTAAATGTGACATCTCCAAGCGTTTTCTTCAATTCGGCGCGTTTTCGCGGGACTAGAATTCTAAAGATCCTCGGATCTCTCCAAACGCGAGCTTTATCCTAAGTCTTTCAGTTTTTCTGTAAGTGGTTTGCGCTTTCGAAAGGAACCCAGTTGTATCGAGTTGTAAATTCACGATAAAGTCAATTCAGTGCACTCCAGTGAGCAGGGCCTCTCTCTAAACTGACAGAAATGCTAGCGACTAGCACACCACTAGACGCCTCATGCTACAGAACCGAAAAAAAGCTAAAAAGAAATATATTTAAATCAACCCATGGTCAAGAATAGACGTACATAGATATATTATTTTAAAAATCTGCAACTAACCACTTTGACAGGTGCATTGTCAAAAAATACAAATGTCGGTTTTTGCGGTTATATTTCAGTACATGTTCTTGCTCCCTATTTTAACCACAAACTGAAACTGCAGTGTAGTTTAGCATAGATAAATTTATAAAAACAAAGGATGACGTTTTTGTGGTTGACGAAAAGACCTCGAGTTTCCCGCACTTGAATTCAAATGAGGCACAAACGACAAACGGTTGTCGTTTACAATTTACCGATACACTAAAAGATTATAAAGTGTCGCTTCTTAGGTACAAATCTCCTTCTCTGAGCCCAGTCAATTTAATATCGAGGTAAGCCATTGCGAGCTAGAGGCTGGGGGGAGGGGGGTGCGGTGAAGGGTGCGCGCTCGAATGTCTACGAGAGGAACCGTTCGTGTCGATCGACTTTTACGACCAGACTCCAAGTAGAGGTGCTGTTTTGCCAGTTAATAGGCCGTTAAACATGTTACGCTAATGATAAATCAATAAATTCTTTTAGTTGTTGCACCGCAAAGTTAATTAACTTTAAATATATCTCTTCCTTTGCAGAACTTCATCTCCAATTTCTAACTTGTTTGCAAACGACTTTTGGGGCCTTCCGATGAAACGAAATGACTCACACAAATCCTACCGTCCTATAACTGTTCTTACATTTCGATGGAACTTTCTTCTGGGAGGCCTTAATCCAATAGGTTATCATCTAGTTAATGTTCTTTTACACAGTGTAGTGTCTATGTTATTTCTTCATGTATGTACAAGAATTTTTAACGGCTGCGCTTGTTCAAAAACGAATTCATTGTCTCTACTGTGTGGATTATTTTTCGCGCTTCATCCAATCCACACTGAGGCTATCGCAAACGTTGTTGGTCGCGCGGATATTCTTTGTGGATTTTTCTATCTTCTGGCGTTGCTGTCGTACTTTAACTGTTTCTCTGAGGGAACTACAAACGACAGCAGCAAAAGACCAACAAAGTATTCAAGACTCTGGCTTGCTTCCTGCATTTTCTGGTGCGTGTTATCTCTATTCAGCAAAGAAAACGGCATCACAGTTCTTGGAGTTTGTGTTGTGTATGACTTTGTATTCGTCTGCAAGTTCAACGCAGGGTATTTGTTAAAAGCCTCGTTTTCGCCTACGGTGTTATTTAGGTAAGAATCGTAAATGATTTCTTTTTTGTTGGGGGGGGGGGGGGGAGCGAAGGGTGATAAGTGCACGCTGTTTGTATTATAAAACTCTTGTAAAAGTAGCCGAGGATTTTTTCTTGTTGACCAGTCGGAAGTAGTACGAGAAGTACCGTTGGCCAACCTCTTTCCCAGGGCCGGTCTTGTCTTTCTCCTTCGAAGAAGGAAGAGGAGACCCTGGGAACGACGTTGGTCATCCACCCGTTGCATGACATGTTGCTTGGAAACGACCCTGCGGACTAATGAATCGCGGGCTACAACGGGAATTCTGACATAAAAGGGTCCTTGTTCCCTTGTTAATCGAATTCAATGATATATTCTTGAAAATTTTTATTTTCTTTCTCGTTTTCAGTTTCAGGCAGTGGCCAAAGTGGACTGTGCGCTTGGTCGAAAGAATTTCCATCTTGGCCTTTGTGGCTGTAATTCTTCTCTACTTACGAATTGTGATAATTTCTGGAGGATTTGTTCTTTCTTTTACCGAGTCTGACAATCCAACGTTATTTCACCCTGACGTATGGACGCGCTTTAGAACGTATTCTTACTTGTGTGCATTGAACGCGCGCCTTCTTCTATGTCCAAACATCCTGTGTTATGATTGGTCAATGGATAGCATATCCCGGATTGAAACCTGGTGGGACATGCGCAATGCGGAAACTCTTGCGTTTAGTGTGGCCGTGGCTTGGTTGTTCTGTTATGGTAAGAGTTCCGTAAAAATCGTGCATGCATCTTAAACAACAGGACTTCAATCGGTTTACACTGGAACCATGGGTTAGAAATTTCCAGTTTTAGTTTAGAAGGAGCTTAAAAAAGGGTATCAATATCTTTGCATTTAGGTGGGAACAGAAAGTTTTGTAGGCACAGCGGCACACATCGTCCGAAATTGCAAAGAGTCCCCCAAGCCCAACCCACATATTTATTCGTTCAAAAATCATTTCTGTGAAGTTGAACATGCGCGTCACAGATCAAAAATAAGTGCCCTTATGTATGAGTAATTCCCGTGCTCTCTGAGGAGCTGTAATGTCCATCAGTAATAAAACAGTTTCTAAGTTAGCTTAAGGTTATTTTCGAGTGCAGGTCATACTCATGTAAAGCCCACATGTGATGACATTAGCCTTATTATATGTAATTTTGCAGGTGTGAAATCTTCTAACACGTCCTTCTCATCACCTGAAAAGACTGAAAAGCCCAAGCTGTGTTCACCAAATTCTTTAACGTTAGATGCTAATGATAATAACATACACGCGCGAAAGGAAATGAAGATTAAAGAACCACAGAATTCTGGAGAAAAAACGTTAACGGTAAGTGATCGTCATTCAATTAAGAGGTTTGGTGTAGGAACTGTGCATAGTTTTATAAAGGTCTTCTCTGTTGTTTAAATTCAATGGCTATCTTGGATTTCAATGTGAAAAAAAAAACCAGTAAGATTTCATTGTCACAAGTAAAGCTAACACCACAACAGTATATTCTGTTATTAAAGCATTTAACCAGTGACTGTCCTAAAATGACATCCAATCACAAAGCTAGTAACTTACTTCACCAACCAATCAAAATCAGGCAGTGTTGGTAGTAGATGAAAAGCGCGGGAAATGTTCAAACCTCTGGTGTCACCTTATTGGCTGTGTGAACAAGTGTCGTCTTCCTGATTGGCCAGTGCGTGATGTACAGTAATGCACGGGTGTCTTGAAGCAATAAAAAGTAAAACCTAAATAAACGCGTCATTACTTTTCAAACTAATCGGTTAAGACCTCTTTATAGCATTAAGTTATTAACATTTGTTTCTTCTGTTTTTTACAGAACGAATGCGATTCTCTACACAGAAGACGAGTGGTGTTGCTTTCATTAGCTATGTTGATCATACCTTTTCTACCGGCTTCCAATCTCTTTCTCCCCGTTGGATTTGTTGTCGCTGAGAGAATTCTTTACATTCCAAGTATGGGTCTTTGCCTTCTTGTTCCTTTTGGAATTTCGATCTTATTTCAAGATTCAACGAAAGGAGAATCCCTAACAAAGGAGGTGAGCTATGGTTCCATTTTCTCACTCTTGAACCGGCAGCGGGGAGAATGTGCACCAGCTTAGAGCATAGGGATGTACGTGAAAGAAGTTTTCATCAGGTGTCTAATTATTTTTCTACTGAGTAAAAATAATGACTTTCTGCCTAAGATCGTTGGGGGCCTTTTTGAAACAACAAAATGGCGTTTGTCGTAAGCTAAAGAGAATTTCTAGAACAAAATGCGTATGTCATTGTTCTTGCATGGTTGAACTTAAGACTCTTTGAAACAAAATGAGCCAACGGTAAGATTCTACACGTTGTTAACCTAAGAAATCAACAGAAAGTCTTTATGCCAAATGTAGCACTGCTGTTTATTTGTCTAGTTGTGTTTCCGCCATATAAAAACTTCCCTTTGTCGACCAACTATCCTTGGGGCATAGCTATTTATTTATAATAACCGGTTTCTCTGGACTGTTATATCTGGAGTTATTTGTAAAACAGAATGATACCTTCGTCACTTTTTTTCCTTCGCGATTCAGGACTCTGAAGAAAAAGTCAAGAAAGAAACGTCATCAATAAGCTGGTCGTTTGGTCTCAACGCCGCCGGCATAGTAATTGTTTACAGTCTTCTGTTAGTGTTTGCTTTCAAAACAGTACACCGTAATGCAGAATGGCAAAACAAGGAGACCCTGGCCAGATCAGGACTCAAAGTTAACCCTACGAACGCCAAGATCCATGTTATGTTAGGAAATGTTATAGCAAAGAAGGTGAGCCTAATATCATTTACCTGACTGCAGGCATTTTAGAGCTATTATGTAAGATAATACATCTCTCTGCACACATTGCAGACGTATAATGTGTGTCAGTCTGTTACCTTGCCACTTCGTCGCACTTCCTTTGACAATTTGACGCACCCAAACTTAAAGCCCCGTTTACACAGGCGATTTTGTCGCGCCGAAGTTGCATCAAGTTTCGAACAGGTTTGAAACTCCTGCGATATCGCAGCGATTTTATCCTCCCTAGTTTACACGCGTGAAAACTCGGTGCGACTTCATGGCGACTTATCACATTTTTATCGCCGCGATATCGCAGCAGACTTCATGCAACTTCGGCGCGACAGAAATTGCCTTTGAGTTGCGCGACAAAAATCGCCTGTGTGAACGGGTCTTTAATGAATTTGTTATGATCTAAAGGAGTGTTTTAGTTCTATAAAAAATTGACCTGCATGGGAAATAAGCACAGAATAAACCCCAGTAAAACTGGAAACTTAATCTGTTATTTTCTCCTCAGGGCCTGTTGTCTTGTGAAGGTCATTACCGTGAGGCCTTGCGCCTGAGGCCACATTACGTCGCAGCTTGGGAGAACCTGGGTCTAGTGCTGCTTAACACAGGTAGGAAAGTTTAAAGCTACTGAAGCCCTTAAAAGAATAACAGTCCGAGAAGAGGTCCCATGTTAGTTTGGTCAAACATCTTCGTAGAAGGATCGTTAAACCTTCCAGTAGTTACTTCGTAATGTAAAAAAATGTGCGAACATTTTTTAGTACTGTGGGAAAACGGTATTTTTGTTGAGTCGTTGAACTCTAGTCTCTCCCTCTCCATCCACGAGTGTGGATGGGTGCTCGGTCAAACGCAATAATCCAACGTCACTTCCGGGTTTTCGCCGCATCGATTTTTTCTTTGAATTTGACGCAAAAAGCATTCTCGTCTCCAGAGGCTGCGATCCTTCTGGTCAGCTGACCAGAAGGATCGCGGCCTCTGGGGACGAGAATGCGCAAAAAGGTGCAAGACTTTTGTAGTAAAACGTTACAAAAATAGCATTACATGGGAAACAAAAATACGAGCCGGGAAACTATGTCAATGGCAATTATCAAATTTCTTATGCATAAGCGGCGTACAAAGCTTAACTTTTCAGACGTTTATAAGCAGCAGTTTTGTGGGAACAGCGCACGCGCGCCACGTTTGTCCGCTGTGAACACCGCTGTGTGGGTACTGGCAAGTTGTTATGGCACGCTGTCCGAATAATGCTGCGGGCACTTTAGTCCACGTGCAGACCACGTTTACCTGTACATTCTTTTTCACAGAGAGAGCGCAGGAGGCTGAGAAATGCTACTTAAAAGCCCTGTCAATCAAACCTAACAGTGCTGACGGCAACATAAACCTTGCACATTTGTTACGTGTGACGGGAAGATTCAGTGAAGCGGATGTTCAATACCAGAAGGCACTGTCTCTCAGACCTAACAATCCACAACTCAATTACTTTCATGGCGTGGTGTTGGAAAAGCTTGGGAAACAAAAGGTGAAGTATAAATAATATTATAATCAGGTATAGGCGTCTTGCGTTTTTTTTTTGTCAAAGGTGCATAAATTGTGGGATAACAGTGCTTTTATTGTGAGAAGCTATCAACACGACCAAGCTTATACCGGGAAAAAAGTTGTGCCACCAAGGCGACCAAACCAATCAATAAATGACCTGATCCTTTTGTGTGCATTTTGCTAGAGCTTTCTACCTTATTGATGGTTTGAAAAAAAATTCTACACAAGTTCTCTGGACTTCCTCATCCCTAGCGCCTCCATTCCGTCGGTTAAGAGTTAGAAGGCCCATAACTCCACGCTTACCGCGCTCTTACCAGGGAGGGACGGCTGGTTGTTACTAACAATGACTAGAGCTAACTGATTTTGTCTTTTTACTTGCCGAACTCCTCCCTCCCACCGGGGCCATATACCCACCAAATCTCTGATTACTTGAATGGGAAACATTTCATTTTTTTTTTCTTGACCACAGAAAGCAGAGGAGAGATACATTAAAACAACAAAGTTGACACCATCGGATCCAATTCCTTTCCTCACACTTGGTAAGATGCTTGTGATGCCGGTTTTGCAGAAAAAAGTGAAAAGTGGAAGCGAAAGGGGAATAAAGAAGGTAAACACTTCTTCATTTACACACTGTGACGGTGCCTAGCTTTGGCGGCCATATTGCCTTTTCTGATGACGTCACCACATATCCAGTTCTGGTTATGGCCCGGACTGAGCATGTTCCTAACATAACCTTTCATATAGTTTCCTTGCTTCACAAAAAAAAATTTCTCCAAACAAAAAAAACCATCCACAATTCCAAACCAAACAAATTTTTGGTCGAATGGAAAGCGCCCATAACTTTGTGCTATCTTGAATTGATGCTAATATATTCGAGGGTGAAAATCTTTGATGGGTATTTTTGATGATTTAATTTTCAGGGAGAAGAGTATTTACGAAAAGGAGTTGCCTTAAAACCTTCGGATCTGGACGGCCGCCTTCTACTTGTTCAAATTCACCTTCTAAAGGTTCTGAAAAAATGTCATTTGTTCTTCAATTTGTTATGTTGTTAGCGTCATTTATTACCATTAAAATCGTCATCATAAATATTGTTAACATTAAAATTTAAATTGAAACGAACTTGAGACATTGACACTGAATACACCTTCTTATATTTTCTGGTTAATTGTGTTGCCTAACTTGGTCGTTGTCGTTGTTGTTGATGAAAATGTTGTTGTTGTTGTTGTTGTGTCATATACAGTAGCTTCGCATGCATCCGTCTAAACAAGAAGCTCATAGAGCTTATAACCGCGCTGTTAATAAACCATTTTTCTTTCCTTCCAGGGAGAACTTGATTCCGCTGAATCTGAGGTTCGTTATATCCTGGCTCATGATGTTTACAGCAAGGATGCCGAGTACGTCCTTGGCAGGATTCTGGAGCTCAAAGGTTCACTCAAAGAAGCCAGACATTATTATCATGAAGTGCTGAAGAAAGATTATATGCACACTGGCGCCAGGGAGGGTTTACAACGATTAAACAAAAAAAGTATAAAATAGAACTTTTACTTAGTAGTAAAATGCATTTTTTTTTCTTTCAGCGAGTTCATTTAGATGAGCTTACTAAATTCAAAGGCAAAGAATTTTGATTCCTATCAAAGTTCGAACTATAGGAACTATAAGAAAGTGCACGAAAATTAGGTCAGGAGCTAAAGTATAGTGTATTTCGTAAATTTCGCTTTTATCGATAATTGTTGTTCACATTTCCTTTTAAGTTATTTTTAAAGCTTCTTAAAAAATATGTAAATATACTTGCAAAGCTTTAAGTATATAACGCTTACGGATTTTATCATGCATTGCAGCCGAGGAAAAATTCTGTTCGTGGCAAATCTTCGCATAAATACCTGAAAAACAAATCGGTTCTTAACTGAGACACAAGCAGAAGTCGCTCCAACACTCTGCTCATTTTTCGCTTCAAGTTAGTCGCCATGGATACGTCATGTTACTTAGCAACGTCCTTTCCGGGAAAAGCCGCGGGCTTACGCAATGCTCGGAGACGGATTTTCTGACCGAAAAACCAAAAGTACTTCAGTAGGAATAGAAGGCGCACTTGACTGCGATGGCAAAAATGACAAAACAACGCAAAGGTTTTACGACATGCGCTGTTTTGTCATGTTTGTCACCGCAGTGTGCCTTTTATTCCTTCTGAGGTTTAAACGAGCTACGTCATGGACAACGAATCTTGAAAAAATTGGCAAGTTTTTACAAATAAATAATAATGGATTGATGTGTGGAGAGAAAGAACTCAGAAAAAAATTCTGAGTTCACAGATGGGACTCGAAGCCACGACCTTCCGTACACTAGTCGGACGCTCTGACCACTGAGCTACTGAGAACTCTAATGGTGAGCAGTGGTCATTTGTGGGTGACACAACGACTGCATCGCGCAAGTCACAAGTTTGTTATTCATATAAATCCGTCGAAATCTTCGTCAGTCGAAACAATCCCTGATTACTTTTTGCGTTTTTATTACTCCTTTGTTGTTTTTCTATGTTAGAAAACTATTCTTTTAAGGTTTTTCTTCAATTTGTAAAGTAATAAGAAAAATGACTTAGAACGCTTCACGTGAACGAAAACACCATAAATATTAGTTTGTGTTATATTAGTCTATTGTGAGAAACATTTTCTTAGGTATGTTTTACAAATTCCATTTTAAAAATGCAAGTAATAATATATATTGGTATGCAATACCATGAAGATAGAAAAAGTAATATGTAAAATTTAAAGAATTTAACAAAGATAAAATAAAGACTGTTTAATTTATATCTAAGATCTTATGCCAAAAGTAGAGGAAATAAAGATAGAGATTTAATAGAGTTTGTAGCCTTTGCTGAACTGAAAGAATATCCACACACAAAAAACAGCTGATCGTAATTCATATTTTATTTATATCAAAACTTTGTTTACTAGTTTTATTCATTAGTGCAATAGATGCCTATTATTTACAGCAAGCTACGTTTCAGGGTTGCATTACTAAAGAATCGGCCATTTTTTGTTGCCTCGGCTTCAACCTGAGGCCTTGTGCAAAACCTTTTGTTTGAGAATGAATTTGATTTCCATTTGAATGAACACGCAAACCAAACTATCATTCCATTTGAAAGGTTTTCCACCCAGCCTCATCTTGAAACGGAGGTAAAAGTAACCCCGGGGTGGCCTTGTAGGTTTTCACTTTTTCTCGTCACAAGACAGCTATCAGCATTATTGTTTAATGTCTCGTTAAAGTAGCAAATGCAAAGTCACTGAATTTTTATATTTAAACTCTATAAACTTATACTTTGGGAAACGCGCGAAGACTATTACCAGATCCAACATTGACATGTTGTAAAGTGTGTTGCACAAGGGCTGGGCAATTAGCGCAAATGAATGCAACTAACATGTCGAATCTGTGATTTGGTGTAAATATATTACAACGACGTGGCCAAACGATCACATCACGAGGCAACATTCCTAATTAACGGGGGGGGGGGGGTGAAAAGGTTGCTAAATAATTACTAGACATGCTCCATCATGATTCATCTGACCAGGTCTTCATATTCGAAAACTTGCTAATGAGGGCGTACTCACTAATACTTTCCTATAAAACTCTTGTATACCTTTACAAATTTCAACTTTGCTGTAGACTCTCAAAAACTTACGAACATGCGAATTATAGTTTTTTCTTAAGAAAATATTGGATAAAATGAGCATCGAGAATGTATTTAATTTGATTTTTGCTTGTTTGGAGAATGGTAAATACAAATATTTTAGTTATGGAATTTTCTGGTTATTATTTTTCTTAGAAAGCGAAACTAAAATCGTTATTCTATGAAGATTTCTTATTCATTTTTATTTTGTCACGGTCAGGTTTTTAATTTTAGGAGTAATTTCGAAATAAGGCTTCCCATGAAAACAGCATTAGTCCATAAGGTGACCTCCTGATTAGATTACATCTTGGTAGTCAAAGTGTATCAACAAGTTTCCGTAGAATTCCAACTGTAAATAAATGTAGCATTGGTATCTTACCTTTCTTCAATTGACAAGCCTGGAACGTTCCTGTCCTTAATTTCTCTTATGAATTTAGAGAAACGAATTGAAAACTAGGTACAAGTGATGTGGCTAGCCTTTTTAAAATATGTCATTTTGTTTATTTACATGTAATTTCATTGATGTAAATTTTTGTAGTACCCACAAACTCCCTAGGCCATTATTCGTTCGTCCCAGCGTAAATACTTGCGATACTAAGGTAATTTACACATCATACATCAGTCCCACGCCTGTCATTAATTTCCCTCCATCGTCCGTGTTGCTGATGAATAAATAATCCAGTAAGCCACGATAAAAAGTCCATACGCTAACGGAAAGAGAATGCGTGACCAAGCATCGATAGCATTGGCTGTGATTTTACATCGCCAGCGGCACTTTTTTGAACGATTGGACGAAGGTTCTTGGACATGTGGGTAATCACGTGACAAATACGTTTCGTCACATGAATCATGTTCACCAATAGTGCCATTGCTGACTGGTGCGTCCGGCTTGTGATGAGAGTTATTATTGTCAATGTTATTGATGACTCCATTGTGGGTAACGCCATTTTGTAAATGATGTTCGTTTCCGCCTTCATTTTCGTAAGACAAATTGCGGAAGCTTAGCATAACAATGTCAGGGTTCTGTTGACGGAAAAGGCATATTAGCAAAAGAGGATATTAGTTAAGGTTTTTGCCATTTCCTTTCATAAAACTAAAACTAGAACATAACTGGCACAATCATAACGGCAGCAAAGTGAGTGAAATAGCCAATCAAATTAAAAGCAAAAAATGTAACAAGTGGTAAACGCGGCAAAACCTGCAATGGATGGCAAACGCGGCAACACACTCAACCAGTGACAAGCGCGGGAAACAAAAGGCGATAAACGCGAGAAGCATGCAACCTGCGATAAACGCGGGAAAACATGCAACCAGTGCTAAACGTGACAAAACATGCAAGTTGTAACAAACAGGGGGAAACATCAAACTCGAAGCTGCAAAACGAAGACTTGTGTCAGTAAGCGTTTTAACAATACCCGTATAAAATTTTCAAAGCCATCAATTCTTCATGAATTTAGTGTCTGTGAATATGAGATTTACTTACTACAGTGTATTTCTTTTTGGATGGTTTTGAGTCTTTCACTTGCTTCCTCTCCTTTTCGCGCATGCTTGTATAGTTCACAACCGCAAACTCCACCAGTGCAGCGAAGACGTTAGCAAACGATACAATCATGAATAAATCCACGGCCTTGATATACGGCACACTAGGGAGAGAGGACTGGACACCAAATAACAGCGTTGTCATGGCGAGCACTGTGGTAATACCAAGCGCTGTTCGGGCGGGAATCGACTGATTATCGATCCAGAAAGATATCTGTGGAAATGTGTGACGAAATAGAAAATTAAGTAAAAACATCGTCAGGAATACTACATGCAATTCTCCTTGAATAAGGAGTCCACTATTCAGAGATAATCAGCAGACATATGTTTTGCATTTGTGGAACAGTCTGTACAGGAAAGATTATTTTTGCAGTTTTTGGCACGAATGTATGAACTTTATTACGTGTCCGAGTGTTAAGCTGTAAAGCTAATCGAATTGGAGACATTAAAAAAATTTTAAAAGTAACAATCGTTATAGATCTACTCAAATGCACGAAGCTGAGCGAATCCTTTGGGAGAGGTTAAGCAACAGCTAGATTTTTATTGATACAAACATGTATACACATCAACTTGTAGGCATAATACACTCCAAAGATTTAATATAACTTACACTGTTTTCATACGAAGAAACGCCAGAGAATATTCCAAATGATAACTTAACATGCGAAATCTCTTTAATGCTTTAACGACTAAATTATGTGAATGTCTATGCTTTATTTTATTGTGATGATTGCTTTTATTTATTTGAGATTGGATCATATTAAGGATAAAACTCACCCACGAGAGAACTACTATCATGCCACTTGGAATATAGATCTGTATCAAGTAATAAACAGATCTTCTTTTGAAGTTCAGTTCCATTTTTAAGCCAGAAAACATCCCTAAACAAACAAACAAATGTTAAAGCGAATGTAAATATTTGAGCAGCCTCATTTTACTAAATCTTTTGATTCTGGTTCTGTGATGTATGCCTGGCCGCCAATTCCTCTTCGTTAACGCGCTCGAAGAGTTTCTGAGTTTTATTATCCAATCAGACAAAACGCCAGGATTCACAAGTACTTCGAAAACAGTCACACCAGCATAATGCAATGAGTATACGATTTATTGCTTATCATTTTGGGAGTGAAAATCGCAGCTTAATTTTGTAAATTTTAAGCGTAGCGTTCTAAGTAGGTTTTTTAGTTAATTCTTTCTTTTGTAGAAATAGTTTGTTTTTTTGTAGAATAGTTTTTAATTTTTAGATATTTTTCGTTTTATTGTATATTCTTATTAAGTATTTTTATCTTAGTTAGACCTTCTGCCACTGTATAGTGAATGAAGGCTTCCTAATAAAAGATATTAAAAAAATTAGCCATAAGCTGTTTTTACTTACCCGTTTTATACATTGTAGCAGATTCAAATATTCTTATAGGACCGATGTCAAACTCTGATGTGGTGAGACTTGGATCCTTTTCCACCGCTTGAGTACTGTCCGATGAAATCCACTTGTAGACTACATCTTTGGTGGTGAAGCCAACTTAAAAGATAAAAACAAAATAAAGGACCACACCCCACCACGCTGCCTCCCAATGTATAATAAGCTAAGCTGAGTGGTAAGAGGCGCGGAAATGATGATGATGATGATGATGAGGAGGAGGAGGAGGAGGAGGCGCAGTGGCCTAATGGTTAGTGTACTGGACAATCCGGATCAAGTGGTCCGAGTTAAAATATATATGATGATGATGATGAGTCACGGCCGGGGTCATTGTGTTGTGTTCTTGGGCAAGACACTTTCTCACAGGGCCTCTCTATAAATGGGTAGCAAAAAACTGTTACGACGACCTGACAAAATACCAGGGGGGGGGGGGGTCACCTGTGATGAAGAAGCCCCCCCCCTCTGGGGGGAGTAGCAATGCTTCTGGTCTCTCCATTTTATAGAACTCGGATTTACTGAAGCGCCTTGCACTAAAGAATTGCTTGACTTCTCTTAGCCATTGGATTGAAACAGACTGAAATCGAAAGAAAGTTATTGATTCTTAAACTTACAGCTCTCTATTGTCAAGTTACACTTCTGGACATCAAATGGAAAGTTCCTTAAATCCATGTAGCAATCCATGGTAAGTGTGTTTCTAAAGAAGATCAAAATGACAACAATTTAGATTATTTTCTGATGTAGTCGAAAACAAATCCTCCCAAATTTCAATTATTTTATATTCCGAACGGGACACTGACGGCAATCTTTGGAAAGTCGTCGGGAAGTTAGAAGCCGAATGGGGGGAGTTTTGCAACTCTACAATTTTGCTAAGAACGGATTTTTTCTTTGCAAATTGTCTTCAAGGTAACATTTCCTCTCAAGAGACCATAACACAAGAGAACTTGCCCCAGTTCTCCGCGATAGTCCTTTTCGATTTAGTTTTAAGCACAAAAAATCTGTTTATGCCTCTTATTTTGGATTTGTTTTTTGTAAATCATCTCTGGCTGGCCAATCAGAACAACTTCATATGCACGCCTAAAACAGATAGGGACAGGACGAAATCTCCTATGTAATGGTACCCTGTATACGCTTAAACAAAAATTTCAGTCAAGCTTCATTACACGGAAGTTCAAAATCTGTCGTAAACTTACTTGGTAATTACAAGGAGGTTTCCATCGGGAAAAATTCGCACGAAAAAATTTGCGTCCACACTGCTGCTAGAGCCTTTCTTGTTGACAAAATACGTCTGAGGAAGCCATAACTGTTCCAGGATTGCTCCGCCCAAAGTGATTTTGCTTTCATGAAAATGGTTCTTATACGCTAACCGGGAATCTTGCCATTGTTGTCTGAAGTAAAAGGACAACTGAAAATCCTAAAATGATAGGAGTAAGAATTCAATCAAAACCTGGTAATCACTTTGTGTTAGTATTCTTTTCAGAGCGACTTTCACTTGAATGTAGAATGTCAGTAATTCGCGTTAGCTTTGGTTTTGCTAAGGGATTGGTTTAAAAAGTTCGGGCAACTTTCTCAACCAATCAGAAGTAAAACCAAAACTAATCGTGACTCGCTCGCGCACGTTTTCCCGCGCTTCGTGCCGGCTACATGTATTTGCTTCGAGTTTTTATTTGTTTATTGGATAATTTTGGATTGTCTGTGTCCTTTCTCATTGGCCAAAGCTAGTGATTACTTTGGTTTTGGTTTTGTGACACTCAATAGAAAATCGCTCTAATCGATCAATTCCGGTAAGACGTGAGCAACGTTTCCAAACTAAATACAATCACTACTAGAACAAGCCATAGATAGGTAAAGCATTCAGGAACGCAGCATAAAAATTACAATGACATATCTGCGAACTCAAATGAAATTAAGTTAAACTCCGTTTGTATTATGAAAGGAAATATTCAGCTCAAAAATTAGTGCACTAAAGCAAGTTTAATTTGTTTCCAGAGGTATTTAGAGTACTCTAGCATTCTATTGAGGCGATGCGTTTGATTATTATATGCAGGGCTCAGTTCTCTTACCATGTCTCGAACTTGGAAATTCCCGATGGACAAAATATACAAACTAACGGTCACCGTCGTGGGATCACCTCCTATAACAGGAAAATATATTACAACTGTTGATATCCTGATGGTATATAATCACGCTGTTCAAAAACCGCGTCTCATGGATTACCATCTTGGGTTTGAGCCCTTGTGTAAAAGAGTTAGCTCTGTTTTGTTTCCCTAAA
Source organism: Oculina patagonica (assembly GCF_052425735.1). NCBI lineage: Eukaryota > Metazoa > Cnidaria > Anthozoa > Scleractinia > Oculinidae > Oculina > Oculina patagonica. The sequence continues at coordinate 31,989,919 of NC_135765.1, read as the reverse complement.
AATACTACTGTACAATAATATATTTCTTTGCCAAGATACTTTACTTTGAAGGGTTTCTCTCCAACCAAGGGGTGGGTAGTTTAGTTGTGAGTACCCCTGCTCTCCTTCCACCAGCGGTGGGTATCTGTAATTGTTGTTGGATAGCGGGAGGTGACTTGTGGGGGGGGGGGGTCTCCTTCTCCCTAAGGAAATTAACAATTAGCCGCCTCATGCTACAGAACTGAAGCTTGGCGACGGTATTAGTGGGCCTGAAGACTTTACATACCTATCACCTTAGCTTAGGAAGGGGGAAGGGGGTACTATGTTAAAGAATTTGGGGCTGTACTGTATTAGCTTATTGTTACTTACTTCCGCCGTGTTCGACTCGAACTCGTGAGTCATAGCACTGTAGCATCTGCTGAAGAAGCTCTCCAAGCGAGGTTGTCTGCCATGATTCATTTTTAAAAGGCTGTAAGTGAGAGGAACCTTCGCGATCAGCATGAAAGCAATACTCTGGGTTCCTGACAAGGGACAAAAAGAAAAAATAAATGTAAGCGCTCAAGAAATATAAATATCAGTCAAATAGAAAAATCCATGAGCGTTTTTAATTTGTGTGAAAAATCGGTGAGATTTTTCTGGCAAATGGAACAGTACTATTTTTCAACAAAATAATGGCACAGTACGACTGTGTACCATTTGAAAACTTCGCAGTGGAAAGGTCCGCTCCATTTCATTTCCCCAGGAACAGCCGCGTATTTCATCGAGGAGCATGGTGATCGTGCAAACCAAAATGGCACAGTAATATTCCGAGCATTCCGGTAAAAACCTCTGAAGGTATTCCATTTTCCGAAAATTTTCCAGTGGGTAGGACCGTTCCATTTGATTTTTCACCAGAGCAACTGGTATCTCCGTACTAGAGGAAAGCGCTCAATATTTCGAAATCGGCTTAAGATTCGAATTTTGTGGTTGAAAAATGCATTGGTGTTCGTTCTATAGGAACAACAAGTTGGAAAGCTAATGTATGACAACTGTCAATAAATCATTTACAAGTATCAAAACATTAAACCAAGTATGAATTAAATTGCTTTAGAAGTGCGTAAGTAGGAGATGGGAGGAAGTAATGTAACCCTGACTATTTTGCTGTGTAGCCTGCACGTAATGACGATGAAGATTTTTCACCATTAATTAAAGAATGTGTTACTAACGTTGATATTGTCGCTGCTTCTGTTTTCCACAGGAATGGAAAGACCAAAAGTAAGATCACATTGCTTGCTCCACACTTTAAACCCGCTAACACCTCCATCAATGATCAGCTGGGATGCCGTGGAACCTGTTTTAACAACAAAGAAAACCAGTTCTATTACTCATGGTCCTAGAGTCACCTCAGTCTTGTCTAGTTGTCCGAGGGTTCAATTTCTTTTGTATACAGTCAACTCTCTCTAAAACGGACACCTTCGGGACCGGCTCCAACTGTCTGTCTTAGAGAGGTGTCCGTCTTATAGGGAGTTTAGTTACAGTGAAATGGCTGAAAAACGGCAGGAACCGTCACCTGCAGGTGCCCGTCTTATGGAGGTGCCCGTCTTATAGAGGTGTCCGTTAAGAGGGAGCTGAATGTAAAACTGTTTTATATTGCTTATGTTTTGTGGAGTTTGAGATAAGTCGACGTCAAAACTAGAGGACAGAAAATAAAAACAGAAAACCTCAGTGAAAAGTTAAAAAACTGAAATCCTGGATTAGCTTAATCCTGCTTTGAACAACCCGACCCTGGTCTGGTAGGCATGTTATGGTTTTCTAATTAAGTTGTTTCTGGGGTGCTACCAAGTCCTCTCAGTGCAAGAAGCCCAAAAATGTCTAAAGTTTTAGTATTTACATCGTATTTCAACACGTCACTTTTTTAATGGTGTGGTGCTATCAATTTTTCACGCAACGTGCCTGGCAATCAGATTTTGTTGCGACACATGTTACACGAGGGGAGCCAAGTGCTACACGAAAAAGATTCAAGTTCCCTTTTTCGTAACGATATTTTGCGGTGACGCTGCAACGAAATTTTAAAGCGTTACCTCGGCGGTGTGAACATACTGCGTCACTGCGTGCAAGTTCTCTCACAACGGCGCAACAAAATTGCCAGGCAAAAGCTACGAAACATTGCAGACAAGTGTACTGACAGAGCCGTAAATCTAAAACGTTGCTTAAAGGAGCATAAAATATACCTTATGGATTCCAATTTGATAAATATAATGGTTTCTTTCACTTGCCCGCAGATACAGCATAACATTTCCTTCAAAATCTAATTATAATCCTTTTTGTATCTAGAATGACTCTAGATACATAACTCTTTTCGAATTAGAAGCCTCACTTTTTTGTAAAGAGAGACGAAGCTCTCATCGACCTACACCTAATTTAATTTGTTTCCCTATTATTTCTTTGAAAAGATTCTAAAATATTGATCCCCAGACAAATTGGAAGACTTGGAAAGCATCCATGTATACGGTATTGCGAAATCAATGTCTTATACAAACGACTACGAAAACACTTTCAATGCATTAGTCTCAAGTCGTCAGCCATATGCTTTCTTCCCTAACCCATAATCTTTAAGATTTGTGGGAGTTTTGGCCACATTTCACTTACTTATTTTGTTCCGGTTGCAATTTCATGTAGCATGTTTCCAAAACTTACCTTTGCCATTTTTAAAGACTGCTAAATGATGTCCTTTGAAGTTCAACTAACTCACATCAAGTTTTCCTTCGCCCTTTGCTTCCAAACCGACATAATTTATTCCCTCTGATGGCCTGGGTAAGGAAAAATCTGCTCCTCCTGCAATAAATTACAGATAACGAGAGAATTGCCGTGACATTCAGTTCATGAAAAAAAGTGTTTCATTTGTTAATTAGACATGCACTTGAGGTGTTATTTAGTAAATAATAGATAACTGGTTATCTCAACATCGTGCAGGTTATTGCAGGCGGTAGACAAAACGCATATTTCCTCTGAGGAAAATATTACTTAGAAGTTAACTCTTCATTTGAGCGTTTTCTGCCTTACACCTTTACAACTAATTTAAATTTTCAATTTTTGCAACTTAAAACTTTATAAAAGTGTGATTATGCTTGTTTATCTTACTAACTCAATTCGCGTTTTATTTTGTTTTTTATTCTATTCTCCACAATAACTTGTAATACCTGTTGCGGTTTGGCACAGAAATTGAACTGAAGTGCGTGGCACATGTTATTATAGATTAGAGCGGTTTTCACTTGAGTGTCGAAAGTTATTGCGTTTGCTTGGTTTTGCATTACTACGCTTAGTGATTGGCTTAAAATCTCGCGCCACTTTCTCGCCTCAGGAGTAACAAAACAATCGTGCCGCTCCGCACGTTTTCCCGCGCTTCGTGCCGCTACATGTTTTGCTTCGAGTTTTGATTGGTTTACTGGATTGTCCGTGTCCTTTGTGATTGGCCAGAGTATTGCTTTGGTTTTGGTTTTACGACACTCAATTGAAAACTGCTCTATGCTAATAAATGCGATCTATATTTAACTTTTATAACGTGAGAAATTTCCACAGTACACCACGACACACTTAAAGAATCTGACCCACCCACTTTCATTGCGCGCCTGTTGTTGTTCGAGCGCGACGCCCACAAAAACTATCGTCCGTACGCTTCTTCCAGCGATCGTTCGAGATACAACTGTGGAAGCTATAAGAAGCGATAAGACTTGTTTCTAGCATTCACACGCGTACACAGAACTCACCTTTTTCTCCGCCATTTTTGGGGCCCCCAAAACCAGTGAGAGCGACCGAGAAGAAATCTGTTTCCATCGCGATCTGTGCTGAAACAAGTCTATCTCCTCTCAGTTTGTATCTCTGTTTGCCATCATGTACAATAGTTTTGTGGTCCTCCCGCTCAAACAAAACAGGCACGCAATGCAAAGTGGGGGGTCAGACTCTTAAACAAAAACTGTTATTTTTCAGTTGTTTTAATGAAATAGCGGCGACTGATTGATAACGTAAACAAAAATTTCAAGTGACTATTGAAAGATTTGTTATTTAGGAATGATTTATGAAAATCACAAATCCATGCTCGCATAGTCCTTGCCAATACACCGGGTTTATTGGTCCAAAAAGACATAGGAGAAAAGAATTGCTAACAAAGCATGTGGAGTTACGGCCTGAACTGAATTTAGGGACCGATCGTTTATTACGTCCCGGGGGGGGGGGGCGGTGGTTTTTCAAAAAGGTAGTGTTTCAACGAACCCCCAAAAAAATTTAATCATAAAAAATAACCCCCCCTTCGTATTCTTATTTAAATGTACCCCCCCCCCTCGACCAGGCCATACTCTCCTTCCTTCAGATTTTTTTTTTGTTGATGCCAATAACATCCTGCTACGTTTACTGATCGAGGTAATCATATGTGCCATTCTCTCTTCACTGTACTCACAAAACTTCCACCACACACTCAACCATACCGTAACACACTGTTCGCGGTCGCTGTTCTGGACTCCGCTAACAACAGTTGCAGTGTGCTGACGTTTTGGTAGTGTTCACCATCGGTATTTTTTTTTAGGGAAACTGTTTCACAGTACGGACTCCATGAACTCAGGAAGGTGAAAGGGGTCCGGGGCACTCCCCAATCTGAGCTTAGCAGTTCCTGCATTCTGGTCCTTCCGTATGGTAATTATGACCTGTTATGAGAACACAGAACCGCCAGCGAGAATTCCTTTTTTTTTGTTTCTACCTGTGTGCCGGCTGTGTCATAAATTTGCCCCCCACGTTTCTCATTGAACTACCCCCCAAGGGGCTGTTAGAACCCCCCCCCCCCCCTCAAAACCACCCCCCCCTTGGGACGTAAACGATCGGTCCCTTACAACACGTTAAAAATTAAAGATGTGAGTTCAAGTCTTAAAGATAAAGGCAACGATTTTCGAAACATTGTTACAACTCTACAGAGGAAAAGAAACCAAAACCCTTCCCCACTATGGAAATATCTTGAAGAACTTTGCTTACATGTAATTCCTATGAACGGTTTGAACTGAAGAAGAGAGAGAACACAAGGTTCGTACACTAAGACTCTTACCAAGGGCTGACGTATTGTAAGGGCACAAGGGAAAATTACAATTTTGAGTCTGCTGATATTCAATTTAGCGTAGTTAGTGTACCTGATTTAAAATAACCTTGAACTCTAGGGACCTTTACAACTGGCAAAAGCTTTCCGATAATTCTTAAACTAACAAATCTCTGGAAAGCATACTCTATGATTACTGATTCACTCTATTAGACTTCCCCGAACGTATACGTAATTTTCTCAGTCTTGATGATAAAACGATTCCAAATTGATTGTTGAAAGTTACCAAAGTGATCACATCGGGCCCACACCTGGCCAATCACAACCAACGTAATAATACAATGACCCAATCAGAACTCACAGTAACTAGTAAAAGCGTGCAGCAAGCGTCATTGCGCGGGAAAACATGTAACCCGTGGTAATGCAAGCGCGGGAAAACCGCGCGTAAGCCTAATGAAGTCAAGTTTTGATTTTGCTTCCCATTGGTTTAAAAAAAGCATGTTTGATGCGATTTGCTGAGGTACGTCGCACGAGTTTTTCTCACCAATTAAATTAAAAAGCTTGAGCCCTGTAATAGAAAAAAAACGCATAATTTTTTTGGAGAGTCACCCCAAAAAACCTCACCATAACGAATTTCTGCGCGTTTAAAAGCACGTTCCGGTACTGAATTTATTCACTTCATGAAGTGTTTACTCTTTGATAACTGAGGTCAGTTCTTTTCTGTCAATCGGAAATAAATTCTATCCCCCCCCCCCCCCCCCAAAAAAAAAAATATATATATATATATATATTACTTACCGAAAAATAAAACCGTATTCACGTCATGCTTTTGTTTATATTTTTGCGGGGTTGTTGATATTTTATTCATACCGGTTGAAATATTAGTTTTTAATTAACATCGGACCGTCAAAAAGGTATACAAATCAAAAAAAGCCAAACAATTAATTTTTGTCATCAACAAAAATAAACATGCTCAAAGATTCTTCCCACCGCTTCATAAACAAAACAAAGCCCAAGCGATGTCCTGTTATGTAACGTCGGTGGGATACTGGTAAATTACAGCTTGAACAAATGTCATTATCATAACTGTATGCATTATCTAAACAATTGAGATGCAGGCCGAATCTGGTCGTGCCGAAGAAAACGGTTAAAACGAGCGAAGATGGCGCAAACGAAAGTTCTAATAAAAATGATCTTCGTGTATGGGTTTCTCAGTGCAAATCTTATGTAGAAAATTAAAAAAACCTGTATTGATAAAATGGATTTGGTACATTTTTTAACATTATTGAAATATTATTGTAAAGCATTGAAATACTATGTGCTAAAAACTCATACATTATCTTAAGCCACCGATTCCTTTTTAGTCAAATATACAAACTGTCACTCAGTGCTTTAACTTAAGTTAGCCAGAGTGTAGTTGTTAATAATCTATCTTGATTGAATCCAATAGTACGAATTGTAAAATGAATCATTCTCGTTGAGTTTTCATGTACTAGAAGTTACCTTGAACCATTAATTACGCTCTAAGCGTACAATTACATTCGACTAAGTGAAAACTACCGTCCAAATTTCTAATTTCCTAATTTCGTCATATCCTGTCTGAAAGAGTTAGTACTGACCTGAAAAAGACTAATCTTATTGTTGTTGTCGCAAAGTTTGCTTTTATAACAGTCGAAAAATGTGCTGAAAAAAGACGGTAATGAAGTGTAGATACCAACCTTCAAACGGGACGCGAGTGGTTTTAGTTATAAATCTCAGTAACCGCGTGACACAAAAATAACCCGTCCGCTATCAGCTGCAATTAAACTGAATTGCATTTGGCAAAAAAAAAAGATAATTTACCTTTTTTATTGTGGCTCTTTGGCTTCTTCACACTGGGACGAGTACCAACTAGTGCAGGACAGATCACTGCTGTTTCAGCCTTTGGCCAATTTATAACTTATTGAAGGCCTGAAAAAGCGAACCTAGGCTTTTCAACAGAAACCAAATATTATCAAAACACGAATTTTGAAAATTTGCTTTAGCACTGCAGGAGAAAAATACACCGCCAGTTTCCATGAATCCATAATATTCGCTTCTTTTGACCGTAAATTTCCCATAGAGTTATTTTCGTTATCAGCTGCGTCTCACAGCCATATAAATGAAAATGTTTTGAATTTATTCTGCATGCAGAGATCCCACTAGTATAGTTTTAACAACAACCATTGGCTGTGGAGAAAGTTATTTTACCTTATATTATTCATAAGATGTAAAACGTAATCAAAATACAGTAATGACAGGTACTACCGGAGCGTTAGGCGTTAAAAAAAACGTTGGCGGTGTTGAATTTTTGATTCGACATCATTTTGTGTCAACTGTACGTCGATACATTCAAACATTTTAATAAATATTCAAAAAATTCGTGATTTTTTATTGGGAGGAAATGGATATAATTTTTGGTTCGTTTAATTAATTATTAATCCCTGTAAAGGGCAAAGTAATATTGACAATATCTTTCTTTCATGTTGACCGAAATTTTCCCGGACCCCGGGCGATAAAAAATACATAAAGACGCAAGCCTTTCCATATTTGGCGCCGTTCAATGCAAACGTAATAATGAAGTTATGTTGTCGTCATAACAGTACATTGCAGGGTTGACGTCACTCAAGGCGAGGGCGGGAAAATTGACTTGCGCAAGGGGTGAGATTCAGAAAATAATAATGAAAAATACCCATCAAAATAGTTTATTCTATTATTGAACGGTATTTCGTCTTGGTTGATAAATGCTTACACCTTCAAGCTGGAAAACAATATAATATAGAACAGTTTCTTTTTATATTTTTTTCAGTTTTTATTAATGGACAGTAAGTACTGATCTCACTGCATCGGAGTTCTCACGTAACTTCCGGTTTCATTGCAGCGAATTGAGTGAAATGTGCAGGTTATAAAAATATGGCGGCAAACCAAACAAAAAAACTAATGGAGGACAATTATGAATTCTTTACCATATTCGGCCTAAAAGGATAATTTTTCAGTAAAATTATTAGTTCTTGGCTTGGAAGTATAGAGGAAGCACAGAGGATTTCATAAATATTTGTTCATTCGACAGCAGCCGTTTTGGCTAATCTCGACCCCAAACCTTTGTTTTCTCGACTGCGCAAGACGCGAAGCAGTGGAGAACTCTGCACAAACACATTTTTGATCCCAGATCTTTGCTCTCTTGACATTGCGAAAAAGAGAAGAGCTCTGGGGATGAGGATGCAGTTTTGGTCTGTTTGATGGGAACTGCCCACGCGTCGTACGTACGTACGTCGACCGTTGCGTGCTCTCATTGGTCCGTATAATCTCGATATCAAACTGAAACAGTCTCCGGCCCAGTCAATAACTGCCAATTGATGGTCGTTTTTCTCCAAGCCTGCAGGCTTCACAGTAAGCGGTTGGTCGACTGATAAATATTGACCAAGATGCTCAGAGAGTTATGATTGGTCAATAGCTACTGGATACTGATTGGTCTGGTAAAATCACGTGACAACAAACTGCAGCAACCCTGTCAAAGTCCATGAGAAAATCTATTGAGAAAATCAGTTAAAACCAGGCCTATGAAAAAAATTAAGAGCGAATTTCTTGTATTGCTCTTGCAGATCTAAATTGCCCTCAAGTTCGTCCAGCAAAAAACCTTTGCCGGATGTCTTCAGTTAACAGTTTTACTTTTCTCACTACTATATTTAGAGCACGGCAGTTTTGTAGAATCAAGTGAAAATCACTTTAAGTCCATTTGTTGCACATACAATGGAAAAGAACTAATTTTATCTTAAGTTCTTTAATAGAGCAGTTTTCACTTGAGTGTCGAAAGAAATTTGCTTTTACTTTGGTTTTGCATTACTACGCTCATTGATTGGCTCAAAAATATCGCGCCACTTTCTCAGCCAATTAAAAGTAAAACCAAAACCAATTGTGAGTTTATTCACGCACGTTTTTTTGCGCGCTTCGTGACGACAACATGTAATTACTTTGAGTTTTGTTTAGTTTACTAAATTGTAAGTGTCCCTTGTGATTGGTCTGAGCAACTACTTTGATTTTGGTTTTACGTCATTTTGCACTCAACTGAAAACTGCTCTATCAAGATCTGTGTAGATCAGGTCTTATTCGTGTAGCTTTTAAATTTGCTTTATTTGAGCAGGTTGATTTCCAGAAGTCGTATTATTCACAATTGCAAAAAACCCGGACAAACTACCTATTGCTAACTTGTCCTTTTTATTATAATACTAAGTAACATTTTTTGTTGCAAATTAAACGTATTTTTGATACCTTAATTTTGGTTTTATTTTAAACCCTGCAACTTAGCCACAACAAAACTCATATCTCTCTATATTCACAAATATTTTACTTTGTTTTATTGTCCATTCTATTTGTGAAAAAATTATTTGCTACTAATTTTCATTGAACGTGACTCGAGACCGATTATAAGACAGCAGATGAAATGGAAATTTCCTTTAAGACAGAAACAAAACACCACTAAACAAATTTCTGCCATCACAATCAACTAAAACAAATATATAGGTTTCCTGAAGCAACATTTAAAGCTTCTGGGTAAATTAATGTTTACAAAGAAACTAAATTCGCATCTCCTTTTCATTTTTCAAAATTCTACAGCGGTCGACAATTAAATTAATCTTACTAAAACTAACTGTAACGCTGAACTAAAAATAAGGCCAAAATAAATTGAACAGGTTAACTTAAGGCAAAAGGTGGCATAATTTATCTTTTTCCAGTATTCCTTTCTTTTAAGTCTTTTTTAGAAATAACTTAAATAAACAGAGACACGGAAATAATTACAACCGACAATTGAGATAGTCTTGAAACAATTTCCATAAACAAACAGTCTCACAGAAATATAAACGTTTAATGTGATTCTATGCTATTCCGTGCCAATTTATTTGACAACGTTTAGAGTCTTGGTCAATGTCAAAAGGTTTTTCTTTTTAGAATACGCTTTATTAATTGTCCGTTTATCCTCGATCCATTCGTCACGCTCGATGCCAACACATTGGTTTAAATGACTGAACGCGAAATCTTGAACTAAAAGCCTTGGTTGCTTACGAGTCTAATTTCAAGAACGTTTTAATAACTTTAAAACCATGTTCAACACAAGTTGCGCAATACGTGAATTGGAAGGGATTGCCGCGTTTTCCGTCAATATTCTGTCCGCTCTGTTCGGCAGTTTTGGCAACATTTTGGTCTGTGTTACTGTTTTTTCAAGTCCTCGGCTTCACAAGGCATGGTGCTACTTTATTTGCAGTCTTTCTGTCGCAGATCTTCTGGTTAACCTTTGTGTTCAACCTATGGAAGCTATTCTGACTTTAGAACGAATGACAGGTGTTTGCAAACAAAGCTTACGAGATGCATTTCGCTTAGCGGCGTATATCACTTGCGGAGCTTCGCTCATGAACCTCGCTTTTATGAGTGTGGAACGATTGTTAGCAATCGCTTGGCCGTTCAGTCAACGACAAGTTTTAACACGACAAAAAATTCTTGTCATGTTAGTGATAATGTGGGGAGTGCCATCTTTCCTGGGAATTACAGGTTTTATGGCAGGAAAAGGGACCAGGCTGTCATCTATATTAATCCTTATCGGACTCGCTGGTTGTTACTGCGTTATATTAACCAGTTATGGAATTCTCTTTCTGCGAACGAGGGCACATTTCAAAGTGAACAACGCGATGACGTTAACAGAATCGCAATTTGAAAAAGAAGACAAGAATGGCACGAATTCACCTGGTGCAGGGCGCGTTTTTGATACGAGGACTGCTATGTCGAAAAAAAGGCGGGAATCTGAGAAGCGTGCTGCCAAGACAATCGCTGTCGTCATTACAGTTTTTACACTCAGTTGGGTTCCATACGGGTATGTTCTTGTCAGCGACCCGGAGCAGCATGTGAATTCATTCTATATATGGGCAGTAACGATTGGTTTGACCAACTCTGCAGTGAATCCTGTCATCTATTTCTTTAGCAGCAAAGACTTCAGGGAAAGTTCCAAGCGGATTTTACGCTCTATCTTTCGCTGCTGACAAGGACCATCTTGTGGCAAACAATTACCGAAAAAAAAGAATTATTTTAGCAAAAGCTGACACCTAATTTCGAACATAACTCCATGGAGTAATTTACTATTAAGTTCTTTTGGCCGCCCTTCTCCCATCTACAACTTTTACTGTCATGATTACCCCTTCCGACACCCTCCCAGTATCTAAAGATTCCCTCGTTGCTAATATTATGTGATAAACCAAGAAAAAAAGTGTTGTGTTTTGTTACATTTTAGCAACGCAGTGTAATTTTAAAAAAATCCACTTCTGTTTTATTTTCATGTGACTTGGCTGATTCATAATTTCAAATGCCCCTCTCTATTAATATTTAATTGTATATTGAGCAGACATTTACACGACAAAAAGCAACCACTAATATAAAGCTCTTTATTTTTAATAAAAGCTTGTTTATTATTTCCGATAGGCTAGAAGTGCCGTTAATTCCGGACTCAATGAGGAATCTAGATTTTCCGTCATTAATCCTAGCAGGTGAATAAACTTCATATATAGCAGTGTCATTTTAAAATGTGTCGATTGAACAACAATTTTAATTTTTATGTGACTTATTTAGACAAGTTAATTCCTACATTTACAACGTGCTTCCCCTAATACCACGAAAGGAAATTGTTTTAATCGTTCTTGGCGACTAATAACGATATGTTGGTTGCGTCTCTTCAATATTCATTATTATTTGGAATTTTGTCAGTCAATAAAACGTGCTTTTACTGCGGCTATTATTATAAACATAACTGTCTTTGCCTGCATACATGGGTTTTACACTGGTATGGCGTTAAAGTTATTACTTTCCTGTCTCCACTTATACCATTTATTTACTTTATATAATTTAACACTAGCTTTCAGTCCCAGATCTGCCAAATTCGTAAACTCAAATTCCCTTGCAATTGCCACACACTTGAAACAAAATCGTTAAATATTAGCTCTGAGAAATTTCGTGGTGCATCAAGACAATATTCACAGCTTATGAATCTATTTCATCTCATCACGTATTTGCTTTACAATGCATTGATGCTGCAAAGAGAAAATAGTTTTTCATCACTTGGGAATTAAAGGTCTATTGAATGGCTGAACAACAGGCTGGCGAAAGGCAAACAGGCGAAAAACCAATGCATGCACGTTTACAATTTCATAGGCGTACTCCTAACGTTACCTGGTTGTAAATTAATTTTAACTAATTAATTAATTAATTAATTAAACTATTTTCGATTGATCGTCGTAAAACCAAAACCAAAGTAATCACTCTGTCCAATCACAAAGGACACAAACAATCCAGTGAACCAATCAAAACCCGAAGCAAATACATGTAGCCGGCACGAAGCGGAGGAAAACGTGTGCGAGTGAGTGACGATTGGTTTAAGCTTTACTTTATTTTGATTGGTTAAGAAAGTGGCGCGAGTTTTCTAGCTATTCACTAAGCGTAGTAATGCAAAACAAAGCAAATGCAAATTACTTTCGACACTCAATTGAAGCTGCTCTAATTAATTAATTAATTAATTTAATTAATTGATCCATCCATAAGAGAAAAACCCTCGGCCCAGCCAGAAGTCGCATTGCCTTTTGTGATATTCTTCTTTGGGAACACTGACTCCACTATCAGTAAAAAGAGCGGTACTTTCTGGGTACTCCCTCCAAGATTGTTCTTTAACAGTTCCCTTATGAATGAATTCGCCAAGTTCTCTTCTGAGATCCTTCATGAACTTCTTATCCTTTTCAGAAGGCTTGTAATTAAGCTCAGTAGGAAAACCGAAAAATGCTACCTGGTCCCACATGTGACACGCAAACGTGGCAGGGAAGCCAACTAGATTTATAGGCGCCGATGGCCTGTTAGTCACGACGTATCTGTAAACAGAACTCTTGAAGCCCTTCGATGCATTTAGAGCCAGGGCATTGTTCGGACAAGTTTCTCTTAGATCAGAAACCAAGGACGAGTAGGCAAACTGAAAAGATTCTCCTCTGACCAAGCTTTCGTTATACATGCTTAGCACCTTGCCTATATCGTCTCCTAGAAAAGGACGCAGTTTTTCCTCGACATGTTTTCGGTAAACTCCATAGCTCGAGTTTGTGAACAATATTACAGGCTGAATGTCAATTTCTTGAGCTGTTGTTCCAATAATCAGGGGTACATCATGAGCTTTTCCAGTTGCCATGGCAACGAGAGGTGGGTCTGACACGACAGTTTTGTCCACCACTGCCACAGCCCCGTCAAACCGGTTTTTTGTTGGAAGACCCATTAGATCTGCCATGCGCCAGAATGGGTACACGTCCCATGGAATGGCGTCCTGTATTTGCTTGGGACTCAACTTGTACAAACATTTTCTCTCCGCTGCTGGGCTGCTTCTCTCACACTTGGAGTTGTTCACGAAGATCTTGTTGTCACGAGCCGCATCTTCCCATGACTTGTTAAAAACGGCCGAGGCGCTCATTACAATCGCTCCATGGAAAAGTCCAGCAGCACTAGGCGAGGCAAGCAGCGCAATCTCGGATGTACCGCCAGAGCTTTGTCCAATCAGAGTCACAGATTCTGGGTCACCTCCAAATTTCTTAATATTTTCTTGCACCCACTTTAATGCTAATATTTGATCCATAAATCCATAGTTTCCTGAGGTTTTTGACGTCGAACTGTCTGCTAACGACTTCAAGGCTAGGAAACCAAATGCATTTAGTCTGTAATTGAAAGAAACACCAACAATTTTCATTTCAGAAACCATTTCGGGCGAAGGATGTATTCCTTTCCAATTCCCAGATGAATACAATAGGTAACCTCCATGAATATAAACTAGAACGGGCAGCAATTCTTCTGTTGATCTTTCTTTTGGCGTCCATAAGTTCACAAACAAACAGTCTTCACTTCCAATGACTCTGCTTGGGTCTTTAGGGTTATTAGTATCTTGTTGAACACAGATGCTTCCAAATTTGCTCGCATCCAGAGTTCCATTCCAACATTTGTTTACATCACAAGGTTCTGGGGGCTTCCAGCGTCTTCCGCCGATTGGCGGCACCGCGTACGGAATCCCCTTGAAAACTGCCGCGTCCCCTTCGTATTGCCCACGTACCGCACCGCCTTGTATTTCAAGTTGAATTTCTTGAGGCTGTTTCGTTGATTTTCTGGACACGAAGTAAAATACAATTCCCCCAACGATGGCAAGAACCACAAGTGAAACGACTGTTATTGCAATAATTTTCTTCTTCTTTTTCATTGAAGATGGTCTTGATGAAAAAAATTCTTCCAAATCAGACTCATCTTCACTCATGGATAAGAGAGGATTTGTTAAATTTGTGCTGGCATTTGAGCTTGCTCGATAAGTCATCTTCGCCAACTGATCATGTCAACCAAGATGGCGTTGCGATTACAAAGTGCAAAGTTCTTTGTCTTAGTTGACGCTTTTATACCTTTGTTGTTTATTCATGCATAACTGCAAGGGATCAATAATTACGCGGTCAACTAAATCGCTTGAATATTTAAATTTATGAGTAACGTCGTCGTTGTCTCTCCTTCTAATAATAACTTCGCGAAATGGCGTCGGAATGGTTCCAAATTCGGCACAAGACACAAGTAAGCGACACATTTGAGGTAGGTAAACTTTATTTCAAAATATATAGTTATTTACCCGATTTTAGAGAACCCGTAATTTTCCCATACATTTCTTTATATACACAAGCTGTCGCATACACTACGTATGTAGTGTCGGCCGCCCGAAGGGCTCTCAAAAACACATCAAAAAGACGAATTTTGAGCTTGGGAAGCCTGTGATGCGCGCGGAATTTCCGCTTCGCGCGCGCGTTGAGGATTCGTGACTGACGTGACAGATTGTCACGAGACACGTGACGGCGCACGAACGTTCACGTACTGCGTAAATTTGTTTATTCCCCTGTTTTATACTTTTGCGGTCTTCTTGAACGGTATGTTGTTAACATCATAAGCCAGATGCGATTTAGAAAACTAGCAAGTGATCTGAAGAAGCAGATATGGGAAGATCGCAGGAAACAAGGCCCTTCATCCCACAGCAAGAGGAAACCGAAATGGAGGAACGAGATGGCATTCTTTTCAATAACACCGGCGCGCGTTTATCCAAGCAACGAAGGAAAAGGAAGATAACACTGGCTTTTATAGCCATTGCGTTTGTTGCTATCCTCACAGGCCTTCTTTACTATTATTTCTCGCGAAAGGTGAAGGAATATGAAGAAATTGTTTCGGACGAGTCTCAACAGATCGAAGTCAAAATTCACGCCGGTGTGGTGCATGGGAATCTTGAAGGTAACGCCATTGTGTTCAAAGGCATTCCTTACGCAAAACCACCAATTGGAAATCAACGTTGGAAGGCTCCAGTTCCTTGCGATGAACATATGAATAAATGTTGGAATGGAACTTTGAATGCAAGTGAATTTGGAAGTATGTGTGCTCAGCCAGATGTGCTGCATACAAAAGACCCAAGCAAGGTCATTGGCAGTGAAGATTGCTTGTTTATTAATGTATGGACTCCAAAGAAAAGACCCAGTGAAAAATTACTGCCTGTTTTAGTTTATATTCATGGTGGATTTTTAATGTATTCCTCGGGGGACTGGAATGGACTTCACCCACCCCCTGAGATGGTTTGCAAAATGAATATAGTGGGTGTTTCTTTCAATTACAGACTTAATGCATTTGGTTTCCTGGCCTTGAAGTCGTTAGCAGAAATCTCACCCTCAAAAACTTCAGGAAACTATGGATTTATGGATCAAATATTAGCATTAAAGTGGGTACAAGCAAATATCAAGAAATTCGGAGGTGACCCGGAATCTGTGACTCTGATTGGCCAAAGCTCAGGTGGTACATCCGAGCTGGCACTACTTGCCTCACCTGGCGCAGCAGGACTTTTCCATCGAGCGATTCTAATGAGTGGCTCAGTGATCTTTAACAAGTCATGGGAAGATGCGGCTCTTGACAACGAAATTTTAGTCAAAAACTCCAAGTGTGTGCGAAACAGCTCAGTTGCCGAGAGAGAATGCTTGTACAAATTAAGTCCAGAACAAATAGAGGTTGCAGTTCCATGGGATGTGTATCCTTACTGGGCCATGGCAGATCTAATGGATTTACCAACCAAAGGCCTGTTTGACGGGGCAGTTGCTGTAGTTGACAAACATGTTGTGCCAAAGCCTCCTTTAAATGCTATAATGGCAGGGGAAGCAAATGATGTGCCATTGATCATTGGAACAACAGCACAAGAGATCAATATTCAGCCTGTAAAGAACTTTGCCAATACCACGTGGGAAGATTATATTAGCTATGTTAAGGAAAAACTGTTTCCATTTGTTGGTAACAATGTCAGTGAAGTGTTGAGCATGTATAACAAAACTATGCCTGATGGGTCCTCAGCACGTCTTCAGTTTGCATATACATCTATGTCCTCTGATATACGCGTTAATTGTCCTAACAATGTTTTTGCTCTAAATGCATCTAGAGGTTTTAATAGTCTGGTGTACAGATACGTGGTCACGAATTCGCCTTCATCACCAATAAATTTGATTGGATTTCCAGCCACATTTGCCGTCCATATGTGGGACCTTGTTGCACTGTTTGGTTTTCCGACTGCATTCAATTACACTCCCTCGTCAAAAGATCTGAGATTTATGACGGATCTCAGGAAAGAATTTAGTAAATTTATTCATGATGAATTAAAAGATACTTCTTGGAAAGAATACCCTGAAAACACTGCACTCTTCACAGACAATGGTGTGAAGGTTCTCGATGAGGATGGATACCACAAGGAAGAGTGTGAATTTTGGCTTGATAATGGATTCTTCCCATATGCATGGATAAACTAAAAATAACTATACAATGACTGACCATTCAGGAGGGGGACTTTGGGGGTCCCTCAAAAGCGCCTAATTTACTGCAAAAAAATTCGGTTAATACCACAGATACTATACAATGACTGACTATTCATTTGGGGTCTCTGAACACCAGCTAATTTACTACAAAAAAAATGGCAAATACTACAATGTAGTAGCTAGCAGTTTTGTTGTCGCTAGGGCAAAAAGAGAGGCAACAACAAGCTCATGGGGCTGTGAAAACATTGCTATTAAAAATAGTCAAACAGTCACAGTTGTCAAAACAGTCAAATAATATTGTAGACTGTTGGCTAATGCCACAATAAACCCCAATTTTTCCCTTGTTCAAATGCTGCTCAGCTCATGTGCCTGCACCTAACTCAATTAATATGATTTTGAAGTAACAGCTATTGAGATGGCACACCTCGAGACTTCAGTTGCAGAAACCGGTGGTGAACCATACAGATGTTAAATTGCTTCTGAACGATTTTTATTATTTAATACTACTACACTGTAGTAGTAGTATTAGTAGTAATTATAATTTTAAGAAATATATTATTAATATTATTATTATTATGAGTAATTATGATATATCATTTATATTCAAATCAGGTGACTAAGATAAGCTGTAAATAATATTTGTCAGTTAGCTGTAGGAAAAACAAAAGGCTTGTGTTGATGTTACCCACCCAATAAAATCACAGTACCCCAGTGAACACAGATTTTTGCAATCAAAGAATTGTATTCTTGTCGCTCAAACAACATCCATATGGCAATCTCGCTGCATTTTACACTTGTGTACACACAGTCCTATAGTTCTGGGCCCAGTTGTTCAAAAGGTGGATAATGCTATCCACTGAATATATCGCTACCCAGTGTATAAATGCTAACAAAACATACCATGCTTCCACTGGAGAACCATTTATCTGGCGGATAGTGTTATCCACCTTTTGAACAACTGGGGCCTGTAGTTTACAGTATGTCACGCATTCACTAACTTCTGTTTTAGCAACATTTACTTTTCTATTTACTTTGTCAAAGGGTGGTGGTGTTATTTAGTAGGTTTCATAAAACAGCTCCACAGCAAACCAACTTCTTCAGAAAATCAGTTTTGGACATGGTTAAATGTGACATTTTCTTTAAACAATACCAACTCCATAACAAGTTACTAACCAACAGCAGTTCTCGCAACACCAGGAAAGACCAAACGAAATTGGTTTCTGTACATGACACAAAAGTACTTACCCATTGCGGACCTGGTTTTTAACAAGTGGACATCAAAATACAATCTCGTACTCAGATCTTCCCACTCTCAGGTGAAAAAGATCTGGGGATGAGATAACCAATAATAAAGTTCATAATTAAGATCATTGATCTGGTAATTTGAAACAGTGAACAGAAAACAGTTCCAGGGAAACCAGAGAAACCAAGGCAGTAAAAAAGGATAGGATCACCTTCACCCCCCCCCCCCCCCCCCCACCACCACCACCACTCCAACGACCCCCACCAATCCAAACTATTAAATAGATTTAGCCAAGCCTAAAAGCGGAGCTCCCGGGTAATTTACTTTGCCCTTTATTTAAATATCTGAATTCACTGACCATAAAACAGGGGGAAAAATTAGGACTTGAGCCCGCAATCAAATAGAAAAACCATTTTCCCGTCAGCGGTCAACTTAAAAAACACGTGACCTTAATGATATATACACCTGAGCCCGCAATATGGTCACGTGATACTGGTCAGCGGACATCTTGTACTGACAGCTGTCAAAACCATTACTTGGATGCCCAGTATCAAAGAGGTTAGGGTTAACCAGGCTCCTGGGTTAATCTTTTTTTAGAGTGCACGACGTACGTACGTCGTACGCGCCCGCTAGCCATGCCGCTAGCCAAGATGACCATGAAAACTCAAGTTCATGGTTTTCCTATTTCTGTAGATTTTCTATGGCTATGGGGCTCCGCTCTGCGGCCCTTCGGGCCGCTGTGGAACTCCGCTACAAACAGAACACATTCAAACCCACTCTTCCGTGGGGATCGTATTTTGAGAGCAAACAACCCAGAACAACAAATTTTACATGCTTTACTTTCGCACAGTTAACAATTATCGCCTGATACGGTGCAGTTTGTGCTAAAATCGGACGATTTTCTGCAATAATTGTTTTGTTTAATACAGTGACAGCTCTACTTACGGCCACCTTGGTTGAAACCCCGTTTTAACTCCCATACAAACTTTGTATTTTTACATTCTCGTAAGCGGACATTCCCGTAAGCGGCCGCGGACACTTTTAGAGATTACGACTAAGACCTTTTCTTTGTTTTTTAAGCTCCGGTAAGCGGACACCCCAAAGAAAATCCTGTTAACAGCCTCAATATCATGTTTTTAACAATCAACTTCACATCGCCGTTCGTCACAATGATTTTACAGTAACTACAGTACAATGTTTCAGTGTTTGTTTTGTCGTCATCCACGTCCGTCCGGTTATTGTTAGCTGGGCAAGCTCCCGTAAGCGGCCATCTATACCCTACACTTCTAGTGACCGCTTACGAGAACCATTCTTGTAAGCGGCCAGCTCCAGTTACGGACACTTTTTTCGCGTCCCGAGGGTGTCCGCTTACGAGAGCTTCGACTGTATCTAATTGCCGTAACCGTTAATCAGTAGGATGCCTAAAATGCGTGCAATTCTACAATTGGTTCCGGCTCCATCCCGGGGGGGGGGGGGGTTACTCCCTATAATGGCCTATACGGGGAGGCTCCGCCCGCAGGGGGTACCTTTTTCAGGCTTCAGGTATATAAAAGGGTAGGGATTTCACAAGTATAGATCCCGGGATAGGTATACGAAAGGGTATGGAAACCTGTCATTTAGGTTTTTTGAAAGGGCCTTTAATTAAAATATTTCGAACAGATGCAATTCATGGCTGTATTATTTCAATTTATGAAGCACTACTTGAAAATGACAAGAAAACGTTATGTTTTAAGTCTATACCATGTCTTTCAGGTATATGAAAGGGGCACCTTTTTTCATGAAAAGTTATACGAAAGGGGTACAATTTCTGGCAAAATGGTATATATACTAGTTACGCAACGCTTTCGAGTGGTATACTATGGAATATCCCACGAGTCACTTGTATTTTCTCGGTATACACACGAGCCTTTAGGCGAGTGTGTATGCCAAGAAAATACAAGTGACAAGTGGGATATTCCATAGTATCCCACGAGAAAGTGTTGCGTAACTATTTTATACCATGCCATAGAAAATACGCTTACTAAATTTCGTCCGGAGAATACAATCGCAGCGCACGATGGGAAGGTTGAGTTGAATACCGTCGAATATACAACGGCTTTCCTGTATTCTGATCCCTGTATTCTGATTGGCTGTATTTTCTATGGCATGGTATAAAAAAGAGTATACCAATTGCAGAACATTTTAGGAGGAGCCACCCACGATGTGAGCACAGTTACAGATGACAGATAACGTTAACATTTTGACCATATATGGGCAGCGTGCGTAGTTGTTGAATATAAATATAAAATAATATATAGTTGCCGTGAATTCTTGCCCTGGCATGCAGTTTACGTTCAAAATATTTTCCTGTCGAGGGCGGGGGTTGGGAAAGGGCAAACATGATAGAGTGCGAAAACTTGTGCACGAACAGATGAAGAAGCATCCAAAAAGGAAGTTTTACCCGGCAAGGAAATCACGATCTTACTGGATTTATTATACTGAGCTATTACAAACGCAGAATTGCAGTTCGTTTCCGCTGGGAAATTTAAAAATAATTTTAACGAGGCCCTTGTCGTCTTAGCACAGTTTCAGCGTAAAAGAATGTTTATCTACTACATAATGTCTGAGAAAAAAGCCGTCAAGTCAAGTACTGACAAAAATGACCAATAGTTCATCTTGTCAAAATTAACTTAACACGGGGATCATAAACGGGCGCTGTGTATCTGTCAGCTCTAAGCATACTTTCATTATCTTTATATGATCAAGCATTAGCTAAATGACACGAGGAAATGGATAAAATATTTAGACTGTTTAGACAGCACAGGATATTTATAATTTGAAGTCCCGAAAGAAGGAGGAAAATTGGTCTGACAGTTGCTTTCTCAATTCCATTCTTGATTGTTTTGGTTCGTTTCGCAGTATTATCTGTAACTGGGAATTTCATTGATAGTTTAAAGTTGTTGATTAGCATATTATTGAAGTGTGTTTTAATTGCGCTTGAGACGGGTCAAAGTTTATACCTGCCAATGCTCATATTTACTTATAAGCTAAGAGGTGGTGTTGAAACTAGAATTCGGCATTATATTACCGGTTTCGTTTAGTTATAAGGTGGAAATAAAGAAAGGACAAGGAAAAGGACAAATAGTTTACCGAGCACCGCACCCTTGAAATGGAGGGAGACACAGAGCCTAACCCAGACAAAACGTTATCCTTTGGAAGCCAATCAGGCCTCAAAAAGAGGAAAATTATATTGATAGTTGTCGCCGTTCTTGTTGTTGCAGTTTCAGTGGCTCTCCTGGCTTATTTCCTCACAAGGAAATCAAGTGTAGAGGTAGAACTTCAAGCTGGTGTTGTTCGGGGAAGGCAAGAAGGAGAAGCACTTGTTTTCAAGGGCATCCCTTACGCAGAACCGCCGAGCGGAAAACGACGCTGGAAACCCCCGGTTCCTTGTGGAAAAGACACTTGTTGGAGTGGAACATTTGACGCAGGTGAATTTGGAAGCATTTGCGCTCAACAAGATGTGCTTGGCACGACGGGTGACGCTGAAAAAGTCCTTGGAAGTGAAGACTGCTTGTTTATCAACGTTTGGACCCCAAAGGAAAGATCAAAAGGTAAACTTCTACCCGTTCTTGTCTTTATTCACGGTGGTTTCCTGTTGTACCTGTCTGGCAACTGGAACGGATTTCATCCCTCCCCGGAAATGGTCGTCGATATGAACATTGTGGCAGTCTCGTTCAACTACAGGCTCAATGCGTTTGGTTTTCTTGCTCTGCAGTCGCTGGCAGATGCTTCAACCACAAATACTTCGGGGAACTATGGATTTATGGATCAAATTTTAGCATTAAAATGGATCAAAACAAACATTGAGAAATTTGGCGGCGACCCGGAATCTGTGACTCTGATGGGATCGAGCTCAGGGGGTACGTCTATACTGGGATTGCTCGCCTCGCCTAATGCGACTGGACTTTTCCATGGAGCGATTGTAATGAGTGCCTCGGCCGTTTTTAACAAGACATGGGAAGATGCAGCTGCTGACAATGAAATATTTCTAAGAAATGCTTCGTGTAAGAGACACAACAATGACTTCGAAGCTGAGCGACAGTGTTTGTACAAACTGAGTCCCAGACAAATTCAAGATGCCATTCCATGGACTGAGTACCCAAACTGGCGAATGGATGATCTATTGGAGCTGCCAACGAACGGTCGCTTTGCTGGGGCAGTTGCAGTAGTTGACAAAACTGTCGTGTCAGACCCACCCCTTGTTGCTATGGCAACTGGAATGGCCTATGATGTACCGCTGATCATTGGAACCACTGCGCAAGAGAGTGATATAGCCCCGAGTGTGGTCTTCAACAACACTGCTTTTGTGGAATATCGTGCTCGCGTTAAAAGCAGGCTGGGTAGTTTTGGTTTCAATTCAAGTAAAGTGGATATGGTTCTGAACATGTACAACAATACAGATCTTCAATTCGCATACACATCTATGGTATCCGACCTGCGAACCACTTGTCCAAACAACGAAGTAGCGAAGAATGCATCTGAAGGTCTAAACAGCCCTGTCTACCGATACGTGGTAACCAACCGTCCTTCGAATCCCGTCACCGGCGTATTCGGTTTTCCCTCCACGTTTGCTTTCCACATGTGGGACCTCCTGGCTTTTTTTGGCTTCCCGAGTGAGGTTGGTTATGAGCCGTCAGAGAAAGACAAGAATTTCATGAAAGATCTTAGAAGAGAATTTGGCGAATTCATCAAGAAGGGAACTGTGAAAAAAGAATCGTGGCAAGAGTATCCAAGCAAAACAGCCCTGTTCACAGACAGTGGAGTGGAAGTTCCAGCTAAAGAATACCACAAGGAACAGTGCGACTTCTGGTTAGAGAATGGATTCTTTTCCTACGCCTGGATTAATTAACGAACTCAGTAAATAGGTTTCGATGTAGCTGTTTTCAGAGCGTTTTTGATAGCTCTTTACCAAGTCAGAACACCAAACATTAGAAAAATAGTTAAACTGTTGACATAGATTCCCAAGATAAAAAGTCTATACTAAATAATCAATCGATGAGTCATTTGACATATAGCGGAGAAATAGACCTTCTACTAATTAGAGACGTGCTCTTGTCAGAAACTTTAAAGTAACAAAAGATAATTGTTTAAATTTCTGTTCAGTAAGCTTTATGGTAGAAGTGTATTTAGAAATATTACACTATTTTCTAGTCTTGTTAGTTGCGTTGACCTCGGCTTAGAATAAAGTTTATCTTATAGCTAATACCAAGCTAATCCCTCATTTTCTCTTGCTAATACAGGATATCTTGTCGCTTTTGTAAAAAAAAAATTCTTGTAATAACAACTTTAATATAAGTTGCAAAACCGCCGCTAACAAATAGTTTTTTTCATCCTTACGGATTAAAAGTTTCCGCCTAGAAAGAATTCTAGCTTGCAAGTAAGTTCACGTTTGGGCCAGGCGCGAGTCGCGAGGCGAGAGAACGAGAACGAGCTCGTTTACGCGACTTCGCGCGTGTTAAGTGCCCAAACGGGCTAAAAGAATTCAAGTGTTCTAACTTTATCCGGAGTAAGTGAATACCTTTTAAGGTTAAAGGAAGCAGTAGACAGTGTCTATGTGTAACTTTACACACTAGGGCATCAAATTATCCGAAAAAGAAAGCGCTGGGCAAACTTTTTGGACTCGATTAACAAGAAACGTAACAAAACTATTCTTGATAAGGAAACTTGCTATAAATATTTGATTACAGGCGTTATCTGATCCAGACTAGAAAATAATAAGTACTCATTTTCACTCTAATCATGCTAGGAATTTTCAGTATGCTTTTCCTTACTGATGTAGTTAAAATTCAAGCCCTAAACAGCTACGCGTAACCCTATCTACTCTTAAATTAAATTGAACAACGATGATCGAGGAGATGGAACATCCCGGGCTATAAAGGAAAGAAAATATAAAAAACACTAAAAATATACATCGGAAGGGTAGTATCTTACAAGGCCATGAGGAAGACTAAATTTTTGGATACTTTTAATTAAAAATTAAGACCACCCTTTCACCCCCCTTCCTAGCCTGTGAAGTTTTTGAGCGCGCGTTGGGGAAACCCAAAACGCGCGAGACGGCCACGCGAGGCCTTCTCTCTTTCCCTCACGTGGCTGTCTCTCGCCTTTCGCGTTTCCAAATACGCGCCCAAATCTACACAGGCGCCTGCTACGCTAGCCCAGTCCCTGAACTCTCCCTACCCCCGCCCTACATAGGGGTTGTGGGTTCAACCCCTATATAAAGGCGCGCGTAAAAGAGAGTTCAGGGACTGGACTAAGGCTACCCCCTATCCTTCCTATCTAAATATATTTTATATTTTACATTTTTATTATTATATTTTTACTTTATTTAAGTGTCAGGGTATTTAGCTAAATTTAATTGGGAACACTAAAATAAATATACAAATATAAAAATACTAATTGGGGAACAGACGAGAAGATACAACGCGCGCATAACGCGCGCAATCGCGCGGATATATCATTGGAAGTCTGGGTACAAATTATTGACCAATCAGGTGCGACCACGATGGAGTGCGCCAACACTGAAAATGAGCTGCGGTTCACTTCCTTAGAACAGAGAGGGAAACAGAAAATTAAGGCAAAACATCGGCCGGTGTCAGTCAGAAAATGTGTAGTTTCGGCCAACTTTTTTCCTCTTTACATTTAATTTTCTTCAGCCTGGAACTCAAGATAATCGGTGAGTCCTACAAAACTAACAGATTCACTTTTTGCGGCCTTACGGCCAGGATTTCGAACTGAATCGAACATAGAGTTAATCGATGACGTGCCTGGTGAATCATAATTCGTCTTGCAGGGGTTTCCAGCAAACTTTCGGCATCAGAGATTGAAAATCATCTAGAAGAAGGCAAGAAATTGCTAGCTACTGGACAGTTAAGTGATGCATTAGGCCACTATCATGCAGCCGTTGGTGAGTGGAATTTGTTGCAGTAAAATCGTTTGTAAATTGAACCTGCAATTGGTTTAATTTTAACTTGTCTACGTGATGTCAATTTTACCGGTTAGAAAAATTCTCTACATCACATAGTTTTCAGCTGTGGGCATTAGTAAGACTTAAAAGAAAAAAACAACTATTTTTAGAAATCTGAATTTACTTTCCAAAACAATAATCAAATTCTAATATTGGTGTTACCCGATCGTTCCTGATCATCTGGGACAAAGTTGAATTTGTTTATACCGGCGAATGTAACGTAACGTTTCGTTTTAGAAGCTCGGTATACATTAGAGATGTTTCTAAAACAGATAATATTTTTGGCATTGCTAGAAGAAAAGTGTTTTAATTTTGCTCAACGAATCTGCGCGCTGCGCGTAAGTGTGTCACAATTCGATACATCTCGAAATAAATCACATTATTGTTGTTATAGATTGTTGTTAAGTGACACCCGCATCATTTTTAAGCAAAAGCAGTTTTGTGGCATATATTTGAAATTAGTAGAGTAGTAAAAGCCTCAAATCGTTAGAATATACCCTGTTTCTTGCATCATCCTACCCGGGTAAAAATTGCGCGAAACATAATTATATGGCGACCAATAGAAACTTGCCAAGCTTTGTTTTATCAATTGATTTGCAAATAGCTTCACTTATGTACAGACATATTACTTTTGTTATAAAAACATTTGCACATCCTTTGTTCTCAAATGTGTTTTGCTACTATATTTTAAGATATCAAGTTATTCATTTTTATTTTCTTTTTTTTTTTTTCAGAGGGGGATCCAAATAATTTTTTAACATATTTTAAGAGAGCAACAGTATTTCTTGCCATGGGCCGTTCAAAATCTGCTTTGCCTGATTTAGACAGAGTCCTTGAGTTAAGACCTGACTTTTTTCAGGTATGATACACTTTCCTGGTTTTAGAGGGTGGTATTAGTGACCTTTAGATCAGAGCAAAATTTAGTGATATTGTGTAAACCAGCTTTTAATAAACATATAGCTAAGATAGAAATTAATTTCCAGTAAAAGAACCAACTCACTTGAAACTGAGTGAACATTTGCATTGCCAGAAAGAACAAATTTACTGGCATCTATTTTTTTAAAAAAATTTCAATTCGACAGTGCTTATTTTGTTTCCCTTTGGGGTGGAAGGGGAGGTACTTAAATTTAACGAGTATTAAATTTGACCGAGACAAATTTTAGCGAGCACTAAATTTCGCAAAAAGTTGTAGCCGCTAACAATAGTAACCTTAAGGTACATTCCCAGAGCCCTCACTCCTCCTTGTTGTTGACCAAATGTATGACATATGGCTGGTATGAGATTGGTATGAAATGTGATAAACAAGAGTATAATCACAAGGTTTGAAAAGTCACACTTCAATGTACTCAATCTCATACTCATACTCCAATCCTAAGGTCCCTGTTTATGGTAGGAAGGGATGTTAGTGAGATGATTTTACACTTCACTTTTTTTAATCTCAAATCCATGTGCTAGGTATACCTTCGTTAGTCACCTTCAATTAAAGTAAATTGACTTGTTCTCATTTGTCCTGAAATTATTCATAAAGAAGGCAAGGCCCAGAAGCTTAATCATTGTTATAAACAAGTTTTGGTTTTTTACAATAAAATTTGATTGAATACAATATTTCGGCTCTATTACAGAGTCATAGACATGTGATGTTAAATTTTACAAGAGGAAACTTAAATATCTAAGGCATGTAGATGTTACTCAATACAGTATAGAAATATTGGTAATCAGAGAAATAATTCTAACTCTCTGGAGGCTTTGAGTCCTTCATTAATGCTAGGCTTAAGGTTCTTGATATGAAAGGTTTCCAGGAACGCTAATTCTTGTAATAAACCAAAACTTGGTTTTTACAATGATTACGGTAAGCTTTTCGGCCTTGCCTTCTTTATGTTATTTTCTAAATTGTCAGATGGCTCCGGATTCTGAAATTAATCGTTACATAAAATCCTTCTTCTATTTTCTTTTATGTGTGGAACACTCATTTTTGCACCAGTCATACATAACCCTGGTTTTGATGCTGTTCAAAAGACCCCTGAAGAGTCTTAACTGTGAGAATTGGACTTGGCTAGAACGTACAGCCAAAATATGACAATGAAAGAATGAAATAATAAAATATGTAGATGTGTATTTTTTGTTAAATTTTCTCATAAATCATAGACTTTAAAAACATGGGAATTTGATGGGTTATGGCCTGTTTTTGTTTTAACAGGCACGGTTACGACGAGGAAATGTTTTACTTAAACAAGGAAGGCTAGATGAAGCACACATTGATTATGAAGCAGTGGTAAGACAGTGCAATGAGCATTTAATTACTGAATCACAAATAGTATAACTTTGAAAAATAACATCTATGATAAAACAACCATAGCATGAAGTAAAAACATGTCTGGTTTGATTTTGTATCATGGTTGTCTGGGACCTCTGGATCCAAGGCACTGCACCAACCATCATGGACATCACTGTCAGACCTTAATGATCAGTTTACGATTTTTTTCAGTTACGCAAAAGTCCAGATAATCCTGAAGCATTGCAACAGGTGTGTAATTAACATGTTTTGTGAATAGAAGAAATGAAAAATTCTTCCATTTTCAGTTTTCTTTATTTAGTTATGTTTTGTTTGTCCTTTCAGTTAAGTGTCATAGAACCCATCAAAAGAGATGTTATAGAAGCGAGAGATGCTGTTAATATGGGAGATTACCCAAGAGCTATAGAGTTATTAGGAAGAGCAATAGAGGTAATATATTACGTGTGCAATATACTTCTCTTATTAATCAGGTTTGAGGTCGTATAATTTTGCAAGAAAAAGTTTTTCCACCATCAATTTACGTTAAAACTCTTTTTCCTGTCAAAAAAATCAAATGTTGGAGGTATCTTGTTTCTTTTTCTTAGGTTGCCCCATGGGATACTGAGCTAAGATTAATGAGAGCTGATTGCCATGAAAATATGGGAGACTTCATAAGTGCAATTTCAGACATCAAGTAAGTCTGACAGACAGTCTTGATATTAAGTAATTTTGAATGCTACAATACATTGTACTGATAACGAGATAATTTAGATAATTATAAATTTGCTGTGTGATCTATGAACTGGTTTTCAATGCAGCCAATATTTAACAACACAACAAATATTTTTGACAATCAACATGGCAAAATGGTTTGGGGCATGGTCTTGTCCTCCAGAGGTCCCAGGTTTAAGTCCTTCATCCTGCCAATAGCTTCATTTTCTTGGTAGTCCTGAGTTCAACTTTCATGCTTTTCATGCTTTGTAAATAACCAACTTTTTAGCCTCCTGCCAAAAAGTGTTTTGTTTATTTTGAATATTTGTGCCTTTTTTGCCAACTGCTGTTGGTAATAAGTATTTTGTCATATTTTATTTCAGGCCTACCACAAAACTTATACCTGACAACACGGCAGCTTATCTTAGACTCAGTGAATTGCATTATGAAATGGGAGAATTAGAGGATGCACTGAGGTAAGTGAACTTTACTTTTTCAAGGCTTTCAATAACAGCTAATAACATTTGAAGTAGGTGGCTCTCAGTGTGTGATATCTGTCAGAGAGCAATATAAGAAGCTGAAAACATCTCCCCTCCATAGGGAACTGTACATTTAGTTTCACCACAGTCAGCATACCCGATGGAGCTTTGACGGGTGTGGGGCCTTTTTAAAAGCCCTGCCGTGTTTTAACTAAACTGGTTAAGTTTAAAACGTATGTGGGGGATGGTGTAGAAGGTCAAAGTTGTTGCTCAAGTAAACACAACAACCTTTATTCAACCAGGATTCAACAACATGGAAACCTGAAAATTACTCTCTCTGATGACCGGTTTCAACTTGTTATGTGACTAAATGCTTTGTTATGTGATGGTCACACAGTTTCCCACTACAATGGGGGGAGGGGTGGGATACATTACCTTCTCTTGTTCAAAGTAAAGGCAATACTTTGTGAATACATCTAACATGCAAAGCTTTCTTGTCATTTTTTTTGCAGGTAGGATGTTATCATGTTATATTCCATGTACATTATTCAGTTTTTGATTTGTTTATGCAAATTTCAGGGAAATTCGAGAATGTCTCAAGCTTGATCCTGACCACAAAGAATGCTTTCCTTTCTATAAGGTTTGTGCAAACAAAAATTCTCTTTAGATAACATGACTAGATGTAGAGAATAATTAAATCTCTAAGTTATTTTGATGAATGGAGGTTACCTATCTCAGCCAAGGAAATTGAACTTTATGTTAATTACCTCCCATAGTAATTAATAAATAAATGTTTGTCCTTCTTTTTCTGTGTAGAAACTTAAAAAGTTGAATAAACAGATGCAAGCAGCTCAAGAATTGATCAACCATGGAGAGTAAGTTGTGATCAATATTAATGTGCTTTAATTTTTTTTTTTTTGGTCTTCTTTTGTTTATTTGTAAAGCAAGTTAAGAGCCTGTCTCATCTTGCATCAATTCTAGCACAAAATTTTGGCTTCTGTAAGTAAAGGTAACTGATTTTCATTCCACCGAGATAGGATGCATGTAGGTTAAATCAATTAGTTTTTCCAGTTTGGCAATACATTTGTTGCTAGCCAGAATTTGTACACCTAGTTGGGGTGGGGTGCATGGGTTTGATCATGTATTAGACTATGCATGTCAAAGTGCCTCTTTGAGTACTTGCAGTGCCTCACTCCCCACCAAAGCACATGAATTGGAAGAAGGGTATTGTTGGGGCAAGCTGACAGGGATGGCGGAGCCGGGGGGGCTGGGGGGGCTTTAGCCCCCCCCCCCCCCCCCCCCCCACACACACACACACACACACTTTTACAGAAAAAAAAATTAATAAGAGAAGAGTCTTTTAAGCCCCCCACTTCAAGTCACTAGTTAGCCCCCCCAGTTGGGAAAATGCTCCGCCGTCCATGGCTGACAAATCGCAGGGGAATTAACCAGTGATAGACCAGCATCCCATCCAAGGGGAGTAGCAGTACTTCTAATCACTTCTTGTTACATACAGAAACCAGAGTGTGAAAAGCCCCCTCCCCAACCCCCTGTTTCTCACAAACGTGTACTTGTAAACTTGTTATCTCATGCACGTTAACAGTGGTCTAACCAATGATAATATTATCTGACTGTTTTACAGATACGAAGAAGCGTTGTCCAAACTAAAACAAGCGCTCAAAACAGAGTCTAAAATCCCTTCTCTTGTGGGCAAGGCAAGACGACAGCTGTGCCACTGTTACCTCAAGGTTAGCAACTAAATTGTTTTCTCATTTTATTTTAATTCAGATTCAAACACAGAATGTAAGTTATTTATGGCCACAAGTTGACTTTGAGTAGAAGCTGTTCAGCTTTTTCATTGGCCTTGACCGCAATTTCCTTTCAGTGACGTCACCGGAACAAACAGCCGTATCAGTCATGTCACCCAAAGCGGATTTCGTTTCTCTTTACCGGCTTGGCACGAGAAAACGGAGGGCTCTAGGAACATAGGATTTTTGAATTAATTCGAATTTTTTTGATTGGCTGTTTGGAACAAAGAATTCCTAAACGGAAGTCGAAAACGTAACGACTCTCTCATACGTTCTTTTGAAACGTCATGACTACATACATGAAGACCGGAAGTCCTAGAAACTAGGACTGGGGATGAGAATGGGCAAAAGTTGACTAAGGCTGCAGTCTTCTGCAGAGCTGTTGCTAGGTAGCATGACTTACCTGATGACGTATTAGCCGACGTCATAACACTTTGGAACGCGACAGATATCTGATTGGATGAACCACATGTCCCTGAACTGCTCACATAACTCTTGTTTTAATATGCTTCTTTTTTAAAAGTTATTTGTTGTATTTTTCAGCTTAATAATCCCAGCGATGCTATCAAACAGTGCAATGAAGCGTTGAAAGTTGACGAAAACGATGTTGACGCATTGTGCGACAGAGCCGAAGCACACATACTGAATGAGATGTATGATGAAGGTACGAAAATGTCGTTTTCATTTCTATTTACCAGTGCCCTTTCGTTTTTCTACAGGAATTACCCTGTGACGTAGTTGTAAAGGTTCAACGTTTTGCTTTATGTTGGTGTCCTTGTTGCTTGGCCAATCAAGAAGGTTCAAAGCAGCATCCGCACGTGCGAATAGCTCGTGCGACGATGAACAATTTGATTGGTCAGGAAGTTTGAAAAGCCAACAGAAAACAAACAAAATGTCAAACTTATAACGTGGTGAGTCATGGCGCGCTGTGCGCCCTTTAGTTTTCGCGGGTCCAATTTTTTACCGCGTTTACTCTCCTTAACAGACGCACCAGGATAGAAAACAGAGAGTGCTTGTAATCTGCTTTAATCTTTTAATAGATTTGATTGTTTATCCACAGCTGTAACTGATTACCAGAAAGCGAAGACTATCAATGAACACTTACACAAGGTAGGCTGATAAGCATCTGTCGTCTCCTTAAAAATCAATACATTATCAAGCAGACATGTGATGAGAATAAAGAAAATTATCAGCTAGGAGATATTGTCTTGACCCAAATTCTCAGAACTAACATTAAAAAAATTTGTGAGAATAAGTAAGACAATTTGGTATCCGCTATAGAGAAAGTCCTTAGTAGCGAGAGTTAGAGCAGTTTTCAATTGAGTGTCGAAAGTAATTTGCGTTTGCTTTGGTTTTGCATTACTTCGCTCTGTGATTGGCTTCAAAATCTCGCGCCACTTTCTCAGCCAATCGGAACTTAAACCAAAAACAATCGTGACTCGCTCGCGCACGTTTTCCCGCGCTTCGAGCCAGCTACATGTATTTGCTTCGAGTTTTGATTGGTTCACTGGATTGTCTGTGTCGTTTGTGATTGGCCAGTGTAATTACTTTGGTTTTGGTTTTACTCAATTGTAAACTGCTCTATTTTCAGTAACTTATTCGCCGGGACTTCAACTCCTGTCCGTAGCGAGGTGTCCGCAAGGCGGGAGTTGACTGTACGAGTTTTTGGTAGCCAAGTGGCTAAAGTAGCTGATTGTTGTCTGGAAGGAAGCGAAGAGTTCAAATCCTGTCCGACAAGAGAACTCAGAATTGTTTCCGACTGCAACTGGCTCGTGACATGGCTATTATTCTACCGACAGTATTAACAAACATATATAGTGACTTGTCTCGCATTTATTCTTAATAGTTGTGTACTTTATAAATTGATTTTAGGTTCAAGAAGGTCTTGACAGAGCACAAAAACTACAAAAGCAATCACAGAAGCGGGATTATTATAAAATATTAGGATTGAAAAGGTAACGCTTTTAAGAGGACATAAGTTTTTTGTGTCGTCTCCTGGTTTTTAACTAGATTGTTCAGTTTATTGGATTTTAATTTAAGGAAATTCTTGTCTAGTTGATAAATATTACTTCACATATTGTATAGAGTATTTATTAACAGTACGTCTAGCCCCTAAGAAATTTGTTGTTTCGTTTTTTAGGACAGCAACAAAGAAGGAAATTTTGAAGTCATATCGTAAGCTAGCTGTACAATGGCATCCTGATCACTATGAAGGTGATGATAAGAAGAAAGCCGAGAAAATGTTCATTGACATCGCTGCTGCTAAAGAAGTGCTCACTGACCCTGGTAGGAAAAGTTTTTTGCTACGTATTTTGCTTAAAAATGATAAAAAATAATCGATTCCTGTCCGGAGAATTTATTGAACCCGCGTTTTTTTTAAGCGGGGTGGCTAAGCAACATGACGTCATCTAGTGACGAAAAGCTGACGTGACACTGTCATTCAGTGCGCTAGCGGTTTCCTGATTGGTTATTATCGTTGGGAACTGTTTGAGTGATCCCACGAAATTTGCCGAAAAAAGGCTGAGTGGTTATTGCTTTGTAGCCCTGACCAAACGGCAAGGCAAGTAGACGCAAGTTGAAAATTGCGTCTCCGTTTGGCCAGGACTTGCGCGCACTTACGTTGACCTGCGTACACTTGCATTTGCTTGAGTTTTGTTTGGTCGAGATCAAATTTGAACCGTTTGGCCACCCAACGCAAGTTAACGTATTTTTTGCAGCAGTTTACTTCAAATACTGAATTGCACCTCGTAGCATTTTAAATGGCTTTTTGCAAACTTGCGTGCACTTGCGACTAAACTTGCGTGTCCGTTTGGCCACCAAACGTAAGTCTGTACGCAAGTTCAACTTGCGATTACTTGCGTTCACTTGTGCTACCGTTTGGCCAGGGCTTAAGGAAATGATTAGTACGGGTTGCTGAAAGGCGCGCGGGGGAGGGAAGTGGAGGGGGGGGGGGGGGGGGGAGCAGAGTCCCGAAGGTGTATTGTGGGGGAAAGGGAGTGTGGTCAGTTCTTTTACGGACTTATCTAACTGTTCTCTTTTTCTCTCTTTCTTTTTTTTTTTCAACAGAAAAACGTGCAAAATACGACAGCGGTGAAGATCCCCTTGACCCAGAAGCACAAAGCGGTGGCGGCCATCACTGGCATCAAGGCGGGTTTCCATTTGGAGAAGGATTCCAGTTCAAATTTCACTTCAACTAAATATTCTTCACACCAGCAATCTTTAGGTTTCAATTCTAGTTTTTGTCATTGCACTGACTAAGGAAACAGCGGGAAAAATATATTATAATTTATTACAATTATTATAATTGATGATAGTTGTAATAATTATAATTATAACAATCTCGGGAAGTCGTCTAGCTACTTGGTTGTTTTGGTCAACAAACCACAGCTTGGAGTTTCGTAAGAATTTTTAAAACAGATGGTTGTAGGATCTGACTCAGCTAGAGAAAATAGCTTGTGGCGATGAAAAGCAGAATTCTTTCCTTTTTCTTTTGGTAAACCAGACACTCTGAGGAGATATTAAATTGTAGTCCAATGTTAAATTTTGCGTTCCTAATTGTACAGAACGGTCTATCAGACCTGGCGCCCAAAAAATTTCAGTTGTATTTGCTAAGTACATTAATTTTCTTCGATGTTATACCCATGTTAGGGGAGTAAACGGAGGCGAACTTTCTCTTCATCTTTTATGTAAAAGCTAAAACGGTGATAACATACAAGCTTGGAAGCTGAAATCGAGTACTGTATTTTAACTGACGATGTACATTTTTTATGCGTCACAACTTGTCGAAAACTATCCCATGCCCCGATGCAAATTAAAAATACTGGACATGTATTTAAAGCTGTGAAAATCCACCTTGTCGGGTATTTTAGAATAAAAAAAGAGAAATATAGCGTTGTTGGAGTTTATTTTCTTTGCTTTCTACACGTAATCGTGAAATGCAAGTCTTCTTCATTTCACTTAGAAAGACATAACAGCTTTAATGAGCAGAAAATGCACGGGTTATAAATTTGTTTTACACGAGACGTTCAATCGATATCAAAGACAGTCTCAAAATGTTTCAAAATATCTTTTAATCAAGAAACGCATGTATATAAACTGCAAAACTGCAAATGTTTTTAAGCCACCAAAAACATACAAATTACGAGTGGAGGAGAGCTAGAAACAAATGCCTTTATCGGAAGCCCTTCTCTAAGAACTGATCGAGCCCGCGATTTTCAAAAGAGGCTTCCTAGCAACTGACGTGTTGTCAAGACGACAAGCTGCTGTGACGTCAACGCGACAGTTTCGGTGTGCTTAAGAGTGCTCGTGTTGTTATTTGATTGGTCAACGGTAAACGGACGGGCTTCGGGTACCTTCACGAGGGTTTCTCAAAAACGGCATTTGTTGCTAGCTGGTTTGTCTATACATCGAGTGTAGAATAGAAAATTGTACAATGCAAATACTCCCAAGAATATTCTCTGTACATTTTAAATACAAAATCCCTAAGTATGCAGTCTACAAAACTAACTATACAGAAACTTGACTTTACAATGCTTCTTTGTGAACTTTTTGATTACAATATTTTATTCTCACCAACTATAAATATACTCTCCAACCTTAGTAATATAAACATTATTAATTTTCGCAACAATTGGTTCAAAACCATTATAGCATTGTTTCGCTTGCAGTATTTCAGCTTTGATGATATTTACATCGGAGAATTTCCTAGAAGCGACCGATACACATGTTCGGGAAGCCGAAATCTCAGTCGTCGTCAAAATCGGAGAAATCGTCATGCGTGAATGCTTCTACGCGTGTAGCCTGGGGTTGAGGTCTTTTAAACTCGAACACAGGACTCTGTCGGCCAGTAGATTGCGCCCCACCTGGACAAGAAACAAGATGATATTTTGTTTATAAATTGAAAAAAAGCAGCCTCGATAAGGCAACAAGATTTTAGTCTTACCTGGAGGCTGTAAAGCTCCTCGACCTTGATTGGGTGCCCTAATAAGACAAAAGGCAAGTACGTAAGACAGAGCGGTTTTCATTTGAGTGTCGAAAGTAATTCGCGTTTGCTTTAGTTTTCATTACTACGCTTAGTGATTGGTTTAAAAATCTCGCGCTACTTTCTCAACCGATCAAGTAAAACCAAAACTAATCGTGACTCGCTCGCGCACGTTTTCCCGCGCTTCGCGTCGGCTACATGTATTTGCTTCGAGTTTTGATTGGTTCACTGGATTGTCTGTGTCCTTTATGACTAGCCAGAATAATTACTTTGGTTTTAACTCTACGACACTCAATCGAAAACCACTCTACGCCGGCAGACGCGTTTGCTGTTCATCAACTCCAATTTTCCCTTCTGTGGGGTTTTTCTTAGCGTATTTTAGTTTTTATAAAGCAAAGTAAAGCATTAACAAGAAACGTGTACACAATTCTTACCGTCTGCCTGGCGTCTTCTCATCGATAGAGGAAATGGAGAAGTCGCTATCGACATCATCTTCATTCTACGAGATACAAACACAAATGAAGCCACATTCCCAACAAAGTGGGATGAAATACGAAACATTTCATAAGGGTACAGAAAAGAGAGGGAGGTAAAAAAAATGAAACGCCAGAAAGAAAAATCAAATTCAAGGGACTGTGTCACGGATTTTAGCCAAACTTAGGCATAGGGAATGACCATCAAACTCATTTAAATATATAAAATAACCTCTTAAAACAGTGAAGGAATATTTAAATAACACACCAAATGCGCGTTAAAAGAAGGTATGGATGGCCAAAACTGTCGAAAGATTGAAACGGATTGCGATATGGTCCGGCGGAACAGTTTTCAAAGTTAATCTTTCTGCTTGTAACTTTAAATTATAACGCCCGGGAGACACATTTGGCTGCAATGAAGCTATGGTTTTGTCATTTAGAATCAGCGAATTAATGTCTTTGCAAACATTTACCGGTTCATAGCCGTGACACAGTCCCTTTAAAGTTCAGCTTTTTTTTCCAAGAAACTACATAGCACAAAACGAAGGTATGTTGACAACGAATTTAAGTGTCTTGACCTACGACCAAATTCTCAGAACTAACATTAAAAGAAATGAGTGGCAATTAGTAAGGAGTATCGATCTTTTGATCTTGACGCTAGAAAAGTAAAAAGGGAAGAAGAGATGTATACAGTAAGAGAGACTCTTCAAAGAGCGCATGCTTTTTACCTGTCGTCCCGAGGACTGCTGAGCAGAAGTTCTCTGGGGCTCGCTTCTCTCGTTACCATTCCCCTGGAAGTGAAGCGAGACTCCGCCAGCAGGTTTTTTGGTTGAAGAACCGAAGCTCAAGCTACGCTCCAGAGTTTCAGCTAACTCGCGAACCTTTAAAACGACAAAAAAAAGTTACTATCTATCTTCCTACTTCTCAAAAGTAATCAGCTTCCTTGGTTAAAAGAAAAAAAAACACTCACTTTTTCCCCTCTTGGGGCGGCTTTGGGAATGGTTTTAACCGCAGCCAGCTGTATTACAAATACAAAACATAATACACTTGTAAACATACTCAATGAGCAACCAAGGCCCCGTCCACACTTATCCGGATAAATTTGAAAACAAATATTTTTTCTCCCGTTTGACCAACCGTCCACACTAATCCGTATAAATTGTCCACCGAAAACGAAACTTTTCGAAAACGCTCCTTAAAGTGGATAAATTTGAACGCCGGTTTTGCGTTTTTTTGTGGACGGAATACATTTTGAAAACGGAACTTTTCGAAAACGCTCTTCAAAGTGGGTATTTGAAAACGCGTTTTATCCATTTCTGACCAAAATAGATGCGTTTTTAAATTTATCCAGACTAGTGTGGACAAAGATATTTTATACTGCGTTTTCAAATTTCTCCGTTTTTCAATTTATTCGCCGGGATTAATGTGGACGGAGCCAAGAAAGGGAATCATCAGATAACGTGTTGTAAATAAACTCAGCGTGAGGATGGCGCACCTCTTCAATGTCCGAGTCGGATTCCAGATCTTGTTGTGAGGGAATGTGAACTGCTACTCTGGTAGTCGGCTGAGGAGCAGGTTTGGCAGCTTCTCTGAGAAGATCGCAGAAAAAAAAGTCAAAACAAAAAACAAACTATGCGCAACCGACCATATCTTTAATTCGTTAAAAAACGAACTTTCTACATGTAACAAATAGTTATTTTGATCCAAATTTACTTTAAATTAACTTACCACACAAAACAAGAAGTGAAATTTTGTTTTTGAGAGCTACTTATGCAATCCTTTCATGTGATATGCCGTGAAATACCCCATGATGGCTTTTCATATCGTCTTTCATGCGAGTGATATTACTTTCATTCATGACAACGTAACTCTACACGGATTAAACCTATCACCATCCGTCGAAGATTTCCGACTTTTTTCGAAAGTTTCCGAACACTCCGAAAATTTCCAAAGAAAAATGCTTTCTTTTCTTTTCTGTGAGGTGGGAGGCCCAGTGGCCTGGGCCGGGTTGTTCGAAAGACGATTAACGCTAACCCAGGATTAAAAGATGATCAAGATTTTAATTTCTCTTGTTTAAAAGGGTTTCCCAAGGCTAATATTTTGTTACGTTTGAGATTGGTCCATGTCAAAACTGTGGGACAGAAAATATTAACAGAAAACCTTAACAAAATTATATAAAATTGAAATCAAATTTCACGCTAATCCTGGACTAGCTTAATCGTGCTTTGAACAACCGGGCCCTGATGGTTAGTGCGCTGGACTTCGGATAGAGCAGTCCGGGTTCGAGATGGCCGGAGTCATTGTGTTG
Organism: Oculina patagonica; assembly: GCF_052425735.1. Taxonomy (NCBI): domain Eukaryota; kingdom Metazoa; phylum Cnidaria; class Anthozoa; order Scleractinia; family Oculinidae; genus Oculina; species Oculina patagonica. The sequence continues at coordinate 31,951,721 of NC_135765.1, read as the reverse complement.
TGTTTTTGGGAAAGTAACTTAACTCTCACAGTGCCCCTTTCTAACCAGGTGTATAAATGGGTACCGGCGAGTTTACTGCTGGGGGTAACCCTGCAATGGATTAGCATCCCTACCAGGGGAGAGTAAAAATATCCCTCCGGGATAACCTCCATCAGGGATGAGCTACTTGGCTCGAACACAGACTTTACTTTTTCCTTTCCTTTATCTACTCACTCTTCTGAATCCCAGTTGGAATCTTCTTCTTCTTCTTCGTCTTGTGATCCTTCAGTGTCGGTCACTTCCTCCTCCGACTCGCTCAGAGTCCGCTCAGTAACGGAGGTGCCACTGAAGGAGCGGTCCGTGACGGATCTATCGCTAACTGTCATGTCACCACCACTGGTTGATCTAACACAGAAAACAGACGAATATTGAAAACGTTTGTTCACCAGATGCTGTCAATTATGGTTACCAAGGCAACAAAATGTCGTTGAGTGACGTCGCGAGTCACGTTCTTCGCACGTGTGGTGACATCCCCCACCCCCTAAATTAATGAACTCTTTGCAATACTTACCCAGTAGACCCCAGGGTCCCTCTCGGAGCAGGTGACTTCCGGCCTGGCTGCAGTGCAGCGGAAGTACGGACAGCGGTTGCTGTAGACTTGAATGTAGGAGGCTTACTCGCGGGAGAACGGGTTCCGGGACGAGGACCCGCGGGAACTAAGGAGAAAATATACAGCTGTATATTATGCGTATTTGCTTAAATGTCCTGATCGAAAAAGTAGAAACTTTACTAAATTGGAAAGCAATTTCTAAGATATGTTCCATGTTGCAAGAAGATTTTTACAAAATTTAAAAGGAACGTAAGCTAAAGTTTCTAGCATTACTCTCGTGGTTTTAAATTTGACGATTGAAACCCATTTCCATCCTCGCCAATGTCACTCATTCTCACTTCCCAATGGGTTCTTGTCATTTGTCAAGCATTGTTCTAAAAATTCAAACCAGTATTGTTGGGTGTCCTGTGATCTAGGTAGAAGGGAGGACAAAAGAACATCACAAACCTGGTGAGCTTGGTTTTCCTGTTGGTGTTCCACTACGGTAAGTCTTCTTCATTATGTCTTCCAACTCTTCCACACACCTAAAGCAAAACAAGTTTTACATGTATAAATATAAGCACGCACCACGTGCAGAGAAGTTTAAAGAGTGTAGAGATTAAAAGTGCAAGCGAATACCAAGAAACTCATACTACTTACTGTTGTCTGACTGCCGTGAAATTCTTGATTTTCTGAAAGAAGAGAAATAAAAGCAAAAAAAGCAATGTAGATACATTAGGAACCGCACAGCCGCGTTTACAATTTTATGCACATTTGTCTCCGTTGAAAGAAAAAAGAGGATTGTACGTTTCGCGGCAAATGTAAAAGAAAACCCCGCGAAATGCACGGTCTGTTTTAAAAAGAAACATGCTGTCCATACATCAGCTATAAAATGTTAAAAAAAACTTCTTTTCACCTTGCTCCGTGCTTGTCTCTCCGTTTTTAGGGCGGCCATTTTGGCCTCCATCTTCTGTGAAGACAGCCTTCCATTTTCCTGCAAACAAACCGAAAGTTCAGAAACATTAGAGAGATTAAGCTTCCCAAAAAAAAAAAAAAAAAAAACCAGGAAACACCTTTAGGCATTCTCTTGCAATGTGGCCTTCGCTAGTTATCGCAATATTTTTCATTTCTAGACGTCAAAAGTTCTAAAAGGTTAAGAGAAGATCTGTACTCACCGGCGATAGTCCTTGTTTAGAAAGTTTCTGGTCCAGTATTTGAACTATTTCCTGTCTACACGCTCGCACTTCATCAAATCTGTGGTTGAACCGAGCTGCAAAAGGAAAGTGTTATAAGATAAAAATTATTCATGTCTAACAAGGACAATCCATGAAGTTACGAATTTCACCGCTTTACAAAAATAAAACAAACAAATGCCGCTGCCGCTGTCCTTCCGTAGAGTTTTTGATTGACTTTCACATTTTTTTGTTGGCTTCCCTAATTTCTTGACCAATCAAAAACCGAGCCTTGATACGTTGACCTGTTCCCAACGTATCAAGGCTCAGATGGTAATGGTGATGGTTTTTGCGAGGATCATTTTATTCATTTCATCATTTATCCGCAGTTCACCTATAATATAATATGTCTTTCATATATTCACTTTATCAAGTGACATTTCATTGTAAATTCTTACTTGTTATTAACTGATTATGGGGAATTGGATGGAACGTTCCGACTTCTAAAGTGGCTGTACCCTGTGAAAACAACAAAATATGAGTTTCATTCAGCTAGTCACTGAACTATGAAGCAGTTTACAATTAGCTACAGAGGAAAGAAAAAACGATAGGAAAACTCACCCATTCAGAGCTGGAAAGCCCTCTGTGAAAAGAAAGACAAAGAAGAAAATTAATATTTAGAGCAATAACATATCACGTGAACCAGATATCACATCACGTGCAGTTTTGGACTTCATGCACCTCATTGGTCGAGAAGAATACAGCTACGTTGTGATTGGTTAAAGCACCATGTGCGAGTTTCATGGAGATATTTGGACACGGAAAGGGCAGACGTAAGTGTATGAATTATAAAGAAACGTTTTTACTACAGTCGAGGTAGAGGAAGGGAACTCACGAAGTTATTTCCTTGACGTCTTCAGCACTAACTGTGCTTTCATTTGCATCAACATCTTCCACTTCACTGAAAACAATACGATAAATAATATAATTATTATGTGTGTGGATGAAACCCTAGTGTGTGACCATTCAAATAAAATATATTGAGCAGAAAACTCATGAGTGTTTTCTATGTTGTACAAGTTTTAAAAAAGTGTTTTTTTTTCTGCGAAGTTTTTCTTTTAAGTTTTAAAAATCTAAAGTATAAAGCTACCTTATTACATGAAATTTTCGCGACACGTTAATTTCGCGAAATTAAAGTGACGCGAACATGACGCAAAAATTAAGTGACTCACACTATGTCAATAATCAAGAAAGAATAAGTTTAGTACCAATGAAGGAAGGAATTTTAATGTAAATGCATTTCGTCGTCACTAAATTGACTGACAATAACTCATGCACGTACAAGCATGACCTACTAAAATAACTTGTAGACATGGTGAGAAAAGATATGTTGTTGCTATTGCCGAGATTTAGACCCGTCCATTGGCGTTATTGTTCCTTGGATGAGGTCGTTTTATTTAAGTCAAGGGCATGTTAAATGATATTGCCAAGAAATGTAAATTGTGTCTTCCCTAAAAACGGGAAATTAAAGTGATTCAAAATACAAAGTTTTCGCAAAATCGCGAAATTTAAGTGTCGCGAAAGTTTCATGTAATAAGGTACTTACACTTTCGGTACTGCAGAAGCAGAGACCTCTTCTTCAGATTCAGATTCACTTGGCTCAAAGTCTATAAATAAAGGAATTATTGAAGATCAGAATTATCGATCTTTGCACAAAGTTGAGATGTTTTTGGTTTTTACAAAAAATGGTCGAGACACGATGGTCATTCATTTGACTCAGTTAAAAGCATTAACTGAGCAACCAAAGGAACACAGAGTTGAACAAACCTTGCTCTTTGTCCTCCGTCAAAGTAGATTCGAACGATGCAGAAACACTTGTTACTGAAAATACACAAACAAACAAAAAGATCTACGTTGCCTGCAATCTCCATTTTAGCCTAAAATGTCTGACTACTTTAAACAACTGATGCGATTATCACAAATCCAGTTTAAAGAAAACCTCGTAATCCGTTTTACTTTCCTTTGGGATTTTTATATGTGACAAATATATTTGTTGATAAGCTGGCGTGTTAGCTCTTATGTGACAAATAAAAGTTGTCATATACGAAAATTGCTCATGCAGACGACTCGTCACATAAAATGTGGTAAATATTGCCTCAGTATATGTGGTACGCAATCCCCCTATCTCCCAATGGGCACTGCGCGCGCATATCTCTTTGCTTATCTCTGCTGCCCGGCGTCATTGTGCAAATTCCTTCGATTTGAAAGTGATATTTTACAACGTAAAAACAGAAAAGGTTTAAAACAACAATTCCTTTACATACGTGTTTTGTCGCCGCCCAAAGCTTGTTTAGGAGCAAAGAACGACAGTCCCTTGTGCTTCCATCCCGGGACACTTTTATTCCTGCAGACGTACGATCTGATCACAGGAACACTCCCCGCTTCTAGCACGTGATATTGCAAAGTCCCGGGCAAAGACGATTGAGAGCAGTAGAACATATAGTCTAGACGATACTCCGGGCTGGGCGGGGAGGAACTCCCCGATATATATTGTCGCCAGTGCGGGGATCCCGCTGCGGCGAACACATACACCGGGTAGGTGAAGTTCCCTGTGGGTTTTATGAAGGCAGAGAAACCGAAGAGATTGGACCATTCGTTAGATCCATCGGAGGATTGTCGCCATAAGCGGTATTGTCCAGACTTGGTTTGGTTTGTCGATACATAAAGAGTTATGGTTTCCCCTGTAAACAAAACAAAAAACAAACGAAAGTGCAAATGATGTGTGATAATTTCGAACCTTTAAGGCCTGGCTAAACGGAGACGCAAGTTTTCAACATATGTCCACTTGCGTTTCCGTTTGGCCAGGACTTCCGTGCACTTGCGTTGACTTGCGATGACTTGCGTTCACTTTGGTCGAGATCAAAATTTGCACGCAAGTCGGCGCAAGTTTTTTACCGTTTGGCCACCCAATTCAAGTAAACTTAAGTCTTGCTGTTTACTTCAAGTACTGAATTGCAGCGCGCGCAGTATCATTGAAATGACTTTTCTGACAACTTGCGTGCCCTTGCGAGTCCGTTTGGCCACCCAACGCAAGTTTGTACGTCAGTTCAACTTGCGTCTACTTGCATCCACTTGCGTTGCCGTTTGACCAGGGATTTAAAATCAACTTTCTTTCACCCTTTGTCAAATTTTTATCACCACACATCAAACTTGTACTGTACTTATTTTGATAAAACTTAGCTGTGTGATGAGGTTTTTTTACTGTTTATTATACGTCACCGTTGGCATAAAAACAAAAAGAAATGTTTACAAAAGTAGTGAAGAAACAATGTAATAAGTATTGTAAGTAGCATTGTAAGTAGTGTATGTATTTGTGTTGTAAGCAGTGTTCTTTGTGTTCAATAAATAAATTAAAAAAAATAAAAAAATATAAAAAAATTCGCAAAATGTCGAGCGTACCTGTTGTTACACTTTTTTCAGGAGATTTTGCTCTTTCCCTTTCCCTGGGCTCAGCTGGAGGAAAATAACATTTAAACTTACTAAACTTTTCGCTGCATGAATCATACTACAAGACAATTAAACACTTTAATTAACTAACGATAAATGGAAAGACACAATGATTGGAGACATGAGGTTATTGACAGTTTGATGTACGACATTCCACTATCTTGTGACATTAGTTTCGTTCTCGCGAGAATCTAGGCCATCATTCGCCACCCCACCCCTCCCCTAGATGTCAAATTGCTCCAAACTCACAACCATTACTAGTAGAGTAGTTTTCACTTGTGTGTCAGAAGTTGTTCACGTTTTCGTTGGTTTTGCATTACAACGGAGTGATTGGTCTAAAAAAAACTCCCACCACTTTCTTGACCAATCAGAAGTAAAAGCAAAACTAATCATGACTCGCTCACACACGTTTTCCCGCGCTTCACACTGGCTCCATGCATTTGCTTTGAGTTTTGATTGGTTCACTGGATTATCCGTTTCCTTTAAGATTGGCCAGAGTGATAATTTTGGTTTCGTTTTTTTATGACACTCAATCGAAAATCGCTTTATATTTCAGTTTACACAGAGCTTGCATTTAAACTAAATTGCTTGAAGCTTTTTTAATCGAATTTTTTTACAACTTTGACTTTTGTTCTTAGTTCTACTCACCTTGAACAGGCCGCTCGGTTTGCCTTGGAGCTGGCACGGGAGGTGTAGAAGCTACAGATGTCAAAATACAGCAAAATTATTGATTGTTACTCATAAAATATTTGCATTTCCACCCCCTCCCCCAGGGAAAAACTCAGAAAAAAAAGAACATTTTCAGAAGATATTGGAAATTTGCTACATTGAGTTATGCTTACCTAGTGAACACCGCATACACGAGTTCCACTCTCACAGAACACCACAAAGTTAATTATGCTGTATGATATGTCAGTTTAACAGATATACATACCAAGGAGTGAAGGTGGCTGAGTATTAAATGTGTACTGAACTCTGTCTGTTTCCACCTGCTAAGAAACAAAATATGAAATATAAATCAATCATGTATATTGAATCGGGCTGCTGTAATATAATTGGTAGAAAGACCTTGAAAATGTCTTGTTGGATACGTAAAGGCCACTGCCTGTCTCTTGCCTGACTCAGTGAAGAAAGGTGAACAAGTGTTACGACATGAAGCATCAACCCAACCTGTTACTCGTTGTCCATTTACTCAACAAGAGAGTTTACTTCAGAGAATTGAAACTTACAGCGTACTGTAAGTATTAGTTTTCTTACCTTTTGCGACTCCAGGGCATTGCTGAGATCTTGAACTTGCTGTAAAAGAAGTATTTAGCGGTAAGTAAAACACAAGACCTCTTGTAGCACTTCTACACCTTAACCGCGGTCAAAAGCACAGGCAGCTTTTCTTCCTATTTCGGGGAATTTCGTTCGTCTTAAGAGTTAGTATGAGCAAGGATCGATAAAATAGTTGCTGCGGGGAAAACATTTTCCCATTTCCACAGGTAAACGAGTCTTTTTACTTTTTAAATGTTCCGCATCCGAACCAAAGTGCTTTGACAAAATGGCGCCGACAAGTCCTCATGTCGCTATTTTCAACACGTAGAACTTTTTTAGTAAAGCTCAAAAAAACTTAGTAAATCCCCAGGAAGCAGGTTATGTACCAATCTTTATACTGTGAAAATTAAAACCTTATCTTTAATGTACTTTTCTTGTTTTTTGCATATTTCTGTCGTTTGACCGCGGTCGATTCTACACCCCTAAAGACCATCCAGTCAATCAATTTGGGGAGAGGGGGTTGGGGCAAGGAATGTCCCATTCAGATTTATGTCCATTCAGAAATAGCACGAGGACAACGTCACCTCGCATCATGTTACTTAGCAACAACTCTAGAATCGCGAGCTAGGTAAATTCTCAGAGACAGGATTCCAACCAAATAAGGAAGGCAATTGTTCTCCTAACTAGAGCAGCCACGTCACAATTGGCGCATCTATTTTTCATCTTACTTTCTTCAATTTTAACCATCCATCCAGGTTTATAATTATCCCTTCTATTTTTTTGCCTTAATAAGTTCTTACTTTCATGTTTACTTCGATTTTAAGGTAATTTTGTAACATCGGAAAAAAGGCGACGATGTAACTTTGTTGATTACCAACCGGATCTATAGAAAAATTTCGAGAAAATTCCATAGTGATGACGTAACTCAACTGACATCCATGTACGTCTCTGATTGGTTGCTGCTCAGTTTTTGAATTTCCACTCGAAATAACAACCATTCAGAAACAGGTCTGTTGAAAATCTCTTGAGCAGGAGAAGAACTGAACGCAGCAAGAGAGACAAATTTTTGTTTAAGCTAAAGAAAGTTACATTCTTACCTTGGTTAGCGTCTGTATTTTGTTCTCGTAGTCTCCAGAAAGTCGATCCTTATCTATTCTTTCATTCTGTAGGTTTTCTTCATACTGACTCAACATTTCTTGAAACTAAATACACAAGAGGACATGTATAAACTTGGTGCTCCTTTGTTTCCAAACCATTACCTTTGAATCCACGCTTTTAAAGGTTTTATCTGTTTCATTACTTTGTGAACAAGCCCAAAACAGACAGACAATTTGTTCATTTTATCTTATCTGAATTTGTTGTATTCAGTTTTTTTACCTGTTACCCCTCAAACTTTCAACAGAGTCCAGAGTGTTAACCAAAAATAACATTTTGAGCTTGGTTTTTATGGCATTGTGTCAGATCTCGGATTAAAGACATGGGGGGGGAGGCACAGATAGCAGCCATACACAGGGTGGCTTGAAGGAGGAGGATCAGTGGCCCCATTCTTCACGAGGAGGAGATGGGATAATGATAATAATAATCTAATTGATATAGCGCTACAATTATAGAAAAATTATTCTAAAGCACTTTACAGGTAAGATAAAATCTAAAGTTACAATAGAAAAAGCAAACTATTAATGGATGGATGATGATGACAACTAAGATCATGACAACTAAGATGATGATGATGATGATGATGAGATTATGATGATGCTAATGCTGCTGATGATGACGATGACAATGATGATGATGATGATGATGATGATGATGATGCTGACGACGACGACAAGGATGATGATGATTTTTTTTTTTAATTCATTCATTCAAACAATGTAATACAAAATGAAAAGAAAATACATGCAAATGATGATGATGATGATAATGATGATGTTGGTGATGTTGAGTTGTGACCCCCAAACAGAAACAGCCCATACCTGGCCCATCTCTTCTCTGTGTTCTTTTTTGGATTTCTCCTCCCGAGCATTGAATTTCTGCTGCATTTTCTGCATCTGCTTCTGTAAACTCTGCTCTGTTTCTGTCTTTACCTGATTAACCTGAATAGGAGAAGCAAATAGGCAACAAACAAAATTTCATGTAATAAGGTAAAACGGAACAACACTTTTACCAAACCTAAGACTGAACTCCAAGTGTAAATGTAATATAATTGTGCTTGTCACACAATATTATTTTGTTGTTGCCTAAGCCTACACTTTATTAAACAATTCACTTTAAAAAAAAGCAACATCACTCAGACGCAAATCCTACATCTTTAAAACTGTTTCTGTGATGTTTTTGCAGTTTCCTCCAAATTAAAGGAGGAGAAGGTGGTGGTGGTGGTGGCGACGGAGGCGGGGGCGCGGTGGTGGCAGCGGTGGTGGCAAAGGGAACAAGATAACCCAGAGAAAACCCTTAGAGAAAAGAGAAAACTAATAACAAATTAGTGCATCAAACGAAATTTGAGTTGCATGGTTCTAACCCAGGATATAGGAGAGTCACGTCTCAGAGGTTTCAATTATTAAACAAAAATCTTAGACTGACCTTTTCTTCAAACTGTAACACAAGCTGTTGTTGTGAGATGTCATCTCGGTTGGCTCTAGATGGAGCATCAGTTTCATCTTCATCCTGATAAATAAAACATCATACATGTAACCTGCCACTACAACAAGTGGATAAGTAAGAGTTAAGTGAACACGTGAGTGGTGCTAGTGAAGTGACCAGCAGTGTTTCAACTCCTCTATAGAAGGGACGAGCCACACAGTGTCAGGTTAGATGTACAGAGGTTGAGAGCCCTCGTCATCAGGGTCCTTGGGCACAACCCTTCACCCGCCCAGTGCCTTCCCCCTTCCTCCCCTCCCCACAGAACCACCCTCCCCCTATAAGTATGAGTACAAGTCAAATTTTGGGGAAGGAAACCTAGCAAAGAGGGAGTAACCTGCAATGACCAGCAACATGCCTAGCTCTTTAATGCTACAGAAACCAGTCAAGGAACCACAATGATTGCTTTCATCTTGAGTCAGATTAATGGTTATTGGAAAACAAAACTTACTCTTATTGACCCTATCATTGATGTCCTTTTTTCTGAAATGACAAAAAATATCAAATTATTGTTACATTAAAAATGACTATTCTGTTCAGCTGGGATGTAGCTAAGAAAACACTAAGCCGGCTCATCAACAAGCCCAGCTGGCTTTTCTGGTCTTGGCAGCTCTAAAAATGCTAAGTCTTTGTTTTCATGTGTAATTTCGACGGGATTTAAGTTTCTCTTTCAGCCGGTAAAATTAGCCGGCAGCTGGCCCTTAGCGACATCCCTGATTCAGGCATAAACTTTTCAAAGATAGCTTTAAGCACAAATGATTACATTGAAGACAATAAAACAGCTTTGAAGGGAGGGGGTCTAAATGCCCCTTAGAACAGCTCTTCAAAATGTGGTATTCAGATGGCCCCAATGGAAATGAAGTGGACAAATCGCAAAATCATGCAAAGGAACTGTCAAGATAAAGGTTAAAGAACACAGCTGAGTTTGAGGCTGGCACTGTTGCCAGAAACATGAAAAATTAAGAATCTGAGTACAAAGCACTGATCAGTGATAGAGGCCTCATGTTAGCTTCCATAATAAAACTGATGATGACATATCCGGGCCAGGGATTATAAGCGGAATAAAAAAACGTTTCGAAACGGGCCACGGGAGTGTTGATCGAAATACGTTTTTAAGTTAAAAACGCATAATAAAGCAACATTTAGCCATGTTCAGTACTGTCATCTGACAGAGGGGGGCTTATATCCGGGAGGGCTTATAACCGGATGTATTTTTTTGTTTCCAAGTAGATGGGCTATAACCGGGGAGGCTTATAAGGGGGTGGGGGGGGGGGGTTTGTAACTGGAATTTTACGGTATATCAAAACTAGTAAAATGATTGAGTTTTATTGTTCTACTTACTCAGCTGCTCTTTCAATGCAATCACATCCTGTACAATAAATTAAAAATAAATTCAGAAGTGTTACATGTGCAGATAAAATAAAGCTTTTAAGCTATACATCACACAGTTGATTTGATTGATTTGATAAGAGTGCAGTATGAAAGTTCAAACACAGCTGTTAGCCAATCAGATTACATAAAACTTTAAGGGCCATTTTGTTCATGTCTTTATAGATTCACACCTTTCAGGACATTATTTTGCTATAATTATTTATAGAGAAAAAGCCCAACTAAAATTTAAATTAACTTACAGCAGAAAACTTATCTCTCTCTGCTTTAACTTTGTTCATATCTTGCATGTAAGTTCTCTTGAACTCAGCCATTTCTTGCTGCAATAAAAAAAATAATTTTGAGCCATCACCTTACTCAGACTGCTTCTCATCACCTTCGAAATCTGACAGCCCTAAAATAACTGACCACAGATGTGTCTGCACCCATGTTAGTATAATTATTTGCACTGTCTTGGGTCACTCATTACCCTGTGAAACTGAACTCTCTGATCTAGATTTTGAGAGTAAAATTTAACAATTAGATGGCAAGTTCAAGGTTTCTATTTTAACAATAGAGTGTTTCTGTCGAGGAACTATCAGCTGATAGTTGCCCCGCGGAAATTTGATGTTCTTAAAACAAATATTAGCCCGAGAAGCGAAGCTTCGAGGGCTTATATGCTAGTTTTAAGAACATCAAATTTCCAAGGGGCAACTATCAGACCGATAGTTCCGAGACAGAAACACTCTATTGTCTTTATTGTTCACCACTAAATTTTCTTCCGTGAGCACATACAAAAACGAGCATGGTGAATTATTTTTACTTTTCAGGATAAAAAACTCAATTGAAAGCCGAAATTTAACAAACGAAACAAAACCAGACAAGAAACCCACGAAATGCAGTGAATTTGGTTGGGTTTTTTTGTCTGCAGGCACGCTTGTTTACAAAAAAAGTCACGGGCGGGCACTATCGATCCGGGCATTTTTCTCGGGAGGGCACTATGGGCTGATAGTGCCCTCCGGCGGAAGGGCACTATCGCGTCACGTGTTCAATTTAAACCAATCAGAATCGGAGAAAATTTAGTGGTGAACTATAATGGCTGATAGTTGGCAAGGCCCTGAGCCAACTATCAAAAATGACAGAAACTGAGAGCGAGCCGTCTAACTGTTTTAGCATAACCTAGTTGCTGATCTATTAAAAACAGAATAACACTATTGCTATAAAATAGAAAACTAGAAAATAATGTTAATGAACAAATTGATATAAAAATTGTCAGTGTTCGATGCAAATGAAATATTTTACAGTGGCTTGTAAAATGCCTCTTTTTCTAATTTTCAAGATGTTACGGCAGGCCCAAAGGGGCAAAATATTTAATGGCTCCTAACGTGGCCAGAATATCATTTTGAAAAAAACCAAATCTGTTTTAGTTCAAGCCTCAATTAAGTCTTTCAGTTGCCAGAGTTTCAAGCCAAATTATTTTATAACATGAATTTGAGTGGGTGGTTTTCAGAGAGACAGCCTCTTAACACAAGGCCTGCAATGCGTGCAAAGAGTAAGCAAAAACATTTGCCAACTGGTTGAGGAAGAAACCTACCTGTTGTTCAGCTTTTTCTTCCTTTTGCCACTGATCAAACATTGCTTTAAGTTCATCAATCTTTTGATCTTCTGCCGTCAACTGACCTCTCTGTAAACAAACAATAAAAGCTGATTAAAAACACTGTTCAGTGCTAACAGATGATAAAATCATAATGTGCATACCAAAGACTGCTGTAAGGTGTTGTTTCAAACCTGTGATCGAGTTAGTTTTTTCTCCTCTTCAAGTTCGCGTTCAGTTTTTTGCAGTCTCCGTTTAATCATTTCCAACTCCTCCTCAAGATCACTCTTCTCTTTCTCTGTCATGCCTGGTTTTGTTTCCATGGTAACAGCACCCACGGATTTTACAGGTGCCGCCGAGATCACCATTCCATTCATCTGGGTTGAGTGTTCACCATGTCGCCTTGACAGGTGGGCTATGACGTACTCATGGCTCACAAATGACTTGGGGCAATATGGACACTAAAAATTAATTTCAATTATTAATAAAAGATTAACTAAATTATGTTGCAATTATTAGAATGCCCAATGGCTCATGAGTTTTGGCACTTCACTCTGGAATCAGTTACCCTGACTTTGTCAGATTACGTACTGTAGGTAACAATTCACCAATATGGTCCAATTACACTAGACTCTGGATTGAGCAGGTTGGGTAACAACCATGGACAGTACTAGGGCAAGATACTTTATTCTCGTCATGCCTCAGCCTCTCTTTACCCAGGTGTATAAATGTGCATTCAGCAAATTTCAACGCTGAGAGTAACCCTGTGATGGACTAGCATCCCATCCAGAATGGGGTAAAAAAATACCCCTTGTTTCTTTAGTAATTCTACGGAAACCAGGATAAATTTGACCTGATGGGCCACTAAGCTTAAATAGAAGGAAAATGTAACCATCCTACAAAAGTGCTGCAATTTTATTTCCTTTACATCAAAGGTCTTGGAAAACCATGTCAAGGTGCACGCACAAAACGTACCTTATGTGATCCACTAGCTCCAGCCCTGATTAGAAGCTGATACTCAGCAATCCACTGCTTTTGTTTCTGGCATTCTTTCTTTAGTTTTTTGTAAGCTTCCCTTTTCACCTCTAGTTCTTTCTTGGCCTTTTCATTTGCCTGTAATACAGCAGTGATAAATCATGATCCAACCTAATTCTTGCAACAAGAACAAAATTAACAATTTAAACCTGACTAGTGAACTAAAACTTTTATTTACCTCCAAAGATTCCTGCAGTGTTTTGTTTTCTACTTCAAGACTTGCCGACAGGAACTGCTGAGAATGCTGACAAGGAAAATGAACTGGAAATTACTTCATACTTACCACTATTGGTCTACTTTAAATTAATAGGTGTTTTGTGAGAAGGCAAACTTCAAGATGATTGTGTACAATGTTTCTAAACTCCTACAAGGCTGTGCTCTAGCGGTGCCCGGTCGCCTCAGGCGACTAACATTTGCTCTCGGGCGACCAGAAAATAAAACTGGTGGCCCGGCCGGGCACGGCTGGCCCTCTTGTTCGCTGTTCCACACTGTAGTATAGCAGGAAATTGACTGTAAAATTATGTTTTTGCAGATTGATTATGTTTTTCGCGGGAAAATAGCCTTCCACACATTACGGAGTCAAATGTTTACGCTTGCCGGCGCTGTCAAGTTCGTTCCACATGATTTAACACAAGCTTGACTTTGCACGTGACGGACCGCACGAACATTTTAAAAAATATAATAATATGGGTTAAAAATCTTGATTTTTTTCTTCGAGATGGTTTAGTTCCCATTTATTTTGGTATATCAATAGTTTTCGTAAGGGCAGTGAGTTAGTGTTAGCATGAAATGAAATTCTTCGCACATGCAAATTTCTGCGTCTGGAGATGTTTACAAAGGAATAGATTAATTTTGGCTACGTTTACACGGACACGGTTTCATTTGTAACCGCATCGAAAGCGATGCGGTTACGCCTTTCGTTTACACGGCACCGATCGAGACCACTACTGTAACCGGGTCGTTTTGAAAACGCTGTCAAAAGTGGAGCGTTTTCAAAACGATACGGTTTCGTTGTCGTGTAAACGGTCAAAAACGGCGAAACCGCATCGATTTGAAAACGGCCATGTATTTTGGCACGTACTGGCTGGCTTGCGAAGAGTAAACATGGTGAAACAAGCATAGAGAGCAGCGCTTGCTTATACAATCACATTCGAAAACAGTCGGAAAATCGTTAAATAGGCTCCGTGTAAACACTTCGAAACCGTGTCGTTTTCGATGCGGTTTCGAGGTCATGAAACCGTGTCGATTGATAACCGTGTCCGTGTAAACGTAGCCTTAGCGACGACTTGTTGCACTCTAATTAAAGCAAATCTCGATAAAATGTTGTTGTCATTCAGCTTAATGGAATTTATTTGTTTTACAACTTGATTTACTGTGGTAATTTCAAATGAAATTTCTAACGATATTTAATAGAACTTTGGAGATATTTACGCTAATAAAGGAATTTTCGTTGGATATCACAAGTTTGTCAAAATGCGGTGGCCGCTAAAAATAGTAACAATCACTTCGCCGTGTGTGAAATTAAACCCTTGTGAACTGTAAAAAAGATTTTAAATGTAAGATTGTTGGCAGTTCCATAAATTTCTGCATGTTTAAATCAGTCCGTTTCTTTATCAATTGCATGGCTCAGATTATCATTCAAATGGCGGTTCTTTCAGCCGTCACAAGAATAGAAACTCAACCTATTTATAATAAATGTTCTTTCTTAAATTCTTGCGACTTTCTTATTTTTTTTAAACTCTCGACAAATAAACCGATCGATGAAACAAGAAAAGCTTGCAATTAATGATTTTAGCCCTAACTTCTCTGGCGTTCTTTTATGAAACTAGATAAAGTAAGAATTAATTTTTTACGAAAAGGTAGAAATTCTAACGTTTTGGCGCGAAAATTTCGATGGGTTTCATATGACAGGCATACTGGAATTCACACTTTTTTGACTCACGATTCACAAAGCCGCTACAGTAAAACTACAGTCGTGTAAATCGTCAACCATGCTGTTGTATGCCCTGAAATTTGCAAGTTCGTCATTAAGATTTACTTATCAGATTTACTAATTAATTTCAGTGGCAGTGAACACTAAATTTTTATTTACGTCTGATACATTTAGAGTTTAAGGCTGTGGAATGACAGTTTCGTTTTTGATACTTATAAGATAATGTATTTGCTTGCTTAAGTAACAAAGAACTTCTGATTGTTGAACTACATATTTGTATGCCATGAAATTTGCAATTTAGTCAATTTTAATGAAAAAAAAAAAATGAGACCTGCAACTTGTTTAGGGTTAGACCATAATGTCATCATTCGAAATAAAACCTCTTACAAACTCTCTGTATTAGGTCTGTATTGACAAAAACAATAGAATAGTGAGTGTGAATAGTGAGTGTGCTGTGAAATAAAATCAACAACAAATCTTAATTGGTTGTATGATTTAAATTTATTGTAAATTAATTATTAACTTATTAAACCATGATAATATTAATAAATTAATTAATTGAATAATTAATAAATTGAATAATTAATTAGTTTGGGCGACCAACCCAAAGGGCTGGGCACCCTACCTGGCAGGGTTGGGAGCCTGAAGGGCTCCCAGAAAATTTCCTTAGAGCACAGCCTTGTCCTAGATTAAATCTCCACATAAAAGTTTTAAATTTTTCAAAAAAACTTTAAATGTAACCCTTGTGCTAGAAAGGGCATGTATTATAGCGGATTCAGGTTGATTGATTGTGTTGCCAGGCAAAATGACAGACGTAGCTAGGTGGCAATGACAATGTTCTGTCTGTTTTTTTCCAAGTCAGAACATTGTAATTCCCGCCTAGCAACATCTGTCATTTTTCCTGACAACATGACCAATCGACAGTGACAACAGACACGACAACTGAGACCGTTAATTGCTAAACCTGAATCCAAGTGCTGCATTTTGATTCTGGGACTGGATGTTGCACTCTTGTGGTTTATTGGGAAAGAATTATTAACTGCAACTCAACCTCTGCTAACAGAATGTCCTATACAAGTAACTGGTGGATACCTCTCCTAAGTGGGCACTTCACTGTGTTCTTAGCCACTTACCCTAAGCCATCCCGTTGCATATGGGAGCCCCCCCCCAAAAAAAAGTAATATGGTCAAAGTTTAGAAGCGGGACTACTCGGTTGTATTACAAAGCTATGTCTTACCAAAAGGTACTCGATTATGAGCTGTGCCAGTCGAAATAACTTGATATAGTTTGGATCAAAACCAGCACCCTGCATTCCCTGCCGAAACAGATCATTATGTGTCACATATTAAGAGAACTGTTCACTTCATTAATATTGTACAATGAGCACAGAAATAAAAACATCAAAAAACTAAGTTATTGTTGTTGCTCAAAAAAAATGTTGCAATGTGTTGTGACCAGCTGGTGGGATTCTGTCAAGATGTTTCCTTGCCGCAATCAACAAACAAACACTCGAGATTGCATGAGAGATGGTGTAATATTTCTTAACAGTGTTATATCACTCTCTGGAACAGCATTTGCATAATATACCTATTGTAGGTGGCAATTTAATATTCTGTCATGAATGCACCTACCAGCTCAGCCTCTATGTTGCTAAATGTAACATGCATGATGTTATCTTGCAGTGTCTTTACATCCATCTCTCTCACAATCCTGTCGACATCCACAGATGCTGATTGAAGAAAAAATATGATCATTAAAAGATAAATAAGCAAATAAAATAATTTCCCCCTCAAAAGGACAACGTGAAAATTGACATGAAAGAGATGATAAAAATTCTGAAGGTCTAGACAAAACAATCAACCTTATCACCTGATGAAGACTCTATCTAGTATCATGAGACAAACAAATTAAATGTTCATCCTTTCTAGATGATAAATGTTAGCATAATCATATAACATTTAGGAATAAATTTTGTATCAATTCTGACATTGCATTTGTACAAAAATGATGAAAACACATTTTATCTTCCTTGTGAATTTTCATGCAGACCTAATATTATATTATTCCAGCCCTTCAAAGACTAGAATTGTGATAGTTAATTTTAGGAAAATCATATGTTAAAACATGCCCATGTGCATAAAACCCTTAACAATGATAGGAATAGAAGATCCTGCTTATCCATAATCAGTAAAATATTGTATAATAAAAACAAAATAAACATAACTGTATTAAAGCAACCTTACTTTAATTTAGTAAGTTACCTTTTGCTGCCATGATTAAGTTCCATATGTACAAAATTATGAATTAAACAGAAAAATCGCCTAGTAGATCCTTTGAGTTTTATATTAGCATATTTATCTAGACAAAAACTAATTACAAAAGCTAATTTTTTAAAGGACTAGGTATCTTTTTGTCACCGTGGTTTCTTACCAAGCCTCCGCCAGTCAATCTTTTCTTGTCTTCTTCCAAACGAAAAATTCATACCTATAATAAAACATGCAACACCATAATTTATTATTGAACTTTAGGATAATATTCATTCAAAACTGAGCAGTATTTACCAATATTTTCACATCTTAATTATGCATAGCCAAGACATTATGTTGGCACCAGTTATATTTAATGCACACATTATAATCATGCATAAAATACAGAATATATAATTACTGTTGTATTGCTAACATGAACCATTTAAATTAATTTTTCAAGCTCAAGGTGGAGTTGTTTTAAGACATCTTTTGTGTTATATACACTAAATATCTAGAGCTAATTACTGTCTTGAACAAAACCTTTGTAATATTACTGGTACAGTAAAAACCCGCGTATAAGAACAAGTGGATTAAGAACACCCAGGCCTGATTTTAGGAAATAAAGTACCATTTATATAAGAACACATTCAGCCTGAAAAATGAAAGTTGTTCTTATATGGAAAAATATCAAAGATCAACACTACTTTTCATTGCACACATAATAGTTCCACCCCAATTACAGTACAGTATTGCCTTGATTAATCAATTTTATTAAAATTAAAATACAATAATTATTGTGTGCATATATATTGATTTCATCTATTGGTAGCCTAGTATGTTCCTTATTTTAAGAAACTTTTTTTAAGAACACTTAAGAACACTTACAGGCTGATTTTGCAGATTATAACCCTTTATATAAGAACCAAATCAGCCTGAACCGCCAAAATAGGTGTTCTTATACGCAGGTTTTTACTGTATTCATTATATTGTCTGACACAACATAATAGGCAACAATGGAAGCTCAAATTTCTTGAGCCTCAGAGCCTTCAAAGGAAATTAAAGATAATTCAAGAAATCGGAAGTTTGAGATATCAGCGGCGAAGGGTGGGAATTGCATTGTTTGACTGATTGAAGCAAATTTAAGGGTAAAATCTTTTGTTTTGATTAAAGGAAAGTACCAGAAATCAAGGGTTCCGAGAAATCGGTATTCCATCATTTGTCCCAATTATCATCTGCCTTTGCTTCAAAATGGTGTAAAAATCTTCACTTGGAAGTAAGTTTCATTTGACATATGTTCATTTTCATGCAAACCAAACTGATTTTCATAAGAAATTTTTTCACCAACAGTGCCCGATTCCCTCTATGGCGCATGCCTGCAGGGAATCATGGTATCGTTGCTAAGTCTCGCACATAGTTTGATAAGTACAACTACTGTACCATGATTCCCTGCACGCGTGCGCCATAGAGGAAGTCAGGCATTGTTTTAATACTGACAGAGGAAAAAGGTACACTACTACACTGTAACAAGAAAATGGACAGTTGACAAAACTGTTCAGGTACTAACCTAAGGAGAAGTTGAAATAAAAATTACAATTATTAATTAAAACCACCATACATGTACATTTATACTAATACTGCTAGCTGCCTTATTATACAATAAATGCCAAAAGGACAGTCAACTCACTCCGATTTGTCGGCCTGCTTTGGTCAAATTTGAAAAGAAAATCAGTGCGCAGATAAAAATTGGCGCGATAAACAAAAATTTGCTGCAGTTCAAAAGATTTCATAACTTGGACCAGTTTTTATCCTCTGTTGTCATCCAGGCATAAATGCTTCCCTAAAACTAACCCTAACCAAACCCTTACATTTTGCCCATATTCAGTTCCCTTTAGGGTAATAATATATTGACACCACTGTACCAGCAACTTCTAATGAACTACACAAGTTTATACATGAAACAACTTTTCTTTGTTTGTAGCTATCAATTGATTATTGATTAGCCATAACAAATCAACATCAATTAACTAACTGACCTGACGAATTGACTTACGGAAATCGATTTCTACACAGTTCACAGAGTGCCACTTGTACGCTCGCATGAAATCATGTTCAGAATTTCAAATATTTGAGCTCTCAAAAACAATATTTATAAGCATAAACACATAAACGCCTTATGTTTAATCGTAAGTCATTTAGCTTTATTCAATAGCGACCTTTTAAAGTCTACATTAGCTTAAACAACTCTAGTAAGCTTCTTTAACATAAAGTCGTTGATAAATTTCTTGATATGTAGTAAATTTTTATGCTTATGCAAGCTTTTTAAAGCCTGATAAAGTTGTTCAAATTTTACTTTACTTACCCTCGCTCATGTTTCACGGAAATATCAAAGAATCTTGCTCAGACAGGGCTTCATTCGAGGAGTGAGGCATAAATCATAACCTTGTTTAACCACATCAACGAGCGATATTTTGTCAAACAAGCGAACAAAAGTTGACATACTTTCAAATTCCCCGCGATCTGACCGTGGAAAAATACATCACCACAATAACTTTAGTGCTGCAGCGAACGAAACTGAATACGATTACATTGCCCTTCAAATTGCAGTTCAAACGCCAAAAAAATTAAGGTTAAATGAGGTCTCTCACGGAGATGTTTTCTTGCATAAAGAATGCACGGACTCCAAATGAAAACAGCTTATCGTGAAAAGACGCGAAACTCTCTCCTCAGACCTCCTCGCTTTTTTTGTTTGAAAACGCAAATCTCTGTCGGGGTAGGGGTAAAATTAGCTTAATTTCAATTATTCTATGACGTAAAAATTAGAAAAATTGTTTAGAACAAATTAGTACTCTTAAGAATTACTTTAGAAAAGCAGGCATAACCGTTTGAAGTTCAGCTTTGTTTTTGTTGAGGAAATTTTTAACCAAAACTTGTGACGACAATTTTCAACTTCAACCCACCCCCGTTGAGTGAGTTTCCCGCGCTCGTCTAGTCACTAGTCAGTGGTTAGTTCAAGATGGCGGCTAGAACGAAAATATCCGCGAGTCTTGTGTCTCAGTTTGTTAACGTTACAGGAGCCTCTAAAGATATTGCGAAGTCATTGCTTGAAGCTTGTAATGGAAACTTGGAAATGGCAATCGAAATGCACTTGGATTCTTGCGAAGGTCCCGAATCTGGAGCCGCAAGTTCGAATTCAAACTCGATAGCAGGATCAATTGCAGCTGGTTCTGCAAGTAATTCTAATCAGTAAGTTGTGGTTTTTAATGTTTGTATCAGTGATTATGTAAGACTAATGTTTAGTTTTATTACCCGTAGCAAATCTCGCCTGATCTCTAAGGAAACTAACAGTATACAAAAAGGCAAAATGGAAACATCGCTGGAAAATGCCACTTACTTGTTTTGACATGTAATACATTATCGTATCGATTTCAGTATTGAACTTGGGGTATTAAGCTAAACTAGCAAACAGTTTATATTATCGAAAGACATTTTGTTTTCCACAGCTTACTGGAAATAAAGCTCAATAAATTTAAAAAATACCTTTATCTCTTCCTACTATTAATTTTTACTCTCCAAAATGTTTTTTTTTTTTCAAAAAGAAATCGTATAATTTAAGAACAGCTTGTGATGTACAGTACAAAGAGGGGGTGAATAGGTTCGCAGATCAATGGATTTGGCCTTAAACACGCCCGTATTTCAGATTTAGGAAAGATTTCCGCAGAGCACCCTACATTAATTATGCATACAAATATTCCATATAATCCTTCACACACGAACGGCAGTCATGAACAGAACGAAAAGGCACAAAATTGTATGCATAATTAATGTAGGGTACTCTGCGGAAATCTTGCCCAGATTTATTGCGATACATTGAGCGTTGGCAGACTACAAAAGTACAGTGGATTGCGGATTAGCTGAGAATTTTGGTGTAGATTCTGCACTCTTTATGGCAGGAAGCTCTAATCTTGGACAAAATTTTTGTTCAAGATTTGGACAAAAAAATAGCATGGATCGACAGTTTTGCATACTCCTATTCAATTCCCCCCTCCCTCCCCTGCCCCAACAAAGAAAGCTTAGTTATGGTACTGTAAGTTTTAGACTGTGTAAGTCACTATTGAGCCCAATCTGTTATTTTCAGAAAAAATGAAACATTGGTATCAATATTAGACAGTGTAAACTAGCGGCGATTTCATGGCAATTTTATCACTGCGATATGGCAGGAGTTTCTAACCCATTAGAAACTTGATGCAACTTCAATGCAACAAAAATCACATGGTAGACCTTCCTTATGGTATTGGGTCCAAAACCATGACAAGAATTCTCGGAAAAAAGATTTTCCGAGTTCCCCCAATGGGAGTTGAACCCATGACCTTCCAGATTACCAGTTGGACGCTCTAACCACTGAGTTGTGGGAGACTCGTGGTGAGCGAGGTCATATTCTAGGTTCTTATGAGTGACACATGTCCTGCTAACTGCAAGGCTCAATATGTCGAAATGATAAATGTGGATAAATGTAAAGTGAAGCATCCAACCGGTAATCTGGGTTCGACTCCCGTTGGGGGAACTTGGAAAATCTTTTTTCCGAGAATTCAACTTGAGAACGCTTCTTCATTTACTTTCACTTTATCCAAGTTGCCATTTCACTTTACATTTATAAGATAATGAGTTGAAGTCCTTATGAAATGTAAAATCTGATGTCACACTGACTGCTATTGGTAATGATGCAGAGTAAGTACTAATAATATTTTTAATTTATTTGCAAGAAATGATGATGATGTAAGAGCACCTATTCCTCAGACGCAAGGTATTTTAGTGGAAGGTCCATATCAAGGTACTTGCCCTTGTTGTTTTGTTATAAATGATCATGAGGGTCAACTCAGCTGTGCCTTGTTGTGTTGCAGGGATGTAGCTCAGAAAAAAATTGTACATTCAAAATAATTGTACAAAATCTTTGTTTTCTAACAAATTTCATCTGGTGATAAGCTCTGTTTCAGACAGTAGTATAAGCCAGTTCTTAGCTACCTTCCTAAAATTGCTCTCTCTTGTTACTGGTCAAAACAGGTATGCCCCCCCCCCCCTCCCACACCCAATCAACCTGACAATCACCTACAATCTCCTGTTACATAGCATAGAGCAGTTTTCGATTGAGTGTCGTAAAACCAAAACCAAAGTAATCAGTCTGGCCAATCACAAACGACACAGACAATCCAGTGAACCAATCAAAACTCAAAGCAAATACATGTAGCTGGCACGAAGTGCGGGAAAACGTGCGCGAGCGAGTCACGATTGGTTTTGGTTTTTCTCCTGATTGGCTGAGAAAGTGGCGCGAGATTTACAGAGAAGTATGTCTACCAAAGGGAAACAAAAATTGGTTTGAGAAATCAGGATTCTACTTGGGAAAAACATGCATCATATTTTAGACATATGCTCTCTGGAACAATAAAAATAATCAAAAACCTTTCCTGACCAACCACTAAGGGAATAAAATCTGAACGATTTAATAAATTCAATAAATAAAAAGGTTTTGTTGTGATGCACAATAGTTCAACCCCCTCCAGCCCCACCCCAGGGGGGTACTCCGACTTGTAAATGACAGGGATGATCGAATGTAGGCAAAACTCAGGACCAAAAAAATCCCAAAGTCTTCCGACATTACCTAAAAAAATCCCTGGACCAAAAATAACCCCTAAAAAAATCCCTTGTCAAATTACCATAAATACGCCAAGGCCATGCCAAATCACTTTAGTTTGTTTTTAATACCCAAAAAGATCCACTATTTGAGTCAAGTCACCCAAAAAAATACTTGCCAAATCTTCTTACCCAAAAAAATCCCAGAATCAAAAATTTCAAACCCAAAAAAATCCTTCGATCATCCCCGTCATTTACAAGCCGGAGTACCCCCCCCTGGGAGCCCCACCCTACCCCAATCAATCTTTTTCTCTGTTTATCTAACAGAAAATAGTATTGGGCGAATGCCAATTTATTAACCACTAAGCACAAAAACACTATCTTTATTATCCTAAAACTATTTTAATCAGAAATAAATATTTTTGATAATACCGGTAATTTGTTTGCTCTACTAATAGCATATCCAACAAGAAAACGACCAGCAAAATCAGTTTTTGACGCATTCAGAGATTTTCAAGCAGAAGCAAGTAAGTTTAACAGACTGTAGCTATTGACAGTGGTTGCCATCTTAGCTTAAGACCAAAAAGGTGACTGGGCCTGTGGAATCCCAGTATGTAATTAGGTGAAGTGCCCAGTCCTAATGTTTTGATACTACAGTAAGTGGTAGGATGTGGTTTCACCGCGGTCAAACGACAGAAATATGCAAAAAATAAGAAAAGTACTGCAAAGATAAGGTTTTAATTTTCACAGTTCAAAGTTCGAAACATAACTGGTATCCTAAGGGTTTACTAAGTTTTTTGGAGCTTTACTAAAAAAGTTCTACGTGTTTGGAAATAGCGATATGCGGACATGTCAGCGCCATTTGTCAAAGCACCTTTGGTTCGGATGGGAAGCGTTTAAAAAGTTTACCTGAGGGAATGGGATTATGCTTTTACTCGGCAACTATTTTTACCTATCCTTGCTCGTAATAACGCAGTGACTTTAATTTGAACAAAAAAACAGCGAAATGGAAAGAAAACCTGCCTGAGACGTTTGACCGCGGTGAAGGATGTGGTGGCCATTCCATTTTGATAAGTGCAGTATCTTGTTATCAACAAACACAAGACGGACCATTTCTGGTGAAAAACCTTGCAGTATCTTTTAAGATACATGTATGGTCCGTCTTTTGAATATCAGTAATTCTTCAAATACATACTCAAAAGGTTCTTCAGAGATCATTACATGAACAAAAATCTTAGTTTGAAGATTTTAACCAGGGTTCATACACTCTTGTTGTTTCTAGGACCTATATTGCTGTGAGAGTACATCTCGATTTGTAAGGCTGTTCAGAATTCATTGTTAAGTAAAAACATTTTAAAATTTGTTTAGGACAACAAGAGGGTGGAAGCAATGCGTCTCTTCCAACTGGAAAGAAAAAGACGTTACATGATCTATTCAGACCTCCAATTGATCTTCTGCATAAAGGAACATTTGAGACTGTAAGTTTACAAAGTTAATTATTTTGCAAACATTTCTTTCGTATTGTCATATTTTCTTAATTAAACAAGGCCCCTGGCATTTATTTCAAACTTAGCCTGGTTGACCTTGCATTTATTTGACTTCTTTTTATAGCTTTATAAATTTGTAAATATGACATAATTCAACCTTTTAGGTTGCGAAGTTGTATTAATAAACTATCTATCTATCTATCTAAAAGGGTACCAGCGAATTTGATGCTGGTGGGTAACCCTGCGATGGATTAGCATCCTATCTGGGAAGGAGTAGAAATACTCTTAGTTGCTTCATGGTATGGAAACTGGGAGAAGCTCCGGCCTGATGGGCCACAAGGCTCGTCTGCAGACTTTATCTTTTACAGCTACCAAAAGTGTGGTTTTACAAAACTTTGTAAAAACCCTAGCTATGTATTGATACCGCAAAAACAAATTAAATCTGGATCAATTTGCAATTTTCCAGGCTAAGGTTGATGGGCAACATCACAGCAAGTGGCTGCTGGTGAATGTCCAAGACGTTCGAGAGTTTCCATGCCAACAGTTAAACAGGGATGTATGGAGTAATGACGCTGTTAGAAACATTATCAAGGAGCGTTTTGTTCTTTGGCAGGTGAGGATGTCGTTTTGTTTTTAATTAGTTGAGGGGGACAGCGAAACAAAACCATACCACAAGCAAGCAACACCCAGTACCATTATTGAGAGCTAACTTTAAACAGGCTAACCTGAGCGTTATTTAGGCTAACTTTTCAGTGGTTTCCCTTCTGTTTGCTTCAGGTTTTAGTTCAAGCTGAGAATGGGGGATGGGAGGGGTATGGGAGGCAGGAGAAGAAAGGGTTGGAAGCAGGAGAAATTGAAAAAAATTGTGCACAGGAATGGCACAGACAGGAACCGCTAAAGAAGGTGCGGGAACTGAGAGTAAAAAGTATGGGAAGGGGGAAGTACAGATCCCCTTCCCTTCCAAGTCTCCATGCAAAATAAAAGTCAGTCTCTTACAGTCAAGGGTAGCTAATTGTAAGAAATTTAAATGATAAGTAATTATTTCACTAACTTTGCATAACAATTATTTATGTCATGTTAGGTGTACAGAGACAGTAACGAAGGAGATAGATTTATCCAGTTTTATCATGTGACGTCATACCCATACCTGGCAGTACTGGACCCAAGGACAGGTAACCATGACTACAGTTTGCATACATCCCCAATAATTTCCTGGAACAGTTACTGTCGATTGTATCTATCTGTGAACGCTCGCGCTAAATACTTGTTATCAAATGACGTCAAACGTCAGCGTTTCGGGTGTCAAACTTTGAAGTTTAGCAGACCGTAACGCGAACTTTTGCACTCAAAATACTCACCATAAACACTGAATACGGGCGAAACTTTACACTAGAAATGATTCAAGTGAACCTGTGTATGTATATCGACACAGAGCAGTTTCTCAGAAGAAGTCTCTATATCTACTATTTCCGCCATTTCGAAACCGGAATGTGTTGAACTTTCAGCGCGAAAGTTGCAGTTACGGTCTGCTAAACTTCAAAGTTTGACACCTGAAACGCTGACATTTGATGTCATTTGAATACATGTTTTTAGCGCGAGCGTTCACAGATAGATGCAATTGACGGTATTACTGTTAAGTAAAAAGACACTCAGGTTTACACAGACACAGTTTAATTTGTAACCGCATCGCTTTCTTTGCAGTTAACCCTTTCATTTACACAGTACCGATTCAGACCACTATTGAAACCCTCCCAGGGGAGAAATGTCTCAAATTATGTAGTATTGTTATTAACTCATACATGTATCTTTTTTTTTAGGAGAAAAACTAGTTGAATGGGGGTTTATGGATGCTCAGGCATTCTGTGAATGTGGTATGCACTCAATGTTATTAAGTCTTTACACCCAAGATTATCAAAGTTAAAAATAAAATAAAAAATTCAAAATTCAAATTCAACCACTTTATGGTACAGCCCACTAGCTTGTATGTTTACTTAATGGTCACATGCTAGGGTTCCATTGAATTTTTATCTTTAAAATGTTAACAGTTAATCAGCTAGGTTTCCTTTTTTAAACCATTGTAAAACGTTTTTCTTTGTTCACTTTTCTCTTTTATTTTGCAGCTGCAGCATTTCTTTTAGAACATCCATCACTTGAAGGAGAAACACCACCAGCCAAGAAAAGAAGGAGTGTAAGTCAATCTCGTAGCTCTTTTGAGTACAGTGAGGCGGGGGTGGGGGTTGAAGAAAGGTTCAAATACATGTGTGTACACATCTGTGCATTATTTTCTGAATTGCATAACATTCATGATAAAAACATAGATGTGAACGCTTATCCTGTTCAGTGACTTTCTCAATCATAAGGTCGTAGAATAAAGTTATTGCCAGAAAATCAAATGAATAGCTTGCGTCGCCGATGAAACTAAATCCTGATTAATTTTACTGACCGGGGCTAGGTTACATCTGCGACGCAGGCTAGAAATGAAAAGGTTGCCAATTTTAAGACCACTGTGAGATTTTATGACAGTTTGAAGAAGATTTATATCGAAAAAGTTGCTAGGTAGATAGAAGCCCTTCCCATTCAGCTATCTATCCAACCACTTGAACATCAGTGGTCTTAAAATTGTCAACCTCACTAATGTAAGTTAATGTGCTTTCCATTATTTTGTGGCACCCATTTCATACTATGAGTCTTGGTGGCCTAATGGTTAGTGCACTGGATTCCAGATGGAACAGCCCAGGTTCGAGCCCTGGCCAGGGTGCTGCGTTGCATCCTTGGGCAAGATACTTTACTCTCACAGTGCCTCTCTCCACCCAGGTGTATAAATGGGTACCGGAGAATTTACTGCTGGGGGTAACCCTGCGATGGACTAGCATCCCATCCAGGGGGAGTAGTAATGCCCCTAGTCGCTTTATGCTACAGAAAGTGGGATAAGCTCTGGCCTTATGGGCCACTAGGCTCAAATGCAGACATAACCTTTTACCATTTCATACTACAACCTCCAAGTGGCGGTATTCTGCAGATGAGTCTATATTCTGTTCTATTTTCTTAGGAATCCATTGTAGATGCTTCTGAAGACTCTCAGCTTCGTGCCGCAATTGCCGCATCATTAGCATGCACAACGTCTTCCACGCAAAATGAGGAAAGCAGTGATGATGATGGCGACGACTTTGATGACCTGGAATTTAGCGAATCCGATTCTGAGGAGGAGCGGAAAACGCCACAAAAGAACATTAATAAAACAAGTGCTGTTGTTAAAAAGGAAGTTAAGAGAGAAATAAACTTTGATGAATCTACCGATAAGACCAAAGGGGCTTGTAAGGAAGACAATCAAATACAACAAAATGAACGTGTGAAAAACACGGATTCTGTGAAGAAAAACACTACTGCAGGAGCTGAAGCAAAGACAACTAATAAATTAGAAAATAACGAGGCAGATGTAAGAGAAGCTGACTCAACATCTGAAGAAAAAGATCATTCATCAAACCAGAGAACACAGGAACAAGCAGGTGAGTGCTGTGGTTTATATCAAAGTGGCTTAAAGGGACTATGTCATGGATTTAATTAGAATTTTGAACAGCCAAAATTTATATTTGTGTCGCAGGAAACCTAAAAATAATAGCCCGATTTTATTTAAAATTGCTTTATTACAGCACTCTAAAACTGTAAACGAGCATCTATGGATACAGGTGGCTCAGATGGAAAGGGATTGCAATTTGGAAAAGTTTATAGGCAACATTTTCAAGTTGTTTCTGTGCATCTTCCAAGTATAGATATTTATAACCGTAGCTTGATTTCTATCCGCAAATTAAGGTTATACATGTATATTCCTTTAGATGTTCAAAGATACTGTTTATTAAGGGTTAAGTTAAGCTGCCTACCACTAATATTAGAACAGTTTAGATAAAAAATCTGCAAAATCCCTGTGACATAGTCCCTTTAATACAAGGCTACCAGTTGACCACAAACTTGCAAACTCCTGATCATAAGTTCAGCTCACTAAACATTAGTCCACGACTGAAAATTCTCTATTTTTTTTACTATCTAGGACCAATGTGTAATATCATGGTGCGTTTTCCTAATGGATCTCGAACTCATATGTCTCTGAGTGCTGAAGCATCATTAAAGGTGAGATCATAATAAAGGTTAACAAAATAATTTAAAAATTGTCATTTAAGACAGTCATTTTAGAGCGACTTGTCCCTCTTAGCCGGCTGAGCCTGGGTCTCAGCAAATCAAATCAACCGTTTTAAAATCCCTTTGATGTAAAAGATTTTAGTACGGTTGATTTGTTGATTGGCTAGATTTAAATTCTTAATCGTTCTTGAGAAACAGAGAAACGTTTCAGTCTCAAATGAGCCGTTGATAAAATCAAACGTACCGTAATGATTCGATTTAGCGCCCTCCTTCCAATAAGCGCCCCCTTCCGAATAAGCGCTCCCTTCCGAATAAGCGCCCCCCCCCTTCGAATGTGTTTTTGTAAATAAGCGCCCCTATTCCAATAAGCGCCCCCATTCTTATTAGCGCCCCCATTCTTATAAGCACCCCTATTCTAATAAGTGCCCCTATTGTGGATAACTGCCCCTACTGAAGTCACTGAAGTCAACTAGATAAACTCCTGACCGTTCACCGTACAGTTCATGTATATATTTACTGTTAAAATGAACAATTATTTTTAAAGTAACTGAACTTTTAACAATTTCTAACTGTTACAGTTCCTGTTATTGTTAGATACATTTGGTTGTTTCCAAAAAAATTAAATAAGCGCCCTGTCCCGAATAAGCGCCCTGTCCCGAATAAGCGCCCTGTCTCGAATAAGCGCCCTGTCTCGAATAAGCGCCATCCCTTGAGGTGCCAAAAGTAAATAAGCGCCCCGGGCGCTAAATCGAATCATTACGGTACGTTAATAGATGCGCGCACAATGGCGTACATGCGCTTAAACATTTTTTTTTTTTTCATTTCGCTTTACAGGAGCTCGTTCTACTGGTACAGAAAGAAGGATATCCTAATGAACGCTTTGAACTTGTTACTAATTTTCCACGGAGGAAATTGTCTTGTTTGGATTTCGGGACGACCCTCAAGTCCGCGGGACTTTTCCCGCAAGAAACAGTGTTTGTCCAAGAAAGATAACCCGAGTAAACAACTGCTTATCCTGAAAGCGAGGGTATTTGCGTTGAGCTCACAAAGCAGTCGGCTTTCCGAAGATCGGAGCGGCCTTTCGAAGATTGTACGAACACTGTCGAAGCTGGAGTGCCGAACACATCCCTGTCGGCAACAGATATCGTTAAACATCTTGATCTATACGTCTAACAAAATGATTATGTAAGATTTTTGTTTCAGTTAAAGACATAAAACATGAGAGACAGTAAATTCAGAAAGAGAGTAAAATATTTTGTCACTATATTGTGTGCGTGTTTTGTTTTTCTCATGCGAGTGAGAAAAAACTTCAGTGTGGATAAATTCTGCTGCGGAATTTCGAGCTGGGACCCTATTTACGACAAAGGACAACATCGACAATCATTTACACTTTATTGTGATTGCGTCCCGTACGCGATGTTTAATGCATTGAAATGTGAACGCCGATTCCACCAAATAAAATAATGCTAATTTTATTGAAACAATGTAAATACTCGACGACAGTCTTGCAGCCATACCTTGTCTAGGACAGGTTCAGGCCCTGTTTAAGACAGAGGAGCTTGAAATTATATACACCCTGTTCAGGGCCGGGGGGGAGTCAAAAACCATACCCAGCTATCAAGCGGCACGTCTCCGTATACGCCATATAGAGGAGTGCTCACCCGGGATCTACGTTTGCAAGTTGAGCTATCTTGCTCGAAATTTCTACCAGTAGAGTTTTAACTCGTCAACTGATAGCAATTTTGTTGGTATTAGCTACTGCTCAAGGGCATAAAACTGTTACTTACGTCGTTTCTTCCTCCAACGTTGCTCCGCAATGATAAAGACCATTTTTAAAAATTCTTGGCGAATAGTTTTTGTTAAGAAATAAAGTATCGTACAGCTCATCTCACCTTGCCAGTCTCTATGAATGAAACTTGCCCAAATGCTTTATCTTTGAGTGATGATCGCGAAACGAAGTAGTTTTTGCTGTAATTCAGTGCGTATTTATGTCAGTTAGAATTTTATGCTCCCTGTCCTGATAGCAAAAAAGATAACCGTGGGCAAAATGGCGGCGGACATCACTTAAGAGAAGAGCAATGAATTTCAATGATTGTTTCTACATCTGTCGCCTTCTTTGACACTGTCTCACTTCCATTTAAGCAAGTAGATCGTGTTTGGTGGAATCTTGTTGTATCAAAGATCATTTAACCAAAAAAAAAAACAAGAGAATATAGAAGCGAAGTCGTTCAGCGAAATTCGACAAACATTTCGCCCAGTCGGGGTACCGGCCTTCTATAGTTTTTAGCTCTCGGGCGTATACAGCGGCTATATCCTAAATTATTAAAAACTAACAATGGTGGTACTTAACCTATGTTTAGGTATAGGGGTGCCGTACGCGATGTTCGGCGCATTGGAATGCGAACACCGATCCCAGCAAATAAAAATATGCTTTTTGAGTTATTTTTTCAAAAATAGCTCTTAGTCGGCATGATGTTCCCGTGTAATCATTCAGTCAGTCAGTGGGTCAGTGAAGTATGTTTGTTTGTCACACCAATCAGATTTCAGGTACTATCAGAACCAATCAAATTGTAGTTTATAAGGGGGAAGCAATCTGACACAGTTGTAGTGAGCGATTTCGTTCGAAGATTTTAGATTTGTAGGAGGCGGAATATGGTGAGTTGTGAATTAACCCTGGATTAAAAACGTTTTTCGTAACGCTCCCCTACTTACAACGCACACGCCGTGAGCAAAAGGCCCAACACTAACTTTTTATTCTTCTTATTCGAGCGTACGTTTGGAGAGGCTAGCTTTCCTGACCGTAGTAAAAATTACATATAACATTTGCACAATGTAGATTTGAAGGGGTTTTACTAAAAGCAGGCCCGCGGCCCGGCGGCCCACGGCCCACGGCCCACGGCCCGCGGCCCGGCGGCCCGCGGCCCGGCGGCCCGCGGCCCGCGGCCCACCTATTTTTTGTACATAGACCCCTCAAATACTGCTAAAATCTGTTTGAAGTGCCGACAATGGCCCATATTCAACACGAGAGGGGGAATACCACAAGTATTCGCGTGGTGGAGGCTGGATGTTTCTTCCCCGTTTTGCACTTTGATGAAAAATTCGCCAAACTGATTATGAAACTCTTGATGCAACAAGTTTATCTCCAACGGATGGCTCCCCAATCTTTTTTTATCGAAAGGATAGCAACGTCACCCGAACGCCTCCATCTTGTTTTGCTTGTTCGTTCTCGCCCCAGTCTCATATTGACGTCCGATCGAATGCCTGGCTACTAAGCTACGAACGTTCTGCAAACGCACGTTCTTGTATAGTCTCCCTCGCAGCCGTTCTTAGTGTCGTCACGCAAAATTCCTCCCCACTAACGGCTGCTCACATTCGAACAACATTCCTTTCCACCATTTCAGCCAATCACCATTCGGTTCATATATCTCAGGAACCGTACCCGCCGAAGTAATCTAACCAATCGCATTGCCTGTTTTATTTTGGAGTTCTCAGCTTTCAAAATAGCGACCCTTGGCCTTGAAGAAGCTTTTGATGTTGTTTAATAGCAATACATTTCGAATTTCGAGCTTAAATACAAATGCGTTGAGAATCGTTTCGATTTTCCGGCGATTATTCTGATTTGTTCATGACTGGATGTGAATGTGATCTGCTATTCAGCGACCAGCAAGTTGTCAGCTTGCAAAGCGTGCTATCAAAGGCTTATAACGTTAAAAAAGGCATCTGATCATCTTCAAGAGCTTAAAACTGAATTGAAGGGAATCTTCAAGGATCAAAAAATTCCAAGAACTGCGACAGCTTCATGCCGTGGGAAAGCCTCGAAATGTTTACAATATCCGATCAATCAGTACAACTTGATACAGGAGAGACTTTCCGAAACTCATAGGTAGGTTGACAAAAATATCCTTCTTTTTTCTCGACTACATTTCTAAACATTGTTTTTTGCTGTGAATTCGCAATGTTATTTCGTCCGTTGTGAAAACTTTTAGAAATGAATAAAATATGTTTCTTAATTTACACGTTGTTTGCTTCAAGTGCCTATGAAGTAAAAAAACTTTTTTCTTTTTTTGGTAGCTTATTATGTCTACTTTCCGAAAAGCTAAAAAAAGAATAATGTCAAAGAGAAAGAAATCGGACTTTTTGCCGTCTAAAGTGCCCTCGGTAAGACAAAACAGTGGGTCCGGAGACTGGGCACGAATTTGGCTCGAATGACGTAGTTAGTGGTTCCACGGATCAGTTTACACTTAGATTTTATTGATACACAGTGCCTGGACAGTGAAGTTCACTACTTCAGCTGAGATCATTGCTGCTTTTTCGTTGATAAATCGAAATTTTTGTCCGAAAAGAACGATATGTTGCCATCTGCGGACTTGGCTGAGCAGGTTTCTAGCAGAAAAGAATCGCACAACGAAATATCGTGACACTTAATGGACTGAAGTAGCTAGTTGGACCTGTCCAACCGCCGCAAGCCGAATAAGCGCTCTTTCACACAAGCGCTGGTCGACGAGGACGATCGAAGTTTGGCAAAGCAAGTTCAAATGAGAAATTCCCTATAAAAAATGAATAACTAGAATTGTTATTGTTTCCAAAAGCACATACATCGATGGGCTTTGATTTTGTGACTGGTTTCGCAGTGTCGCAATGGGCTTCGGAATTGACACGAGCGCTGCTTGCCGCGCCGGGGTTGCTTGCTTGTCGAATGTGTAAATTCAGGTTACGGTACGCCTATCCCGGCGGTTATTCGGTATTATATCGCGATTTGGTGATTTTATTACAAATAGCGATCAGTTGCTCGCTTTCATTTTGATTGTGTTCTTGTGTGGGAAAGTACAGTGGACTGACATATTTCTCCGAAGCGTGAGAGTGACATAATTAAACTTGACAACACCGCAAGATAACACTTCTTCAAACTCAAGATTAGCACTTTTTGACTTGAACGAAACCAAAATTTCCTCTTAAAGAATAAACAGAACTGCAGTTGTTGCTCTTTATGGTTCGTTAGCTCTACGGTATATTTTCAACCGTCTTTATCCGGATACGATAAATCCTGATTACAGTGCGTGTTTATCGGCAAATAATTCCGGTGAAGGCAGCCGTAAAATTTGTCCAAGATTTTGCAAGATCTCAGTGTATTGTTTAAAAGTGCATTCGCCATAGAATACTACCGGAAATGCAGACGTGAATGACAACATTCGAAGCGCGCTACTTGAAAACAAACAAGCATTTCTAACTCACTCAAGTCGAATTTACATTCCATAATTTGCTTCTTTCACAGATGCATTAGTTTGCGTCTGGCGATCGATCGTTTGGGAAGTGTTTGGGAAAGGAAACGACTGCTACCTTACGAATGATAAAACGATCTACTAACCATACAAAATTACATTTCGAGGAACGAAGTCTCATAATGAAAGAATAACACGTAATACTGTACCCAGCTGTGTAACATATAGACTTTCAATTTTAAAAGTCCTTCGTCTTGTTTATTATGGCGGGCCGGGAAACTCCTGGCGCAACTGCTAAATCTTTCTTTCGGCTAGTCAGGGCAGAATGATATAGAGACCACCATATCCTTTACAGAGGTAACTCTTTTAATAAATTTTCTCTTTGCTTCGTGACTTAATCGTTTCATTTGTGGCAAGGAAGAGCTTGTGCTGAGAACATCGATCCTTGAACTGCCGACGGAACAGAATTCGTTTCTTCTTGCGTTTTCATCAGAAGTGAACGAATAGCTTTACGATACACATGGAAATTTCGCTTACATTTACTCTGCGAAGCTTCACCAAAGGAAATAAGTGTATTTGTTGCAGTTTCGTTTGCGCAATTGCCTTAGTCTGACTTAAAAGCCGAAATATAGCTTTCGCCAGCCCTCTTTGCTCTCTTTACGCCATAATCCTGGTGTCTTTAGAACCACTAAGTACGTCATTTCCGGTGAAACCGGAGCGTTTGGCCGCGCGCGAGAAGGACCCACTTCAAATTGCGAAATCCAAACTTCAAGGCTCAAAAAATACTAGAAAAAAGCGCTTTTGATCTCTTAAACACGCATATTCGTGCTAACAAAGGCATAAACAAGCAAATTGAGCAAAATTATTTTTTACTTCATAGCACAGGCGGCCCAAGCGCACTATGTGAATTATTCATAAAGTTTTAGCGAACGTGACCCTTGCCTTTGAGCGGTGTTGTGTTACAAAGATGCGATTTATAAGGGTTTGTATGGGAACTCAACGATTTTCTTTCAAAAGGAATAATATGTAATGTTTCGCTAATAAAATCGACTAACCTTATTGCCTTGTTGTATTCTTTGTTGTTTGTCCGCTTCTCAGGCCATTTTGAAGCGTTTTCGGTGAGTTAGCGCTGGCTGGTGGTATTCCACTATAGTGGAATACCACCAGCCAGCGCTAACTCACCGAAAACGCTTCAAAATGGCCGGAGAAGCGGACAAACAACAAAGAATACAACAAGGCAATAAGGTTAGTCGATTTTATTAGCGAAACATTACATATTATTCCTTTTGAAAGAAAATCGTTGAGTTCCCATACAAACCCTTATAAATCGCATCTTTGTAACACAACACCGCTCAAAGGCAAGGGTCACGTTCGCTAAAACTTTATGAATAATTCACATAGTGCGCTTGGGCCGCCTGTGTTCATAGGCACTTTCAGTTCGAATGTTTGATCCGAATGTTCCGCAAAACGTTAAAGTGCCTATGAAGTAAAAAATAACTTTGCTCAATTTGCTTGTTTATGTCTTAGTTAGCACGAATATGCGTGTTTAAGATATCAAAAGCGCTTTTTTCTAGTATTTTTTGAGCCTCGAAGTTTGGATTTCGCAATTTGAAGTGGGCCCTTTTCGCGCGCGGCCAAACGCTCCGGTTTCACCGGAAATGACGTACTTAGTGGTTCTAAAGACACCATGATTATGGCGTAAAGAGAGCAAAGAGGGCTGGCGAAAGCTATATTTCGGCTTTTGAGTCAAACAAAGGCAATTGCACAAACGAAACTGCATCAAATACACTTATTTCCTTTAATTTGGTGAAGCTTCGCAGAGTAAATGGAAGCGAAATTTCAATGTGTATAGTAAAGCTATTCGTTCTGATGAAAACGCAAGAAGAAACGAATTCTGTTCCGTCGGCAGTTCGAGGATCGCTGTTCTCAGCAAAAGCTCTTCCTTGCCACAAATGAAACGATAAAGTCATGAAGCGAAGAGGAAATTTATCAAAAGAGTTATCTCTGTAAAGGATATGGTGGTCTCTCTATATCATTCTGCCCTGACTAGCCGAAGAAAGATTTAGCAGTCACGCCAGGAGTTTACAATATGTTACACAGCTGGGTTCAGTATACGTGTTATTCTTTTATTATGAGACTTTGTTCCTCAAAATTTAATTTGTATGGTTAGTAGATCGTGTTATCATTCGTAAGGTATCAGTCGTTTCCTTTCCCAAACACTTGAAACGATCGATCGCCAGACGCAAACGAATGCATCTGTGAAAGAAGCAAAAATATGGAATGTAAATTCGACTTGAGTGCCGGTTAGAAATGCTTGTTTGTTTTCAAGTAGCGCGCTTCGAATGTTGTCATTCACGTCTGCATTTCCGGTAGTATTCTATGGCGAATGCACTTTTAAACAATACACTGAGATCTTGCAAAATCTTGGACAAATTTTACGGCTCCCTTCGCCGGAATTATTTGCTGATAAACACGCACTGTAATTTAAATCAGGATTTATCGTATCCGGATAAAGAAGTCGACGGTTGAAAATATACCGTAGAGCTAACGAACCATTAAGAGCCAACAACTGCAGTTCTGTTTATTCTTGAAGAGGAAATTTTTGGTTTCGTTCAAGTCAAAAAGTGCTAATCTTGAGTTTGAAGAAGTGTTATCTTGCCGTGTTGTCAAGTTTAATTATGTCACTCTCACGCTTCGGAGAAATATGTCAGTCCACTGTACTTTCCCACACAAGAACACAATCAAAATGAAAGCGAGCAACTGATCGCTACTTGTATTAAAATCACCAAATCGTTATATAATACCGTACCGTACCGTAACCTGAATTTACACATTCGACAAGCAAGAGAAGCAAGCAACCTCGGCGCGGCAAGCAGCGCTCGTGTCAATTCCGAAGCACATTGCGACACTGCGAAACCACTCACAAAATCAAAGCCCGTCGATGTATGTGCTTTTGGAAACAATAAAAATTCTAGTTATTAATTTTTTATAGGGAATTTCTCATTTGAATCTGCTTCGCCGAACTTCGATCGTCCTCGTCGACCAGCGCTTTGTGTGAAAGAGCGCTTGATCGGCTTGCGGCGGTTGGACAGGTCCAACTAGCTACTTCAGTCCATTTAGTGTCACGATATTTCGTTGTGCGATTCATTTCTGCTAGGAACCCGCTCTGCTAAGTTCGCAGATGGCAACATATCGTTCTTGTCGGACAAGATTTCGATTTATCAACGAAAAAGCAGCAACAATCTCAGGTGAAGTAGTGAACTTCACTGTGTATCAACAAAATCTAAGTGTAAACTGATCCGTGGAACCACTAACTACGTCATTCGAGCCAAATTCGTGTCCAGTCTCCGGACCCACTGTTTTGTCTTACCGAGGGCACTTTAGGCGGCAAAAAGTCCGATTTCTCTCTCTTTGACATTATTCTTTTTTTAACTTTTCGGAAAGTAGACATAATAAGCTACCTAAAAAAGCAAAAAAGTGTTTTACTTCATAGGCACTTTAAAATACTGGAAAATATTTCGCTCTGTTTCAATAAAGACGTCCAGAACCGCAATCTTTCAGAAAGAAGAGACAAGAATAAGAAAACAATAATTATATTTGTCACTCCCGAACGCATACTTCGCCGTGCATAACTTGCAATTGTTGGATGACATGAACCGTCCCGACATGAACTGGCGAAAAGTAAAGTTTATCCCAACACAAATTAAATTTAGTCAAATTTAACTTTTTTTACACAGCAGAGGAATTTAAAACTTTTTATGAGACGTATGGTCTTTGGTTTTTAGTCTTCTGCGTTTGTAAACCGGTTGAAACTGAACGGTTTACAGATCTTTTCAGAAAAATAATTTTTCGAAGGCAGACACGGCAGACAATGTAGCGCCGCATTGTTGAACGGTTGCTATAAAATAAGCTAAAAGATAAAAGTTTGCGCCTTTTATTTTCATGCTGTTTTATTGCAACGGTCAGCGAAGCGAAGCCCTTTTTGATAAATTTCCCGCAGAAGGGTTTAATCGG
This sequence comes from Oculina patagonica, assembly GCF_052425735.1. Taxonomy (NCBI): domain Eukaryota; kingdom Metazoa; phylum Cnidaria; class Anthozoa; order Scleractinia; family Oculinidae; genus Oculina; species Oculina patagonica. Next base: position 31,913,922 of record NC_135765.1, on the reverse strand, counting down.
CACCAGTTATAGAGAGTTGACGCCGCGGAATAAAACAAATAAAATTTATTTATCATCAGAACTTGTTGCGTGCGTGCGAAATACATGGGATCGAATGTCCTTTGAAACGCAGACATAAACGTCGCAAAATTACAGGAGTACTCCGTGTATTTGTTCAGTTTCTGCTCCAAATTCAAACCGAAATTAATGATGTAAGTGGATTCAAAATACGCTGTAGAGAATTTTAAAAGCTGGCTCAACAGTTCCGTGAATGATTCTAAATGCTCGGTGATTTCGTTGAATATCGAATGCCGTGATTGTTAATTTTATCGAATGTTTCAAAACGTGTTGACAATGTTTTGAAAAATTATTTATAAATGGAATTGCAACGCTTTTTGATTCCGTTGAAAAACATTGCTTGTGTTTTCAAAACACATCGAAATGTTCTTCTCTGCAACAACCGAATTCGCGGGAAAAAACATGTTGATTACGATCTCCCGTGCTGTGATTGGTCACATAAGAAACAAAGGGAAAGGAATGTTGTTCGAATGTGAGCAGCCGTTAGTGGGGAGGAATTTTGCGTGACGACACTAAGAACGGCTGCGAGGGAGACTAAATTTCTACATGCATAAATTTATTTATCGGCAAATCACTTGTGTGATCGCTGATGCGAAACGTTGTCTTGCACTTCAAGCTACTTGAACCTTCCTTGACCAGTTCTAAAATCATCTAGTTCAGAAATCGCTGACTTTCGAGCAACATGTCTTGTTTCTCCTCTACCAAACTTGGAAAGTTCAGTCGGGCCGAAGTTAGGAACTTTGTATCGAAGTTCGCAATTATATTCGCAAAACTCGCAACGTAATTGACAACTTCATAACAAAGTTTCCAATTTCCCAACAAACTTCGCAAAACGGGCGGCAAAAGTAAACTATAAAAATCAACTGTAAAACATCTCGTTCAAACATTTAATGAACCGGTACAAGTATTAACTTTGCTGTTAAAAGCAACTACGATCGATAGCAAAAACAGACTAAGAGCGTGCCCTTCCGTGACAATTTGATAACTCAATTAGTTCTTGTTTGTTGAATAGAATTTACGTTGTGAATGAACGAAAATCTTTGTTGAACAGTTCTGACAGGAAACAATTACTCCAGGTGTAGTGCGCTTTAAAGAACTTTCCCGAAGAAAGTGGTTTTTGATTTGATTCGTTTATTACTTCGTTTATTATAGTACTTTTCGTTCAATGTCTATATGGAGACGTGGCTTTTTTCTAGAAAAACAAGGGTATCGTGTTACGTTCGTTTTAAAAAAACAAAGGTGTCATGTTACAAAAGTGAGAAAAACAACAATATCATGTTACAGTGTTTGGCAAAAAGCCAAAAGTATTCCGTAACAAACAAAAGAAAGGAAATGGTTACTAGAAAGCTAGCAACAAAATAACCGCTTTAAACAGAATAAGAACGTGCCGTTTTGTGACATTTTGATAATTGAATTAGTTTTTGTTTTTTCAGTTAATGATGAAAATTTACGTATTGAATGAAACAGTTCTGATGTATCAAAATGCACGTAAAAATTATTTTGTTTGCAAGCAAATTTTGTGCAAAAAGTGACTCCGTGGGCTGCCATACACAAATAGCTCAACTCTTGGCATAAACCATCCCAACAGGACAATCACCCAGTTTCACCCCAAGCCACCCCATAAATTGAAAAAATAACTCCTGCACGCTTAGCGTGCCTATGTTTATTGAAGCGAAAACCAGTGGGCGAAAACAATGTAAATACTCGACGACAATCTTGCAGCCATACCCTGCCTAGGACAGGTTCAGGCCCTGGTTATAGGACAGAGGAGCTTGAAATTATATACACCCTGTTCAGGGCTGGAGGAGTCAAAAACCATACCCTATCCAGTCCAGTTAATGCGGGGTCATTTGAGGCGAGTGTTTGATTCTGTTCGGTGTAGTTTCCCCTAAGAAACTACACCGAACAGTGACTGAATCAAAAGGAGCACACAGAAGACGCAAAAACAACCGTCAAGTAAGTTAAGTTTATTTCAACATTCATGGCTGTATTTAGCATTTTGAGACTGAAGTGAAATTCCCATACAAAGTCTACAATATTGGCGGCTACATAAAGTATTCACACAACACGCTTGGGGAGCCCGTGGTTCAGATATCGCAAAAATTAGTATTAGCAGTTCCCATGGTGTAATAATTAAGCCTCAAATCTGTTTAACAAATGGTCATATTTGTTGAGGAATAACACGCTGTCTCAAGGGTAGGGATTCCGAAATAAAATGGCTGTGACTGAAGAATTTGTTGTTGTTGTTGTTTGTTTGTTTGTTACCTACAAAAGATACATTAGGCCAAGAAGAACAAAAATGATTAGACAAAAGATTGGGTTAGGTGTTAATTTTTCGGCCGTAAAGCATTGCACACAAGGCCTCTTGAATTTAGGCCCGGGGGGGGGCTAAATTCAATTTAATTTCGGTTTTTTGGTCTCGCTTATGGTGTTCTGGGCAAAACGCCAATATATGCCATGTCGTTTAGGGTTCTACACGAAGAAATATGCAAATATAAATTCCATTCTTAGTTTTTTGGTATCTTTTAGGGGTCAAAAAAGCTTGAGCCACACCCAGATTGGTCTCTTTTAGGGGTTCTTTTCAAATTTTCCGACGAGCATCCCCGTCCGTTTCATATAGGAGTCCCCCCCCCGGGAATTTAGGACGCTTCACAATGCGGATAAATTTTAAATAACACTTTATTTAGTATGCCATGGGTACACATGCATAGGAAGATAACTTAACAGTGTTTAAATGACATTTTCACTTTTAAAAACACTTTATTTACCATGACATGCATACACGTGCATGGGAACCGAAGATAACTTTACAGACTGAACATTTACAAGTTGGCGCATACAAGAACACAGTCGGGGGAATAAGTGCCAGTTTTGGCAAATCTTCGTGGAAGCAATCGAAGTATTTCCGAACTATTTAATCCAATCAGAAACCAACGCGAGCGCTCACGAGTACCTCGAAAGCAATCGCGCGTACAAATACGTCATGTTGCTTAGCAACTCCTGGCGCGAAAACCGCGGGCTCAGTCACTTCTCGGAGAAGTGATATCGCCATCAACTGGCACTTATTCCCCGACTAAAAAGTACTAGAGTAGACAATAAGTGAATGGGTAGGGTTTGAGAACATGCAACTCGAGCGGCCTTCGTTTTTGCGTTTTGTTTTTCTTTTAAAGAACCAACACGTTTTCTCCATCCTGGCCTTGTGTTATGGTCACGTCCCCGTGTTGACCTTCTTGTTGTTTTGACATACAGTTTCGCTTACACTCCAACAATTTGGCGAGATCCTAAGAAAACGAAATAAGGCAATTATTAAATAAAATAAAACAAGGTGTTTGCAAGGTGTTTAGCACTGCTGTGCTAATTGTGAACACTACATAGACAAGCAGATATTGCAAATAAACCTGTTGAAAAATAAGGCTGGCCAGTTGGCTATAAAATGTTTATAGTCCAGGAAAGTTAACGGGATTAGGTACCATGTGGTCAAAATGCTTGCAACAGAATTTCTATCTTCAGGGACGTTTTCTTTAAGGACTCCAAATAAACATATTAAAAGTCAACAAAAATCAACCTAGGGGAAATACGAAAAAAAGCAAGTATTTTACCTCCGTAATTTTTCCCTTTAGACGCCATGTTTTTATGCAAATTAGCCTTATCACAGATACGCTTTGCAACAAAACTCCATTTTATGTGGCATTTATCAACTAACTTTTTTAGTAAAGTGTGTTTAAAGGGCGAAATAAGGCTTTGGTTTGCTCATCGAACATTCTCGAAATGAAATATTACTTTCACTAAAATGTTACGAAGTTTTAATGTGTTTAGCTGAACAGGGCACTTTGATATTACAACTGCAAAGTACAGTGTATAAGGACAGTCTTTAAATCGCGTTCTTAGAGAGAACAAAATATGTAAGCACCCGGAAAGATTGAGTTCTCTCCAGTTTCGCGTTAAAACTGACGATAGAGTAAAAGGTCGACATCAGTTCCTTAATACCTTATTATAGGAAATTAACGATACATGTTATTAACACGAATTTCAAAAATTCGCGTTAATTTTATTGATGTTAACTTTTTTACTATAAGGATTTAACCAGAACTTTTCTTGAATTCGCGTTAATTTTATTACGCGTAAATTTTGTTCGCGTTGTTAAAATGCTTCGTTATATTCCGATAATAAGGTAGTTCCAGCCCAGTCCATCAGATTTGAAGTTTTCGACAGTGGACACGCCTTATAGTTCTGTCGCGCCAGTAAGCTGCAACGTGTCGTCTACTCATTCAAGTAATTTATTACGATAAACAAAACAAACATTGGATAACATGCTGTCTGATGGTAGTATCGATGAAGAGCCAAGGGCTACATTAGAGGATGTTGATTCAAGAATTAAAAAAGAGAAGAAAAGAAATGAAGCTAGCCGTACAGGGCGCCTTTGGCTTCAGTACATGAAAATGGTGAATGTACTGAAGCGTTTTCTAAGAGCAAAAAGGACGGGAGACTGGAATCTCCATTTGTCTTCATTGCAAGAGATCTTTACTTATTTTGCGGCAGCTGGGCATGCCGTTTTTATTCTATTAACCGCCCTGGGCGCTTATTATTTTTTTGGATCTTGAGAGGGAGCGCTTATTCGAGGCTGGGCGCTTATTAAATTTTCACCATTTTTAACAAACTGTAGTAAGTTTATTTTGCAACAAAATAATAAATAATAACAACACGAGAAGATATATCAAAGCAGAATTTTAACTGTTCGTTGAAAGTTTCTATAAAATACTAAGAAAACTCGGTCTTCTAGGGGTCTCTTAGTAGTACTTAGTCAATCAATACTCCTACAGGTGTCCTAGGCCTCTTGCGCACTTCAGTTTTTTCTTGGAGGTAGGGGTGGGCGCTTATTCGAGGTGGGTGCTTATTCGAGTTCGGGCGCTTAATCGAATAAATGCGGTAATTTGTATACCAAAACGATCTACGTGTACCTTAAGCAAATGGTTGCACTGCAAACTGACCATCCAGATATCTATTTTCATTCTTGGAATGGTCTGCATGTTGTTCGCCGCACTGATGAATTTTGGGATGGTCTTTCAACTAATTTGATAACTGAAGAAACGCTGATGCGCAGCATAAAATCAACTGGCGGCCTTACAAGAGAAAGAGGAATGATTGAGCTGCAAAGATTAGTGTGGGTCAAGTCTATGCCTGTCTGTTGCGACGTGAACAGGTCTATGCAAGATTTTACCGGCGTCGCTTACAACACTAGCGAGCAACACTAGCGAGCAACACTCGACAGAAGAAAGACTGCAAGGATACAGAGAAACTAGCCTGCTTTCTACGGATAAGGAACCCCTTTTCCAAGCGCGATACCTGACTAAGAAGCATAGTATCAGGAGTTGTAGCACAGGAATCTGTAAATGTTGGAATGATCATGCTGGACGATCCTTAACCCTTTGCGTACCAAGTGGCCATATATGGCCACATAAATACAGGCTCCATTCGGGCGACCTTAGAGGAAGGATTTAAGGGGCTGGGAACTAATGCTACATTTTAGTGTAGACTACACAAAGTAGTTTTCAGTTTTCTCGAGGGCTTGTTTTTACACAAATGTCGAAGGTTTTTGTCATTCAAATGTTTGAACGAGGTGATTTAAAAATGGCGGCTCATCACGATGGCACTACACTAGATTTTGACGCTCAAAACAATCTTAAAATTCAATTTATCGACGAAGAAGATTTGCCACTCGAACATCGAGCATCTCTGATCACAAGTTTTATCCTGGTGCATCGGAATCGAGCTCCAAGGATTCGAGTGAAGAGTTCGAGGAGAAAGAACACACTACTCAGAATGAAGTGGAATTTGTTGAAGTAGAATGGTCAACAAAGGTCGAACGAAGAGTAGATATTGACTTCAGTGAAGGACATGGAATAAATGTCAACACAAGAAACCTGAAATCGTGTTTGGATTTATTTGAGCTCTGTTTTTAGACAGCAGGTATGGCAGTCGTGATCAGATGCTAGTTAGGCAATTATAATTCTGACTAAAATCCTTCCAAGGGAGGTGTTTTGTCCTCAGTAATATGTCTTATCCCTTAAAACATTGTTTAAAGTTGATAAGGATTTGAAATAAGAAGGCAAAAGTTGCATTTTTAGGCGAGGACGTTAGTCTCGAGCCTTATGTTATGAAGCGATAAATCGGTTGGGTTTACAACGGGCGATGGGCGATGGGCGATGTGATGATTCGAACCGAGGGGGATTGGTAACTAAGAATATGGCTTGAGATTTGTTTTCCTCCGCCATCTTGGTTATTCGAGACTTTTTCGCAGCCAGAAGCCTTGACTCGAAGTAAGATTAGTAGCTGATATTTTTTTGCGCTCACTTACAAACATATTGAGATATCATAGTACACAAAAACCTTATCGACACACCGAACTAAATTGTGGTTTACGAGCTGGGAGTCAGCTGGCGAGTGCTGTTTCGGCAGACCTTTGCCTTTCAAGACTGAAGTTGAACTGGATATAAAGCATTGAAAGCAATATAAGCACGGCTAATTAAACATCAGGATTGATATACTTGTGTTCTGAACTACTGGCGACATTGTAACCTGAGCTTTAACTGAAGAGGAGAAGTGCAGAAGAATATATTGCCACAACTGCTGAGGTGAGCTATCAAAAACTTATATCAGTTTGCTTGTACATGTACTTTATTGAATAACATAATGGACAAAGTATTTATGGAATCGAAATAACGATTTTAAAAGGCTAAATATCTGCTAGATGTTGTTATATTTAATTTGCTGGAATTTATAGATTACTAAGCATTGAGAGAGCTTCATTCGCGATCCCTTCTGTCAACAGAACGTTTTCGTATACTACTAGGTCAGATTTCAACATTGATTTTAATAATGGTGTGCAAAGCAGCAGTAAATATAAACAAGTGATTGTAAAATATGGATACAAACAAACTTATTTCAGGCTTTACCACTGATAACAGAACTACAATTGATCACATTTATACAAATCTAAATAAATCAAGAGTCCAAACTGGTGTTCTCAAGACACACTAAAGTGACCTTAAAGCTGGGTGGTTTAATATAATAGCAACCAAAAAAGAGTATATACATTTTTGTAGACCATAATAACTAGTAAATGATTTAAGAAGCATAGTGTACATGTAGAAAGATGTGTTTCAGAAAAAAGAAAAATTTAAGTAACTACTTATGTTGCAATAAATTGTTGTAGTTAATCAGTCTTAGTGTCTAGACAAATATGTGTAAAACAGTTATTAAATTTTTAACAATTGATTCTTTCTTTTATTATGTTTACAGAACAGAATTAAAAAACAACAGAAAACATCCAAAATACAGTTTTCAAAGAATCCACTGACAGCTGTGTTTTGTCCTAATTGCTTCAATATGTTTAATCTGCACTTTGTCAAGAAGCAGCATGAATGTGTGAATGTGGCTATTGCATTGGAACTGCTTTGACTGGAACTGGTTATTGGCCTCTATTCTGCCTCTATGCAATATATAGAAAGCCCAATCCTCACTATGAATGGCAGATATATTTAAACAAAACACAGCGAAAACCATGTAGCAATAACACCTAAGTTAAAAAAATAAACTGTGTAAAACATCTCTGGATTTGCTACTGAAAGATCCTTCAATTCAAATTCATTACTGGCAAACCACTGTATCAACTCTACTTCCTAGACTCCACATGTACTGTATCAAGATGTTGGACTTATTGGACTTACTTGCATCACAAATTGTACAGAAAGTGCAAACAACTTTCAGCCCCATTTAAATTTAACAAGAGTAAATCAAGATGCTATATCAACTTTACTTCCTGGAAACTTGTACTTCCTTGCACTGCGTGTTTTACCTCTAAATGATATTAAGTTTTTGGACTTACTGCACAAAATTTACATACAGATTGTACAGTCAGTGCAGACAACTTTAAGCCACATTTAAACAAGAGGCAATCTAGATACATTATTTCAAGACATTTAATTTTTGCCAAAGATGTGGAAGTTTCCTCGCTGTCTAGTAAAGTTACAAAATATGTTGCCTTCCATTGTGAAAAGTCGTGATAAAAGACATCTTATTAGAGTTGTACGAATTAAATCGTGCCAATTTTGTGATCAAAGCAGCTTACAATTTGCCTTTTATTAATTACAGTAACATTGGTTAGAAACTAACCTTTCCTTGGAATGCACAACTAAAAACACCACTGGAAACAAAGTACTGAATTTTAAAATTTTATTTACCTGACAAACTCATTTCCCCCCTTTTTTAGCAAATGTCTCAGTGTCTCAACTTTCGACTAACAGTGAGGAGCCCAAAAGGGTGACCACTTTTAATGTACTAACAATTTTCCTTGCACGAAAGAATGTGAATTAATTAAAAGTGGTCACACATTTGGGCTCCTTGCTGTAAATCACACATCTTTTGGACTCGCATTTTCACTCAATAGACATTTTTGGCTTTGTCAGTGTAAATTGCCCATTTAAAAATCACATGATGCTCCCCAGAGAACTTGTTTTTAACTATCTGAATACCAAGAGAATTTTTCTGAATTTGAAAGGAGTGATTCTCAAGAGTGATGTCACAGTCTGAAATAGGACAACAAAAAAACGAAGCCCGAAAGGTCTCTTCTCAGTTCTTTGTCTGGAATTTTTAACATACTGTCTTGCTTTACTGGAACGTCCTCGCCTTAGTATGCATTGCATACCGGTTATTTTATTTTGAGCTGGGGATTTCATAGGCTCAGTTTCCAGCCGTGGGGGTTTCGGTGCGCCCGCGATCCTCTCCCCAACCACGGCTGGGCGCACGGGGTGTCCCTTTGTTAGAATTGGCCAATCAGGTAGAAGCCCCGCGAAATTTGAGGGGCATAAATTTTGAGATAAATATTTCAAAATGGCGGACGCGTCGAGGTTTGACAGAAAATTCGAAGATGCCTGTGCAAACGCTCTTCAGAAGTTCGGTTTTGATAATTTCAAAGAGAAACAGATTCTTGCTATGAAGGAGTTGATGTTAGGGCGAGATGTCTTTGTCAATCTGCCAACAGGCTCAGGAAAATCGCTGATTTTTCAAGCTTTTCCACTGGTCTTCGATTACATGAGAGGAAATGAAGATGCTCAGGTAATTGTTGTGGTCATTTCTCCACTTCTTTCTTTGATGAAAGATCAAGTTAACTATCTGATAAGTAAAGGTGTGAAGGCTGCTTTCCTAGGAGAAGGACAGGACGATGAATCGGTGAAGAACGGTATTGAGAAAGGTCTCTATCAAATTGTCTATGGCTCGCCAGAAACTTTTCTTGCTACCAATCGCTGGCGTAAAACTCTATCAAACACAGTGTATCGACAAAGGCTATGTTTGATAGCCGTAGATGAGGCGCACTGTATATCCCATTGGGGATTTTCTGCCAAGAAAGGAGAAACAGCGTTTCGAATTTGGTTCAGAAGAATCAACGAACTTCGATCTCTCGTTGGATCCGTTCCACTCGTAGCTTTAACAGCAACAGCAACGATTCAAGACGACCCGGAGTCAGATTATCAAGACACTTGAAATGGAAAATGTTGCCGTCTTTTCTGAAAATCCAAATCGGAAAAACATTGCCTATGGTGTACAAGTGACCGGCGATGACCCACTTACAACGTTTAGTTCACTCATTCAAGAGATCAAAGAGAAAGGGCGAAGTTGTGGCAGGGTTATAATTTATTGCCCAAAAATTAAAGTCGTTTCTACTCTGTATGGCATTTTTAAAGCTGAGCTAGGAGTTGACATGTATGTAGACAGAGGGACTTGTAACCTGCGAGAACGTTTGGTGGAAATGTACCATTCTCGAATTGACGATGAAAACAAAGATGAAATTTTAAAATCTTTTTCGAGTGAAACTGGTTGCATTCGTGTGCTAATTGCAACAATCGCCTACGGAATGGGAATAGACTGCAAGGGTGTAAAAGATGTAATACATTATGGGCCTCCTCAAAATCTCGAAAGATATCTCCAAGAAAGTGGGAGGGCAGGGAGAAGCGCAGAAGCAAATTGCAGGGCAGTGATTCTGTATTCAAATGTTATGTTGCAAAGTTGTGACGAAAGCATCATGGCATATGTTAGAAACAACTCCATTTGTAGGCGTAAACTACTGCTCGAACACTTTGACTATGATTTGTATGAACTGGAACGATACAATCATGCACATCAATGTTGTGACATTTGCAAAAGCAGATGTAAATGTGATGTAAACACTTGCAGTTTTGTCTATTTTGATAATACACTTCCACAGCACAGCACCGAAAAACCACCAGAGAGGCTTATAACAAGTGGTGAAAAGGAAAAACTCGTTGCAAAACTGGAGTATTTAAAGAGAGCATTAAATAGTTCATTTCTCGAAATGGCACTCAAGCACAATGTTCCACTTTTAACACCAATCGATTTATTGTCTGGTTTTGGGGATTGTCAGATGGCTCAAGTTGTGGACCATGCATCAAAAATTTTCACCTTGACCAATGTCTATGAATATGTAGACATCTGGCATCATGATGTTGCCACAGAAATATTGTATGTACTTAACTTGGTATTTGGGGACTGTGATCATGACTTTGATGAAAATGATGAGCAACTACTGGATTCCTCATTTATAGTACCAGACATTGATTTGTGGTGTGGTGATGATCTTGACTTTGCACCAAGTGACTTTCTTACTGCAGAAGACATGCACACTTACCCAGAAGAGCAGAAGTCTTTCTAAGGTACACTGTTTGTTCAACTGTAATAAATATATTCCCATGTCAATTATGTTGTGACTTACACCTGGTCATTATAAGAAGTATATTTTAATCCCTCTATTTACTATTAACAATAACTCTAATGTTACCAACCATTGTCCTCGAAGTCTGGTCTCCTAAAATCAACAGCTATTCTTAAAATTTCAATGCATGTATTACATATACAGTACCTTCAGTTCTATCTTAGGTAAAATTAACCCTTTACTAACCCCCATACACTGTAGTCAACATTTTCATAAAAACGAGCCATGGTATATTGCAATTCCTGAGTTTTGATTGGTTCACAGGCGAATGGTCACAATTATGGTAGATGTACGTATCAGCGAGAACAGCCGGGAGCTCCGAAATTATAATTTGTTGGGTGTTTTTGATAAAACAATTATTCCATTGGTGCTTGTGGGATACTAGATAGTTTTAGCCACCCCGGAGCTATGCCCCTTGTTTGCTATTTACCACCTCATATCCAACAGAATAATGGTTGTGGAAATTTGTTTAAAATTCAAGCAAGTAATTTTTATTTCTCTTTGGCAATTACTTTTATTCACACAATCTCATAAATATGTATTAATACAGTGGAGAGAAATTTGATCTTGATCACTCTATGGCTGAAACTTCAAAGAGTTAAGTTGGTCTTGGTAACAGTCACTCTTTAATTTCTGGTGTGTCCCACAGCTGAAGAAATGACCTTAAGTTTCTGAATTTTATTCTACACCATTTGGGCTGGTTCATATTACAGTGGTGCACATATTTTCTAGTTTTGATAACCTAAACCTAGTGAGCTGCTAATTCAATGCATGATCAATGAGAGAATATTACAGACAGTTAAAAGTATTGTAGGGCTTAAGAATCTACATGTATCTAGGTCTTCTGCCTTCAACAATATTCTTTTTGTGGTCATTGATCCATTTAAATAGGGAACTGGTATCCAAAAACTGTAAATAGTCACGAGGACAGTTGTGAAACAGCTTTAGAGGTTCTCTGTCAAGCTTCCTTGTGAAGACATCTTCTGTGACCAGTGCATCAACAATAGTCATTAGATCTCCATGCATGTTTTTCTTTGTATGTTCTGCTGAGTTTTTGGGGACATGCATTTCACAGTCGAGCTTCTCAAGCAAATTAAGTATAAGAAAGAATGCTCTGCAAATTCTGTTAACACTTGTTTCATTTACATTCGCTCCTAAGGCCCTTAGGAGTTCAGTGACAGAATGGTTGTCATGCTCGAGATTAAGATCTAGGAAAACATTATTCCCTTCCCCTCCTTTAGTGTTAACAGTACGGTTCCATGTGAGACGCTCTGCTTCTCGTGGGGTTGACAAGGCAAAAACCTGAAACAAATGATAGAGAGACTCAAGAGCATATTTTACGCTTCCTGAACCATCCTGTCGAAAATGTAACAAGAAAAACTTGATACATCTCAAAATCCGAACTCCATCTCCTTCTCTTCCAGCATCTATGAAATTGCGAAGTAGTAAAGCCATGTTCATTATGCTGCAGTGGTAGTTAAGAACATCATCTTGAACAACTCCATTTTGATCCATTTGGTCAGGAAGTGTTCTTGCTAACTGTGGTACTTCTTTGATTTCTGGAGGAGGGTCATGAGCCAGCTCGTGTTGCCTTCTGCTGCGTCCATCATATCTAAAAGATGCTTGGCACCCGCTAAATCTGCATGGATATCTTCCATCAAGATTCACCACTTGATTGGCTTCATGGTCTTCCCATTCCTGTAGCAAATCAATATTACTGAAGTGCGTTTTGTACAATTCAATGTCAACAATGTATGTACAAATAAACTTCAGCACAGTCGTTTGCAAATACTTTAGCTTGACTGGCTTAATTCTCTCTTTCATGCTCTCACTGAAGCCATTCTCTGTTGGCTTGTCGTTAACATTTTTCATTCCAAAGAATTTTAATCCAGCAGCAATAATTTGAGCATCCAATACTAAATTCAGGAATCTCTTGCATGGTGCAGGCTTGTGTTCAGCATCTGTAACAACATCACGCCAATTAACAAGATTGCGCAGGGCAAATAATGAGGTTCTGTCACATGCTGATGATCCACTATAAACTCTTCCAAATATAAGCTGTTTGATAAATAAATACAAATAATATATTAATATATTTTGTTACATTACCCCAATTACTGTACCATCCTTTCAATCAATCAACTCTAATAAAAGAGAGTAATGGCAAGCAGTAAAAACTGATAAACTAGTGGCCCAGCTCGAATTACAAACTACTACCAATTATTAATATATACAATATAAAAATCTTGTTGTGATGCTGGTGACTTATTTTATGTTAATAACAAAATCTGATTAGATGGTCTTTGCTTTACAGATATTGCGGCCATGCACCATGCCACTCAAGACAAGGCAAATAACTGACAATAGTTGCAGCTTCTGGATCAGATTAAACAGTAACCAAGTTGAAGTCTTGTTATTAAATAGATTGCCATTAAATACGTAGTGTTTGAAAACCTTGAAAAAAATGTATACAATTTCTCCTGCCATCTATTTTCACAGCCCATTATATAAGAGTAACTTGAACTTGAACTTTATTCGTTTTTACAGTATTTTCTCAGCGTATTAGCATATGTTTGCTAGGGGCCTAGTCAGCCCCCTCAGCTCCGAGGGTAAATAAATTTTATTGATTGATTGAGTAGCAGCTTTGGTGATAGTATTTCTAGCTCCCTCTTTCAAAGAACCCTGTATCTGCTCCGAAGGTCAAGGTTGTGTGACCTATTGCTATAGGTCAACATTGTGTTTTGAAAATACAGTCCAAAAAAGGTTGGATTCTTACCGCCAAGAATTTATTCTCAAGGTGCCAGTCAGCCAACTGAAAGAACAAGCCTTCCAACCGCCCTCTTTTTGAGTAGGCATTACTGACTGAGAACTGGCCTTCTAACCCACGCTCCAGTGTGAGCTGGTCCCCTACAACTGGTACTCTGTCAAATATTTCCACTCCATTGTCATTTGTGTGTGGCACCCACTCATGAAGAATTCTTAGAATATCTATCATATCCTCTCCGAGGTTTTCGTTCTTGAATAGCATTCCAAGATGTACCTGCAGATGAATGGATGCTCTATTTTATTAGTTCTCAAATTTTAAAATTCAGCTGAAAAGAAATCAACAGACCTAATATTTTAAATGAGAAATGTTATTATTAATGTAATTCAAGTAATTATTTATTGTGTAAACTATTTCCCTTGCGAACCAACCCCCCCCCCCCCCGGTTCCAACATCCCTGAGCAGTTGCTATTAATAAGAGTCTGCCAGAGTTTGAGTGCACAAGTTAAAAGGGTCTATTTGAGCAGTTTTCACTTGAGTGTCAAAAGTAATTTGTGTTAGCTTTGGTTTTCTGTTACAGTCAACTCTCTCTAAGGCAGAACCTGTCAGGACCAGCTCCAACTGTGTTTCTTAGAGAGGTGTCTGTCTTATAGGGAGTTAAGTTACAGTAAGACAACTGAGTAACAGTAGGGACAGGACTGACACTAGCTGTCCATCTTACAGAGGTGTCAGTCTTATAGTGGTGTCTGTTTAGAGAGAGTTGACTGTACTACGCTAAGTGATTGATTTAATAATCTTGCAGCACTTTCTCTGAAGGTTAGAACAAAAACAGTCAGAACCAAAACCAATCATGTCCCTCGTGCAAGTTTCCCTGCCCTTCATCCCAGCTACATGTAGTTGCTTTAAGATCTGATTAGTTCACTGGATTGTCTGTGTCTTGTGATTGGCCAGAGTAATTACTTTGCTTTTAGTTTTACGGCACTCAATTGAAAACTGCTCTATTTCGAGTCTAATAACATCCTACAGAGTCTTTAATTATCAGGGCAAGGAAAAGGGTGCAATTTGAGAAGAGGGGGATGTTTTGAAAGTGTACATGCTGTGATTTGAGTTTACATATACCCTTGGTACAATCTGGTATGTTGTTGGTATGTACCAAAGGTAAAATTGAACTGCAACATTCATATCAATTCACAAAAGGAAATAATATGAAAATTAAATGAATATTGTATACCGTACCTTGTTTGTTGCCTTTTTCATTTCCTCAGAATACTTGTGCTTGATATGGTTTGGCACAATGTCTTTGAAAATGTCAAATGAAGAAAAGTTTTCCACAAAAACTCGTGAAACCAGGATAACAAAGTCATCCATTATCTTTTTGTGGTCCTCCAGTAAAGGCAGTATGGCTCTGTTTGGAACATCTTGAATATCTGCAAGTGGCTTTTCATCAGAAAGTTCAACTGGATTGACCCTGTCAAACACTGCATTATGGTTGCACCAGTGGTGATCTTTATTCTGATTTTCAGATGTCATTTCAGAAGCTTCAATCCTTATGTCAAGGTTGTCTAAAACAATACTGAAACTTGAAGGCCTACTTTGTGCCAGCTCATCCAATTTGTCTTTCACATTTTGCAGTGTCAGTCTAGACTCATTGAGGTCTCCCACCAAGTCTGCATTTGAAGTTATGTCATTGCTTGCCTTGATTGTCTTCTCCAATTCAGTTATCCTTGTGTTTAACTCTTTCTCCTGATGCTTGAGCTCAATTTCTTTTTTCAAGTAATCTGACACCTCTTCTTTCTTTTGGATTAACTTGATGCTATAATCTTCACCAACTTTGTCTAGTGCAGTGTTAATGCTTTTTGGTGACATTGTGAGGCCCAAATGATTAAGTCTGATAAAACCCTATAGTAGAGACAAGTATTTTATGTTACCTTCATTAATCTGAAAATAAATACTGTATTTATTCGATTAAGCGCCCAACCTCGAATAAGCGCCCACCTCGAATAAGCGCTCACTCTCAAGGTCCAAAAGTTAATAAGCGCCCAGGGCGCTTAATCGAATAAATACGGTATACCTAAATAAAGAGATGTTGCTGTGCTATATCTATCACACATAGAGGGATCTGATGTTCACTATATCAATGGTTAGTTAACTTATTAATGGTGGCTAATCAAATACAAAAGGAGCATTGACAACCATGACAGTGCATAAAAATGTTTGTGAGGATGTAATCCTTTTTATCAATAATTTATTTAAATATCAAGTGCTTACCTTCTTTGTTATTCCTGCAGCTTTTAACATCAGGCTCATGACATAAGGAATTAAGCTCATAGCAGGGTCTCGAAGTTTTAACAAAATTCCAGCTGCAAGGCAGATCCCAGGGTACCTAGCTGCATCTGATTGACCTTGCATAAATTTTGGAATTGCAGCTGCCTGTAAAACCCTGTGTAGCAGAGGGGCTTTTTCCTGGATCTCATTCCCAGCTGCACTCCATGAAAATGTTAACATTGATTCTTTTGTGGGTGTCCTTAGGCAAGAGGGTGATTTTGTTGAACAAAGTGTTTTGGCCTCATTGCTAATGACATTGCATATGTGCTCTTCTACACTCTGTCTCAGCTCTGATGACGAAAGCATGGCAGTAACTATTGATTTGGAATCACTTCCCCTTGCAAGTGCTTTTCCAAGCTTAGTGAGATCCTCTGGTAGCTCCTTTGATTTTTTGCCATTTGAGTAATTGATAGTGACCTATTGTTTGGAATGTAATATTTCAACATTAGAATTTTTGATTTCTATTAATAACTTGAAATTACTATTAACAACTTGAAATAATCTTACTGGTAACTTGGATGACTGCAACAGGGGTGGGAATTATTGACAAATACATGGAAAATCAAAACCTGATTGTATGATAATTTCAGTAAATTCGATATGTTCCTTGTTTTTCACCACGATAACCAAATATTTAGCGAGGATCATTAAAATTACATTTTTTCAGAATCACTTTTTACATCTTCACTATTACTGTAAGTTCCATTTTTCGCGCCATATTTACCAAGTGACAATTGAAAATACAATGTGGACATTCGTTTCTGAATTTAATATTGTAAATAAGCTGCTGGTAACTTACTTTGAAATCACTGCAGTCGTCGTCAACAATATTTGAATCTTTAACAGTCTGAACTGTTGAATTAAGTGGTGGCTTGGGACAAAATATGTATCCAGGGGAAATCATGTTTGCTACGGACGATAAAGGCCAAGGGCCTAGAAACTGTTGGACCATAGCTTGTGGTGCTGGTTTATCGTTACCAATACAGACAGGTTCACAGGTAGGAGCAGGAGAACTACTACTACTTTGACCACGCGGTAAACCTGTTGCCTGAGAATGCTTCTTCAATTCGGGCGACTGGTGAGGTTCCACATCGGAAGGCAGACATCGTTTTATCCGTTGTTCTGCTCCTTCTTCGAACCGTTGCACAATGGAAGATTTAAGCATTTCACAGCTCGCTTTCTGTTTAAAAAACTTGTCAATGTCTCTGAAACAAGGCGTCTCGCAGACATAACGATGAGAGTTGCTTGTTAACTCCTCCGGTGACAATGGTAACAATTCTGAAACCTTTTGTTGCAATTCGAGTTGCTCTAGAGATCGCCTTTTTCTTGAGTTGAGTTCTTCTCTACCACAAAGAAAGCAACCATCTTTTTTAAACACTTTCACGCGTTTACGAGGTGTTGCTTGCAACATTGCAGGGACTCTTTGAACTCTTCGCATTGAAACACGGCAGTAGTAAATTATGCACAAAGCAACTTTTTATTGCATAATTAAAACAAACTGTAATATTAATACTATTACGTCAGAGACAAGGAGTGAAACCCGTGCGCCCAGCCGTGGTTGGGGAGAGGATCGCGGGCGCACCGAAACCCCCACGGCTGGAAACTGAGCCTAGGGATTTCAAAGTTCCTTTAAAAATGTGCATAATTACGCAAATTATGCCTGTCATGACGTCACAATTTTGACATGTGTCATAATTTTTATAAGTGACGTGAAAGTATTTTTAATGTACTTTCTAAATACCGTATTTACTCGAATAAGCGCCGCGGCGCTTATTAAATTTTTCCCACCTCAAGTGCGGCGCTTATTCGGGGGCGGCGCTTATTTGAGGGCGGCGCTTATTTAAAATTTGGACTCCACAAAGAGTCTTCTATTTTACAGTTATCGAAAGTAGCATCTTCTGATTGTCAGTATTCGTCTCTTCTGAAGAGAGTAGTGGCGCTAGCTGTCCTAGCAAAGTTTGCGGCCTTCACAACATCTACGTATACGTATTGTAAGAATGTAGAAAACAAATGGGCGAGCAGTAAAACCATCACTGTAAACTGCAAAACATCGCTTTTGATGAAACGAAATGTCCAGTTTGCATTAGAGTTGCTTTGTAGTGCAGTTTTTAGCGAAACAGATTTCCTCGAATTAGCGCCGCATCGGGACTGCGGCGCTTATTCGGGGGCGGCGCTTATTAACTTTTTTGTCCGAAATGCGGCGCTTATTCGAGGGCGGCGCTTATTCGGGGGCGGCGCTTATTCGAGTAAATACGGTATATATGGTTTTATAGGGTTTTTGTTGAAATATAGAGCCTGACAATCATTCTTGTGAAGTATACTCATTTCAGTGTAAATAAATACCACCCCCCTTGGTATACAAAGGGTTAAGTCTATGCAGGAAAGAGTATCAATGAGTTTTCTTTTAAACTAAAGCAACAAGCTACCACCTTTGGATCAAAAGCGACTGTGGCAATCACAAGGATCATGTGCAAATTGATCCACAGTTGCTCTTTCAGCGATTGCTCGCTCTATGTTCTTGATGAAGGAGCACTACTGCTTCATCGTATCCCATGGAAACACGGTACAACCTTTTTGTGACATCTGTAGCTGCTATGTTCATTACGTTTCTCAAATGACAGGTGTATTGTTGTTTTTGACGGTTATTGCAATGG
The DNA here is from genome assembly GCF_052425735.1 of Oculina patagonica. Classification (NCBI taxonomy): domain Eukaryota; kingdom Metazoa; phylum Cnidaria; class Anthozoa; order Scleractinia; family Oculinidae; genus Oculina; species Oculina patagonica. The sequence continues at coordinate 31,895,336 of NC_135765.1, read as the reverse complement.
GCGTTCAGTTAAAGACGCAACCTACTCAAGAAGAGGATCAAACAACACTGTAGCTGTACATTGTGATCTTCTAAGCACACTCACTGTAAAGAAAGACGTTTTTTTCTGCGAGACAAACAGAATAAACAACGTTTCATCAACATGCTGAGTGAGAAGTTAAAGGAGGTGAGGTTTGACACCATCCATGGTGCAGGTGATGCTGATATCTTGATAGCTCAACCTGCGGTCTCTGTATCTGCTACTAGAGACAGCGTCGTCATCGCAGATGACACAGACATTTTAAATTTACTCTGCCATCATGGAAACAACAGCAATAAGAAACTTTTCTTCAAACCAGAGCCGAAACGGGGAGTCCGCGCAAGGCAAGGTTTGCCGGGACATCCAAGCTACTTGTTCTGTACTCGGGTCAAACCTCTGCAGACATCACCCGTTTCTACACGCGCTGCTGGGATGTGATACCACGTCACGTCTGTTTGGTATTGGAAAGGCCGTCGGTCTTAAGAAGTGATCACAGTTGTAGCAGCGTACTGAAGTATTTTATAATGGCAATTCGTTCAAAAACGGATGTTATCAAAGCAGGAGAACGCGCATTGGTAGAGTTGTATGGCGGCAAGGTGAGCAACAGTTTGGAGGCCTGCGATATCCTTGCCTCCGACGTCGTCTGCAGCGAAATTTCATTCCCTTCGCGTGTATTACCAGGTGCAACATTGGACTGGGAATCAAGAGCTTCCACCTTGTGACTGGGGAGGGAAAAAAAACAGATAGTACCCTAACTCCGGAAATGACCGAGAAAACTCCTGCACTGGAAACTCTCCTCCGTGTTATCAGAGGTAAATGCATGGTGGACTGTAACATTGCTCAATCGGCAGTTACAGAAAGCACGGACTTGACTGTTCACCTGCCTGTGGAGGGTGTCGTGGAAGTGCTTGTTTCAATTCACACCAGCTCTGACAGATCCAGATAGCGATACAAAGGACGCAGTCAATACCATATGATTTAATGTCAGTACCGTTAGAAAGGTACCGATAGATAACCAGTGATGTTTTTATGTCTGAAGGTATTTCAGTTACTGACCAGCAAGGGTTGATAAATTGCTATTTTAATACTTTTTTGTTGAATATTGTTTTGAAAACGGTCCATGGTAGAACTTAAATGTACACTTTACATAAAAGCACAATGTTTTACATGTTAATTGTAACTACAAGTAGTAAATGTCTTGATCGAACAGTTTGCATAAAAACATGGCAGTCGTCATCACATGGATTTTTTACGTATTTCCCATAAGTTGATTTTTGTTGACTTTTAGTATGTTAATATACATGCCTCAAAAGCAAACAATATGAAAAGAAAAATTCTGTTGCAAGCATTTTGACCTCCTGGCATAACTTTACTGGGCTATTAGGGGCGATTAAAGGCAATGGAAGAAAAAAGCTTTATAAAATTCCATAAAAAAAGGAAAGTAACGTCTCCCAAAAGAACAATGTTCAATGTTCCAATTAACAAGGCATCAAACAGCTGTCATTTAAACACGGTTCGCATCTTTCACGACCTTAGAGCCCGCAATCCAAAGGGATCGCGGCCTCTGAGGAAGACAATGAGTTTGAACTGAGAGAATGGACCCCCCCCCCCCCCCGGGAGAGTGCGCACTGTAAATCACCACAATGTAGTTTGAAACACGACTTTCATTATGTCAAGGAGCGCGTTTCCTGAAATTAAAGCTAGTTTATGAATTTGAGGGAGAGGATTTGCTGAACTTACGCTCCACATTTTCATCTGTTTCATATTCGGTCCCTGGCTCTCTCGTACAGACTTCTGTTTATCACGCAGACTCTAAAAAAAGAGCAAAATAACGAGATAAATACGTCAAGAAGACAAGCTCAGCCATTCAGTGCCTTCCATAAGGGCAGCATAGAGAGCCACAATAAGTTTTCACATAAAAGTTTCGCGCCATGCAGTGACAAGTTATGTTTAGCTTCTTCTGATCGAGGCTCTGACCTCGCTCCCACGACCGCGCGAAAAAACAGCCAGTCACAAGCCAAGCAGTAGATTACGTCATTCGCAGTGACCAATCAGGTGGCGTTCTTAAAATAGCCTAATTGTGGATTTTAGGTTAAAAAGAAATTCAAGAAATTATCATAGATAGAGGTCCTTTTATGGGGGAATCCTTCTCTTAGATCTCCCACTCTTGTACACGTTATTTATACCTTTCCCAAGTTCTCTTGTTCTTGAATCTTTTTAGTGAACTGTTCCCTGTAAACAAAATAACCAAGATATTCACAATTTTGCATCTCTACTTCTACAGTTCCAAAAAGTCTAAGGTTCTTTAAGGCGGGAGACCGAAGAATTTCCGACTCCTTCGGTTTAAGCTCGTAACGGACGTTGGCTTACCGCCACAAAGCAAATGCCGTCTTTGGCAAATCTTCGTGGCACACTAAGGGTTTCCGATTTCTATTGTTCAATCCACATCTACAAATACTACGAAATTATCATGGCTTGCAGAAACTCTCTTCTCCAGGGACTCGGTCAATTCTTATAGACTTAGTCACGCAATACTTGTTCCGAAGGCACGTCACCTTTTAACGCAAGGGTTGCGTAACAAGCACAGATTATAGCCTACCTAAAAGACTTTTTACGATCTGCTGTATCCGCAGAACGATAGGCCTTCAGTTCGTCATCAATTCGCTTCTGTTGCACCTCAAGTACCTGGGTTGTACAGAATAATTAAAAAATGTTTATACAAGGGTTTCCAAATGGTCCAGACTTATTTGTCTTCTATACAGCCGTTACCTAAATTGTCACGCAACGATCCTCTGCACCTGAAAAAATGTGCGTTGCGTGACGACCAAAATAATTACAGTCAAGAAGTCTAAAGTCTCAAAACTTCTAAATCACGTCACGCAAATATAAGGCGCGTGAGTGTTATTTTATTGGTCATTTGAGGGTAGCAACCCAAAACCTACCTTTAACATGCAGTGTAAATAATGATATCGTCCTTCCTCATGTGTCAGTTCCTCACGAAGGCCTCGCACTTCCTGGAAACGGTACAGAATCGAACATTTACAAAACAAATCAATTAAACGAGCCCTCGAATTCCACGCTGCTTTTCCCTGATATCCTGTTAACTGACACGTTTTATTCAATTTATGGACACTACCAAAATTAACTTCTTTCTCTCCACCTATCCCAAGATATTCCAGCTAAACCTTATCAGTAAGACAGAAACTGAAAAAACCGAGCCGATTAATTCTTTTTGAGGTGACACTTCTCACTGAACCTGACTCGTCCCCAGTCGTCTCCTTCGCTTTTTCTCTTCCTTCCCATGATTCCCTCCGTTTTCAGTGTGACCCAGTTTCCCTGGACACAGGAGAGACAGAACAGACGACTGGGGACGAGTCAGTCACTGAACTATTATATATGGACCAATTGGCCAATTGCTAAAACGAAACTGAAGCAGTCAAGGATAATGCACTACTTTTAGGCGCGAAAATAACGTCTTGGGCTGCCATGGCAACGCACACACGTGTACGCTTGCATGAATGGACGGGGAAATGGTTCATCTTTGAATTTATAAGGAGCGGGTATTACCTGCTCCAGTTTAGACATGTTGCTCTCAAGTCCTGCTGCCAAGTTCTCATAAGCTGCTTTCTTTTCTTCATACTCTCCAGTCATTTCCTGTAAATTTGATAATCAAATCATCAATTCTCCTTACTATTTTCCATACATTTCTTTCAATATTAGTTGTGGGAATTTGGTGTTTCATCAAGACGTTCCCTAAGTGATGACATGCTTTACTCTCATCACCTGACTGCTTGACAATGTATAGATAAGGTAAGGAGAAATCCTACATTGATAACTGTCATTACCTGACATTTCTGCCTCATTGGTCTCAGTTCCTTGATGACTGGAGCCAAAGCGCTCTTTTTATCTGCAATTGTAGCATTTAATTGTCGAACCTGAAAAACAAAATCACAAATAAATCACTTGCCTAGGGGCTTTCAAGCATAACACACTGAATTACCCATTAAATAAAATAAAAAAGGATAAAAATAATAAATGGGAATTTGCAGTGGCACTTCCACAGAGTGGCTCTTCATCCACTGTCCCGATCGAATTGGAATTTAGCAGTGTTGGTTTCTCCATTAGTAACAGTTTGTATATTAAAACGACTTGCATATTAAAAAGGCCTTGCAGTGAAGGGTATCCCCCTTTGCAGTACCCTTTTTAATATGTAGATGTAAAATACTAATAAGTAATCTTACCAAATACTTAAATAATGTTTTTGACAAAATTTGAGGTGCTTGGAAGTGTGATAAACACTGTCTTCAGTCATAAATGATGTATCTTCTGCGTGCAACTAAACTGCTGTCCTTACCAGTTCAGAAATATCCTCCAGTGTTTTTCCCTTCTGTTCATCCAGTTCGCTTTTCTTGGCGGATACCTTTTCCAGTTCTTCTTGGGTCTCATGGAAGCCAGACACGCCCTTCTTGCTCTCTAAATTAGTCTAAACAAAGCAAATACAAGTAGGTAAGGTCTCCATGTGTTCAACGAGGCACCTGCTTCACAATGTTATATGCTCTTTATTAATAAACGGCCTTCCAGAAAACAACTCCAACTAGAAAAAATTCTCCTACCCAATAAGGCCCCTTTAAATGAAACAAATTTCTTGGCTAACTTGAGCATGCCTTAAATAAATGCACTCCCATCCCTAAAGGCTTCTTCTTAAATAAAGCACCCTCCGGACAAAAAATAACTCGATCTTAAATAAGGCCCCCACTAAAAAAAGCCCCTCAAATAAAAACCCATGTCAAATAAGTGATCCCTAGAATCATGTCACGTGACCTCCTCAAACAATAACCCCCCAAAAAAGGGGACTTTAGAAGAAAGACCCATTTTATAAGTCACACCCTTCTGAATGAAAGAACGGCCACATCTTGAACAAAAGCCTATATTGTAAAAACACTCCTGTCGACTAAATAGCTGTTGAAATATAAGTACATTGGCGGCGGAGCATGGGGCAGGGGGGAGGACTATAACCCCCCACATTGCTAGCACCACATAAAATGGATATTTAGTCTCGTGATGCATATGTTTGCACAAATCTTTTCACCAGGAACACACTTGGTGGTGTATGACTCTGTATGACTTTAAACGAAACTTCTTTTCCCCAACATGCTACTAGGAGAAGCCCGCAATCTGTAAAGATTTTATGTGACACTGTCTGTGGCATCGATGTGGGAGGCGCGGTGGCCTAATGGTTAGCGCGCTCGGCTCCGAGTCGAACGGCCCGGGTTCGAGGCCTGGCCGGGGGCGCTGCGTTGTGTTCTTGGGCAAGACACTTTACTCTCACAGTGCCTCTCTCCACCCAGGTGTATAAATGGGTACCGGCGAACTTACTGCTGGGGGGTAACCCTGCGATGGACTAGCATCCCATCCAGGGGGGAGTAGCAATACTCCTAGTCGCTTAATGCTACAGAAACTGGGATAAGCTCCGGCTGTATGGGCCACTTAGGCTCGGACACAGACTTTACCTTTACCTGTGGCATCGGTGATTTCAGAACATTCAATCTATGCCCTCCAATGACTAAAGATTTTTCCAAAAAGCACCAAGAAGCAGGATCGTCTGAACTGCCTAGTTATGCATTGTCACAAATCAATTACAAACACACCGGACACTGTAAAAGACTTTTTGGAGGTTTTATTAAGGGAATGCGTATGATGAGTATGTTTGGAGTATGATAAGCCCCCCCCCCCCCCCCCATGTTTCAAAAGGCTCTGCCACCTCTGAAGTACTAACCAGTTGGTGTTGAAATGATTCATCTTTTCCTTTCAAGATTTCCTCTGTTCTGGCCAGCACGCCATACTCTGCACGAAGCTCTGCCAACTGGAAATTACACACATTGCAAATTAAAACTGGATCAACTCTCTTTAATGAACACAGTGTTTACATATTTTGTAAACATACCGCAGGGATTAGGAAGGAAAACAGGCAAATGAGCCCATGGCCCCTGTCATTGGAAAGTTATGGGCCATTTATAAAACGTTTGGGCCACCAGGCTAAATGAATGGGCCAGGAAAAAAAAATCAGCAAAGGTTACATAATGCTTTATTGCTTGTATTTCACACTGGTTCAAGCAAAGTGAAATTGCAAAGTCGAAGATCTTATATAGCTAATAAGAATTGCATATTAAGTACTGTAACTTACAGTATAAAATTATACAGGTTTAACGTTATTCCATCAAAAGCAACAATTTCATTTAGATAAATTATAGATTCTGAACTGGAACTGACATTTTCGTTACTCAGAACTAGAATGCTTGGAGGATACACTTTGATCGTGAGTCGTTTCACCAGACCTTCGTTTTCATCATTGTTTACACCCGACGTTACTAATCGAACAGTTCGGTAATCGAACTTGATCGAACTGAATCGAACTTAATCGAACGATTCGGTTCGATTAGTTCGATAATCGAACAGAATCGAACCCAAAACTTTGTGTGAGAGAGTTCGATTCCGTTCGATTTCCGAACTAATCGAACCAAATCGAACTTAATCGAACACAAAAGACAAATCTTAAATTCACCCTCATACAACCAGATAATTGAACAGTCTGTCTAAGTAACAGTAATAAATGAATAAATTTTTTATTTATGGACTTTCGGCAAAAAAACCCGAAACGCAAAGTTCAACAGACATTAGTAGAAACTCAGCTGTGTTCTATTGAAAATCCGCGAATCTGATTGGTTCTCCCACTGATTTCTATTCGCCGATAGAAAACAGTCGCGCGCGCGAGTAGCTCTTTAAGCGGTAAATTTTCTTGATTTTTGTCTTCAAAGTGCACAATATTGTAGGTTTTGGACTGCAATCCTTTAGAGTTTCTACTAAAACAATTAGACTACTCGCCCTCGTTTTCTATGAGCGATAGTCAACTCGGCTGCGCCTCGTTGACTATTTGCTCATAGAAAACTCGGGCTCGTAGTCTAATTGTTAAATAGAAAATAAATCCTCCTTCACTCTAGTTCTATTTCATGTTATCAACCTATGGAGTCCCAAGTAGTCTGCGTAGCTGGCGATTTCGTCGGAAAGCACGCGTGGGAGATTACTGCGAAGACTCGCCTTCTTTCACTTTGCCGATTGTTTCTAGCGACCTTGCCGCTCACTCGCTCCCCAACAAAACCGTCAGCTGCGCACACTATAACCCAAGCAAAATATTATAAACTGAAACAATGCTAAAAAACTGTTTTCAAGTTATTTGACATAAGTTAACCTAACTGCAAAAAACCCGTCCTTGAAAGCGGAATTCGTTACTTAAGATTATGAGATCTAGATAACGTGCGATAAATGAAACCGCCATATTTGCAAGGAAAGCAATTAAAATTAGCAACAGAGTCGTTAACAGTATGGCAATCTCTAAAAAAAATTCAGCGATTTCAGCACATAAATGGTCGCTCAACAGCTTAACACATGCAAAAAATCCTTCAATGAACTTAAACATGTTCACATCTACAGAGGTGGCTAGAAAAAACAATATAATGATCAATATCTTTAGCAAGCGATGCCGTCTAGAATCAAAATAAATAACTTGAAAACGGCATTCTGTTCTAAGGACACTGTTGAGCAACTTCTCTGAGCCATCAGCTAGGTCGTTTCCTAGTCTGTCTTCTTCGCTCAATGTTTGCTGTTCTGTGAATTCCTGTGTTATGGTCGCTTGCAAGCAAACGTCGACTTCTGTAGATTCAGTACGATTTTGTCGTTTATTTCTTTGCTCGCGGACTTTGTTTATAAGAACTTGTTTTTTATCAGATGTTGAAAGAATGTGAAGAAATAAGCGACAAACAGTAATAAAATTGACATCAATTTCCTTTCTGTTTATTTATTCGTTGTTCTGGGCTAAACAACCGCGCCTGTGACACTCGTATTCACACTCGTTTATTGGGAACATACCGCCATTTGCAGCCAAATGTAATTAGACCATGAATTTTACGACCGTTGTTTTTTAATCAACATCCATTTTCCATGATTTTCAAATCGAACCCAGTCGAACTTAATCGAGCCTAATCGAACTTAATCGAACATTCGATTTAGTTCGATTACTCAAAATTTTTTGTGAGAGTTCGATTCTGTTCGATTACCGAACTTAATCGAACCTAATCGCGTGATTACAGTTCGATTCAGTTCGAGTAAGTTCGATTAATCGAACGTTCGATTTGGTTCGATTAGTAACGTCGGGTTTACAGGATTACGTTATTGCTCAGTTGTGGTGGACTTGACGTTCATGGTGAAAAATGTCGACAATTTTTTCTAAGAGCTGTCCAATTTTAGCACTTTTTTGGTAGGCATGTTGACTTTAAACAAATGAGGCTAATAAGAGATGTTAATAAATTCAAAGCAGCCTATTAGAATGACGAAATGGATGACAACACGAAAACACGGCCGGAAAGCACATGGAACTCTGAGCAAGAGCCTCGCTTGCAAGCAAAGTCCGGGTTGAGGATCTGGGGACAAAAATAAAGCGACTGCGAAGCAAAGAGCGAAGGCACCGTGTTTTTCGCTTGTTTATCCGTCATTAAACTGAAAATTTACACATTAAAAACCTTTTCACAAAGTAGTGTATATTTTACTAGCTGTTTTGCGGCTTGGGCGCATCACAGGCCCGGTAAGTACTTTTTTAATGCGCCATTTTATAGCTTTATGCGCCATATGCGCATGGCGCACGTCCTTCCTAATCCCTGATACCGTAAAATTCTAGTTATACCCCCCCCCCCCACACACACACACACTTATAAGCCCTCTGGTTATAGGCCCATCTGCCTGGAAACAAAAAGTACATCTGGTTATAAATCTTCCCGGATTTAAGCCCCCTAAATGTTGCCTTATTATGACTTTATCTTAGAAACGTATTTTGATCAACACTGCCATGGTTTGCTTTGACTTTTTTTAATCCACTTTAAAGCCCCCCCAAGATATAAGCCCCTCTGTTTTTAGCCCACTCAAAACCCCTTTCCGAAGTTGTATAAGCCCAGGGCTTATAACCAGAATTTTACAGTATATCAGGGAAAACATTTCTCTTACATACCTCTTGTCTTTTCTTCTTGTACACAGTGCTTTTACCCCTGAGCTTGTTCACATACCTTTTAAACTAAAATCAAATGAACTTGAATTATTTTAAGTTTCTCTATGTATTGTCCAGACATGCTTATTCACAAGCCTGCTTATTGCTTATTCGCCGCCTGGTTAGCTCAGTTGGTAGAGCGCCGGACTGCTGTGCGGGAGGTCGTGGGTTCGAACCCCGACCGGACCAACACTCAGGGTCTTAAAATAACTGAAGAGAATGTGCTGCCTTTGTAATTACATCTGCAAATGGTTAGACATTCTAGTCTTCTCGAAAAAAGGACGATAAACCGTAGGTCCCGTCTCCTGTATCTTCAATCTTCTAACAGGAGACGTTAAAGAACCCACACACTATTCGCAAAGAGTAGGGCACGAAGCTCCCGGTGTTGTGGTCTGGCCTTTACAATTGTATCTTCAAATTACAGTATATGTAAAACGCATTTGAACATAAACATATGGAAAATGCGCTATATAAATGCATTATCATTATCATTTATTAGCCTTGGACCTTACCTCATCACCTTTTAACACTTCTGACCCTTCACTTTCTTTTAATAACTCTTTCTTTTTCTTGAAGTCACTCTCTGCATTGGCCACCTGAATAAAAGGTGAGCACAATGAGTTTAACATACAGTGGAACCCAACCAGTGGGCCATGGAAATTTGGCCATACACAAGAATATAGCCTACTGCTAGTAGAAGTTACAGTATTTCACCTCATCCATGGCCTCTTGGAGTTTCTCCGCAGCTGCTTCTTTCTTACGTCCAATGATTGAGGCCTTGATGAAAACAAAAAGTCATTAGAGATTAGCCCAAAGTTGGTATTGAGTCATTTAAGTCACATGTTAGGGGCTGTTCTGTTGAACAAATTTTCTTATAGACTTCTGCGTATACACGGAAAATCTCCTTTATTGCTACCCACTATTAAGAGTAAGAAGCTAGAGGAAATTGTGTATTTTCTTTTGAGCCCATCACTTCAATTTTTGTCATAAAATGTCACTTGTGTAAGTTCAGCAACCTCCTTTTGCTTATGTTAAGTAAGATTTTCAACAATAAACTCCACGTGCCTGTTGTCTGAAAAGTGACAGCTTGTCATCAATAGGATCATTCCGCACCATCCTCTTTTCAATCAGTGTATTGATCTCTGCTGACAGTTGCTTGATCTGGAAATTCAAAAAACAATCTAGCATGAGAAATGTGAGGATTTCCAACATCAAAGTTCTCACCATAAGGTAAAGTCTGTGTCCAGCCAATGTGACACATTTTACTGTTGCTTATCCCCATTTCAATAGCATAAAGTGACTCAAGTGGAGTATTTCTTCTCCCCTCTGGATGGATGCTAGTAAATCGCAAGGTTACCCCCACCCCTAGCATTAAATTTGCTGGTACCCATGTGTGGGTGGAGAGAGGCACAGCGAGAATTAAGTGCCTTGCCAAATGCACAATTGAGCCCAGTATCAAAATTGATTGAACCTGTCCCTTACCCGTTTGTTGAGCTCATCGACATCGGACTGCCCCATGGCTGGTTCATCTGCTACCTTCTGCAGATCTAGTGCATACTTCTTTTTCCCTTCCAGCTCCTAAGTGTTTAAACAAAGATCATTCCATACCAGTCGGTTAGCAAGGACAACTTACCAGTACAGTGGAACCTCGATTTAACAAAGTGCCAAAGGACTGGGGAAATTTGTTCGTTATATCGAGGGTTCATTATATCGAAAACCTCAATATAACGAATTCATGGAAAAACAACCAAAATATTCGTTATATCGAGGTATAGTTAATCAATTTTTAACAATTTTACGCTGCACTACGAACCCAGCATTTCTGGATATTGACGATTTCTGAAAATAACATTTATAATGTCTAATATATGCACATAGTAAGAGCATATGTACTTAAACTTGTTCTCTTGTTACAGGGTTAAAGGATTTTCATCTTTGTTGGTCTGTTCCGCATTCATCTTGTGTCGCGTGTTGACATTTTTTCGTTATATCAAGGTACATTTTACGTTTGGGTCTCTGGATTGTGTTCGTTATAACGAGGATTTCGTTATATCGAGGTTCGTTTTATCGAGGTCCTGTTCCATACATTTTACTGTAACTTTGGACGGGCTGAAGAAAATCGTTCGCTACTGAAAGCGAGGACTTCGTTATATAGAGGTTCGTTAAATCGAGGTCCCACTGTAAATGTTATTATTACTATACCTACAGTCGAACCTTCTGTGGAAACAATAATTGCTTCAAGAAATTGGCGGTGTGAGAAATCGGGAGTAAAATTATACAGGAGTGCTCACTATCCAAGGCAGGGCTCAAGACTAACTTTTTTGCTAACTAGCCAAATGGCTAGTGACAGCTTTGAATTCACTAGCCAAAACTTATTTTCTACTAGCCACAATTTTTAAGCATAGTTCTTCTTTTAAAGGGGGGGGGGGGAGGGTGAAAACAATGTGCGATAATGTTTAAACCTTGAGCCGTAAAATGTTCCTTAAATCTTCATGTTTTTTTCTTACAAAATTGGGCTTTGTTCTTCACTATAAAAATCGTACATGTACATGCGTTTTTGTCAACTAGATTGTTTAAAGCTTCACATTCTATAATGTCAACAGTTTACTTCTTACTTATATTCTCTGAGAGACGATTTTAATAAATGCGGTTTCTTGCCACTAATGCCTGATTTTTTCATTAGCCATTTTGGCTAGTGAAAGGCCAAAACCTACTAGCCAAAACTGCATTTTTACTAGCCTTTGGCTAGTTGGCTACCGTTAGTCTCGAGCCCTGCAAGGGAAACTAAAATTGGTTCAAGACATCAAGAGTTTCGAGTAACCAAGGGTTTGAGAAATCGGGATTCTACAGTATTTAAATCTAACCTAGTTGATCATCAACTCGTAGCTGATAAAGTAAATAAACTAATGGTACCATTAAATTTTTTAGATTAAAATATATAGCTGAAATCTTGTTTTGAGTCATCCTTGAATACTTTTTGAAGTAACTCCAGACTCACATACCATTTTCTTAGAGGTGATTTCTGATAATGCTTCCTAAAAGTCAACAAAACCTAGAGTTATTATACTCATAAGTTGGTCATACCTTTGGTATTTTTTCCTGGCAGAGATACACATTGACTTTGTTTTCCTCCTCTAGCCTCTTTATAAGGTCTGTAAGTAAAAATAAAACCTTTCAATCCTTTAATTCCCAACCCTGTTCATTAAATTGCTCACAAAGAGTAAAAGAAGGGTTTCTGTGATTATTCTTTTATGCTTAGTAATTTGCTTAAAAATGTCTCAAATCTGACAGTGTATTTCAGTCTGTATTACCTGCCCCAGTGGTCCCGACACCCTGAGCTCTCATGTCCTTCAGCTGCTGTAACATGCGCTGGTAACGTTGGTCTGAGTGAAGGTACTGTAATAAACAAAGTAACACAATGAAAATAAATGGATATCAACTATTTTTAATAGAATAATGTCTTCCTTTTCTCTGCATGGTGTGCACGCCTATCACTCAATCAACTTCTTTGTCCCATCTAGGACATAAGCCAACAATAATACTTCGCCACTCAACCCTGTCCTGAGCTTTGGCCTGCGCTCTGCCCCATAATAGACCCCTCTCTTCCAACGTATATAGTGATGAATAATACTGATGTGCTTTTTTAAAACAGTAAAGTACACTACCTGATTCTTCTGTTCCAATTTTTGTTGACCAAGTGTATGTTCCTTTTCTCTTTCAACACGCAAGTTACGAGCTGCTTGTAACATCTTCTCATAGTTCCGAACATTCTCCACCTATTATAGAATTACAAGATTCATCTTTAGTTTCTTGTTTATAAACTTACTTAAGCCTAGATAATAGTTAAGTTATATAATGAACAAAGAGAGTGTAGAGCTTGAAAAAAGGTTTTCATTTTATAAAAAGATGCTGTCTTAAACCACTTCCTGTATCTCTTGGAAAACTGCCACTCAGTATCATTCTTTATGCTAGCTGAGCTGACATACATTTCTTTTAATTAAAAATGTTAGTTTCATAAACTTGTGCACATCCTAACAGTATCCCAATTTTACTTGATAATTTTCTTGTAAGATTCTCATTGATACATTTGTCTTCTCGACAATGTAAGGATAACGTAAGTAGGAAACAGATGTCGAGAAATGGTTATTGGGTGATACCTTCTTCTGCATTCTGTCAATTCTCTTGTGTAGTTGTTCTTTTTCATCTTCCATGTTCACTATGTCCTAAAAATATAACACAAAAAGTGAATACTTTACCTTAGATACACAACAACTTCGCTGTTGTTTAGTTCTGTAAGTTGTGTACAGTACAAAGCTGTTATAAGATTGTTTCTGGTTACAAGGCTTACCTGACCCTCCCTGGGGTCCCAAACCCCGTCATGGCTTTGTCTCCAGAAATGGGGTCAGTCTAACCACAGATTAAAATACACTTGATACAGTGATGCAGAAAGATAGGTGCCGGAGGGGGGGGGGCGGTTGGGTACTCAGAAAAGTTTTATACGGGGAGGCTCTGCCCCAATTTCTAACCCCTCACCCTTTTATATACCATTTTTGACAGAAATTGTACCCCTTTCGTATACCTTTAACTGAAAAAAGGTACCCCTTTCATATACCTAAGAGACATGGTGTGGACTTAAAATAGGATGTTTTCTTGTCATTTTTATGTAGCACTTAATAAATTAAAATAATACAGCCATAAATTGCGTCTGTTCAAAATATTTTAATTATAGGCCCTTTTAAATAGCCAAATGACAATTTCCATACTCTTTTATATACTTAAACTCGTGAAATCCCTACCCTTTTATATACCTGAAGCCTGAAAAAGGTACCCCTTTCGGGCGGAGCCTCCCCGTATAGGCCATTATAGGGAGTACCCCCCCTCCCCGGGGATAGGTGGGAGGGATCCAAGGGAGAGAAAAGGGAGAGAGTTGCCCACTGATTTGTGCTCAGCACAAAAAATGTGGCTGTCAGACATGTTAAGCCCTGGCCAACACTGTAACACAAGTGGATGCAAGTAATCGTGAGTTGAACTTGCGTACAGACTTGCGTTGGGTGGCCAAATGGACAAGCAACAGATCGCAAGTGCAGGCAAGTTGTCAAAAAAGCCATTTCAATGCTACTGCATGCGTTGCAATTCAGTATTTGAATTAAACAGCAAGACTTGCGTTGACTTGTGTTGGGTGGCCAAACGGTGAAAAACTTACGTTGACTTGCATGCAAATTTAATCCCGATGTGAGCGCAAGTTAAGGGTTGGAAACTAAAATTTTGGAGCACTTGCCTTCTGGAAGAGTGACTGGCAAATTGCACTCTCCCAAATCACTTTTTACTTGCCCAGTCTCCTCCATTAAAAAAAGTTAATTTACCCCCCCCCCCCCTCCCATTGCCCCTGTATTTTGCAAGCAAAGTATTGAAATTGACAATAAAATTTGTGGGAATTAGCCATCTTGCCACGTTTTGCGGCTCAGAGGACAAGTCAGTGTATTTATGACAAGAGGTATTACTTTGTACAAGTACATCTGTGAGGGTCTCCCAGGGGTTTTGGGGAACAAGGGAACATTGGCAAAATATCGAAGGAAACAAGGGAACATTTGCCAATTTTGGGGAACAAGGGAACAAAATTCGAAAAATTACAATATGAAAATATTTCGAAAATGTGTGGGAACATGGGAACATAAGGCATTAGTATAATTTCAGAGGTGATTATAAGAATTGAAGCATTCTGATTGGTCGAGAAGCTCGGCTTATGAGGCTATATTCACCCCGCGCGAGGTGATTATAGCTTTGAAGGCTTGGTTACTTAGCCATTGGATATTTTAAACACTGGGAATTTTTCAAATTAACTACCAAGGCTTTTGGACCGAAAATATTTTCAAGAGATGGTTCTTAAGGCATTAGAAATTATCGTAAACATGGCGGTTTTGGTGATCGATGAGAAACTCAGTCAGATCGATTGAGCAAACATTATTTAGTTCTCTTCTCACCGGAGCTACTCATTTTCGAGAGGATTTCCACATTCATCAACAATCATACAAAGGTAACGGACATCTATCTTTCTCATAGTGTTTGTTTTGTTACGTTTTATTGCTTTAACTAAATAAATTCTGATTGTAATCGATGAATTAAACTGGTTTACACCGTATGCAAGCGAACACTTGTGTTTGCTGTTTTCTTGTTTGCTATCGTTATTTTTTTAAGTTCTTGATGATCACCTCTCAAAATTATATGAAAACAATTATTCACCTTAGGCTCAGTGATTATTGTTGAATAATCACTTCGCCTTCGGCGAATAATTGTTAAAGTGGTACTATGATCAAAATTTTACCTTCCCTTTTCTCTTCGGTTTTTGAAAGTACTTTCATTAAAATAGTAACCTTGCCAAATTTTACGTTCAAATTCGAATTGGAAGACCACTTATTTCACGCGTAAACTTCGGCTTTGGCTTGCCGCCATTACTAGATTCAAAAATGTCCGAGGACCAAATAGAGATCTGGAACTAGTTGGAGCGAGAGCATGCTGACGTCATATGCGCATCAACAAAATGGCTTCTTCGAAGGCTGGAGTGACCGATCTGGAAAAACATTGGTTTTCTTTTTAATCTGTAGTGATGTAGAAGCCGTATCTACTGCGCAAATGTTTTTTAAACATACTTCAGGGCATCTCCAGGTCACTTTTGCACAACATAGTGGCAGAAAACATTTCAAGAGGCGGAATATTTAACTCGCCCGAACCACGCAAGATGAATAATAGATCGTCTGATAACTTTGAGGGAAACTTGTACTCTTGGAAATGCTTTATAGATATTTCTCCCTGCAACCTTTGTGAGGTTAACTTCTTCAACTATCCAAGGGAAGTGAATAGAATAGAACGCTTCGAATTATCTACAGTGAGTTTACTGTATTCGCTCCTTTTTAGAAGCAAAACATTGGGTGAGTGGCGTAATTTACTTCTGTTGCTCAAGCTCTCGTGTTCTAGAATAGTCATTTTTAAATTTATTGTAAATACTTCATGTCAAAAAGGTAATTTTTGGGCAAATCGGCCTGTATGTTCCTGAATTATATATCCTCTATTGAACAAATAAACTTAAATAAATTCGCACGAGGCGGTACATTATGTGAAAGTACATACAGAGGATGCAAATCTTAGCAATATCTTTTTACTGATTATGTACTGAAAATGTTTCCATTGTAGTCCTCTGTATACACTGTAGTCTTAATAAACTCACCAGCACGTCTTCAGTGTTGGTCACTTGTTTATTTCTGCCATGCAATATAAAACACTACAGTAGGACTGTACTTCATTGTGCACTTATAGTATTCATAAACATTTTTTGAGAAGAAATCTCAGGATAGAACAGTGTTTTAAGCCTGTTTCAGAGACATACATGCTATCCGGATTTTACTCAGTATATCTTTATTACATTTAAGTACAACAGGGGCCATCAGCTATAATTATGACCTGTGCCAATCACTCATGCTGTGTGCAACAGAGCACCGTTGAAATCCTAGCTACTCTTTATTTTAAGTTTGCAATATATTTATTTTTGGCATGCTCTTTTTGTTCATAAGTTGAGAATGTAGTAGCCAACAATGAATCATGTGAATGTGCCAGAGAACTCCTGAGCTGCTAATCCATCATAATTTCTAACACAAGTACAGTCAAATCTGTACCATGAATAAAAATGTTGTATTGATTGAGGTGAGGTGGTCTAAGTGTAAGTTGTCGGACTCCGGATCAAGCGGTTCAGGTGTGGACTCTTACTGGTGTCATTGTGCTGTGTTCTTGGGCAAGACTACTCTCATGGTGCCTCCTCTCCAAGTGTAGAATGGGAACTGGTAAACTGATGGTGTGACGAGGGCATGCAAGTCTAGTTGCTTGGTGGGCAACTAGACTTGCATGCAGACCTTGCCTTTTTGTAACAAGGGGGCAATTTTGAGGTCACACAGGACCCTTGCAACCATTATATATGTATTTATTTAAAGAGTATACACGAGCTGCGAAGCCAACAACAAATACAGTCAAACCTGTACCATAAATAAAAATTTTGCATAGCAATGGGGTAGTTGTTTTGATTTAGGTGCGGTGACCTAATGGTCAGTGCGCAAGACTCTGAATCAAGCTGTTCAGGTGTGAGCCCAGACCAGTGTCATTACATGTATGTGGGGGGAGTGGGGAGGTTAAACCTGTGATGCAATTGTACTTCCATTTCATCCAGGTTGCTTAATCCTACTTAAACCAAGATATGCTTTGGCCTGATGGGCAAGCAGGCTTGCATGCAGACTTTGCCTTTTTGCATCAAGGGAGCAATTTATTTAGGGTGGTACACGGAGCTCGCTTGTTTACAGTCACGTTAAGTTGACACAAGATTAGTCCCAAAATTGAACTCTCAATTACATACACATACTGCAGATGCACAATGTACTGCCAGTGATATTCTCTAGAAAGAGCCACTGTTATATTGCATATGATACCATAAAAAAATATTTTCTTGAGTAGATGCCAGACCCCGACTCACCGCAGGCTTCATTTAAATACCGGTTCAAAACTGGAAACGTTTGATCAAGGTCCCAGTGTTTGTTTGAGGTCCAGGTGTTCCCGTTTATGAACTTAAAACTTTATACCCTTAATATTATTTTACTTGTTCCCATGTTGTGCATATATTGTTTCAGTTATTTTTATCATCAAAAAATCACAGGGCCAAGAGGAAAACAAATGGGTGAAATGAATAAGAAAAACTACTCCTACCCAGTTTTGCTGCTACTTGTGGGACAGTTTCATAGCATTATCAGTAAATAGAGTGAATGACTCTATACAGCATTCAAATGGTTTTCTTATTTTAAGAAACAGGAATACTGAATGCCGGCTGAAGCTGGATGTCTGAAGTGTTATTACCCATTAAAACACTTAGTTTTAAAAAGGTTTATTACCTGTATTGTAGTCAAGGAAGGTAAAACTGTATAAAACTCAAGGAGCTAAATCCATTGATCACCTGCACCATTTTGTTGACTTTAATTTTTGTGTATAAATTTTACATTATTTCATGTTTATAAAGCTTTTTTTTCGGAATAAACAGCTGAGATAGATTTTATGCCCATGGCGTGTATGATAGATTACAAGAATGAAAACAACAGTAAAGGTCATTTCAATCCTTCGCAAACGGCAATAGCAACCTACATGTATATATATATGCAGAGCTCTCTATTAATTCAAACATTGCAGACATTTTATCCTAACTATTCAATGTCGTTCTCGGAAAGATTTCCGCACAGGACCCTACATTAATTATGTATGCAACTATTTCATACTATCACTATACATAAACAGCAATCATGAAAAGAACGAATCAGTCAGAAAATTGTATGCATAATTAATGTAGGGTCCTGTGCGGAAATCTTGCCCTCTCTTGGGTTTCGCCACCGGGCAAACTAGACGAAGAATTTGTCGAAGAAATATCTTTTATAACCCTGTTAATTCTCAGTATATTCTCTCTTGGAACACTCGAAGCTCGAAGCGACGATGCGCATATGACGTCACGGACCAATTCATGCGTAAATCCGCTTTTCAGTGCAGTCGCTGGCTCACTTTAGACGTCCGAGTAATGGCGGACGGGTTTTCCACGATTTTCGGCAAGCTATTTCAAGGCTTATATTGCTCGCAACCTTCTAAATTCTAGCGCGCTAGTTAAATATAGACTTATTGAACAAATTGACTTTAGAAAAAGACGAAAAGAAAAACAAAAATTTTGGTCATAGTAGCACTTTAAATATTGGAAGAGAACAAGGGAACAAGGACCCCCCCTGGGAGACCCTCATCTGTCATGTAATGTCACAGGTTCGTCTGGGTAATGGACAGAGCAATGCACTTACCTTTTTAATCTCTCCTGTTGATAGTCCAGATGTTCTGAACTGTTCCGCTGACTTGTGTAGCTCTTTAAACTGCTCCATCAATTCCAAATACTGAAGTCAACAAAACAGATTTTTTGGTTAGATACTGACACTGTGTGGGAATGAGTTTGCTATAAGGCTAGAAAGCCAAGCACAATAATTATTACAGCTCATTAAATTTCTTAATTTTTCAAGTGGTCTTCTAGTCTCGGGAGATGGTAGCAAATCTTGGTTGTTGTTGTGAGCTAGAAACCAGATCACTTACATTCTCATTAAGATCGTATAATTCCTGATCACCCAGCTGATCTTGAGGAACCTCCAGTTTCACTAGATATCTTGCCAGATAAGCTCTTGTCTTTAATTCTGTCAGGTTCTCAAACAGCCAATGTAGAATGGGATACACAACCAACTTGTCACCTTGAATGAGTCCATTCCGAAAAGCATTCCTAAACAGTTTGAAACAAATTAAAGTTTTCAATAAACATTCTCAAACTTACTAATAATTCATCAGGTTAAAATGACAAAGAAAATCACAACTGTGAAGGAGGTTTAGATACCAAGTCTTAATTAGCATAGATTTTTACAATTTTATTTTTCCGTTTACTCTGTAGTTTTTGTTTCAATAGCCCATTTCCGAGTTCTCGCATTTTAGAGATCTGGTGCCGAAATCGACTCATGAGATCGAGGCTAAGTGCATTGCATCCCATCAAACATGGAGGCTTCGAGTGAAAAAACAACATGGAGTGAAGATTTCTCGAAATTAAAGGTCGATTATTTGCGACAGAGAGGTATAGAACTAAGCGATGGTAGCAAAGGAAAACGGAAAGCTGAACATGGCCATCACGAAACAACCTGAAGCCAAGAAGACTTTTGAACGAACGAAAATTTTCAGGTGAATAATCTTCTTTACATACCAAATAATTGTAAAGGTCTCCGAACGTGAACTCTGGAATTTTCGAGAAGTTGTGGGTACAAGCGTTCAAAGTTTTAGAGTCTGGCAACTTCCCTTCACTTGCTTGCAATTTGTCCTCCAGTAGCTTTGTGCGGTCTTCGGCAGAATCATTCAGTTTCCTCTGCTTCATGCTTCGTGCTTTCTGGCATAAATGAAGCAGTTCAGCTTTCCGTTTTCCTTTGCCACCATCGCTTAATTGTATACCTCTCTCTCGCAAATAATTTTTCAATTCATCAACCTTTAATTTCGAGAAATCTTCACTGCATGTTGTTTTTTCACTCGAAGCCTCCATGTTTGATGAGATGCAATGCACTTAGCCTCGGTCTCATGAGTCGATTTCGGCACCAGATCTCTAAAATGTGAAAACTCGGATTGGCTATTGACAAGATATCTCAAACACTTGAGACAGTGTTTCATCGGCTATCCAAACACCTCAAATTTCGTCAAAAATACTCTGCTGCGCGTCGTATTTTGGACTCTCTTTCCGATGTTTGGTTATCCCAATGAAACACTGTCGCTCATGTTTGATATAAACTATTGTTGATCAAAATAAAATTAGCGCTCATCTACGTTTCTGTTTCAAACATCATTTTCTAGTCAAAAGTGACCTTAAACATATTTGAGCATTCCTGTTAAGTTTGTTATTTTTCTGTGTGTATGCAAGATGCAATCATGTAAATGTGTGTTAGTAGATAACTAAGTCACTAGCCTGGTTGGCTTTTGACTCACACTAAGAGACATAGCTATCCCTGTCATTACTTACAAACTTCCTGAATCTGTCTTTGGCTTGAATTTGAGAATTCTTAAGAATGTGAACATTCTTTTTGCCATTTGTTCAGGCTCTTCATCACGAAGGTCAAGTTTGTGCTGTTGACAAATAATAGAATAACTTTAGAACACAACACAATCACTTCCTTAAAAACTTATCTACATGTGTCAACCCTTGCCTGTCTACCCCATCCATATAATACATAAGGCTGAACTGGCATCCATGTTAAGGAAGTTGACCACAGTTTTCCGCACTTTTTAGCTTGTATACTTTGATGGGTCAGTGCTACAAATATTTATCAGTTACTGCTACAAAAATGGTATCAAACAAATGCCCAATCATTGGTAAACAAATTGCAGTATGTCACTGGTTGCCATAGCAATGGTATAACCTTTTAAAAACACCCTTAATTTTTCACTTTAAGTGCTTATAACTCAAAAACGAATTCATTGACCCCCTCAGTTTTTATTGTTGAATGGTGATCAGCAACCTCAAATTTTTGAAAATTTAGGGCGGCTCTGAAACTGATCTGGGATATTTATTTAACTTTGCAAAAGGTTGTACCTTAACATGCTGATCATCATTCAATAATAAAAACGCAGGCAACATTTATAAACTTACAATACATCTGCTTAAAATCACCACAAATTCACAATTTCATTTTTTATCTGTTGGTGACCTGTTGCTAGACTGTCAGTTAACTATTGGCTGACTGTTGGCTGACGATTTATCAACGGGTTTGTTTGGAAGCTTTTGATCACAAACCCCCAAATCTTGACTCTCAATGCCCCCCCTCCTGCACTTAAGCTGGCCGCACACAAGAGCATCTAGCTGAGCTAACCGCCTTGTGTGCCCGTGTGCTCAGCAGATTTCTCGTGTGCAGACATTTTTCCGTTTCATGAGAATTTTACCTCGCGAGACCTTGAGAAAAATATCTATTGTGTTTAATTTTTTGCCTAAAGAGAAAAATCCTCAACGTGTGCGGGTGACATGAGCTACTTGCTCAGCCAGAAATATCAACTAACCAATAAACACACGCAGAATGCTCACAGGATCAAACATGGTCGCTTCCAAATCAAACTTGCTAAGCACTTTCCTCACTGTCTGTGGTGAAATGGCTGAGCAAATGGGTATGTGATGCGAATAGCTCTAGTGTGCGGCTGGCTTGAAATATCCAATGGATGTTTAGTAGGACACTGAGAATATGTTGATGACCCTATCTATACTAGGGCCTAACTATGATCAAAATAATAAAGGAAACAACAGTATACAAACGTTACCTGAGGATTTATCTCTGCAAACACATCATTTACAACTTGTAGCAGCTGCAGTGGCTGAAGGGAATCAAAACTGGAAAAAAAATTAAATGAAATTTTAAGAAGTTGCACTTGCACCAAACAACCTTGGGTTAGGTCAGCATTTTTCTTTACTTCAACCTTTATTTTCATAAGCACATGTTTAAGAAATTTCACCAGTCTGTGAAGGTGTATAAATCAGGGAGGGTGAGCCTCTTTAGACTTTAGCAAGTTCGCTAAAATTAAGTAAAGAGGCGGCCTGAAAACTTTACCCTTGCAAACAAAGACAACGGGTTTGTCGGCTAGTTGGGAGAGTAAGCTCTTAAATATTAGAAAAGACTAGTGGGAAACATACCTTATGAGGTTATAATTCTTCTTGAAAGGCTCCTTGTTGAGCTCGTCTACGATGTACTTCAGTTGTTCGCTCATGGCGGCTTACAACGAAGTCCTTCGAGTTTTCTTCTATTTTCAACACCAAAAACCAAACGCTTGAGCTATTTTTTAACCTTAACAAGTAGGAATTACATTTTTTCTTGAAATTCCAGTCGAAATAAATAAGAATATGGACGGATTTTACAAATTTTCTGATGTGAATTATAAATAAACACCAAAAATGTTGAGCACCATGGATACTTCGACACAATATGGCCGCCACTACTTCATGTAAATGATCTTCAAATTAGGAACATCATATCTTCCATATCTTCAAATTAGGAACATCATCTGTTACTCGCTCAGAGCGCCCTTCTATTATTTATTTCAAGAAGTGAAATGTTTCGTCAAATCAGCTCAATTTTTATTGGTAAGAATAATTCTTGCAATTATTCCACTTTTGTTACTATTGCAGGAAAAAAAATATTTTTCTAACATCTGAACAGCTGGGAAATCATAGGGTCCTTTTTCTTGGTTATGACAGTGTACCTACAATATTGGAACTTTCACCGCTGAACAGTGTATTGCAGGATCTAAAACAGTCGAAGGAAGAAATATTTCGAAAAATTCCACCGCAAAATGTCACAAAGTAAGTTTTTACTAAATCTTTTAGTAGTATAATTATTAGTTCCCTTATGTTTCACTTCTACATTAATTGAAACTCCATAGAAACCTTTGGAAAGATTATTTTCTTGTTAAAATCACGTTAAAATATTTTTCCACAGCTTTGCGTGACTTGGCGGGTCTGATTTAAATCAATATTTTCCTTTTTGAACGGATCGGAGAAAAAAATCCAGTAGAACTGAGATTTCTTTGTCTTCCTCTTTGACTAAACTTCAGCATATTACATTCGGTTCCCAAAGGCGAAGTTTGAAAACAATGTCTTTAGCTTATGTTTAATTTACGTATTTCGTTTAAACAGTAAGATTTTTAAAAGCTTTTTTGGAATTTAATATTGAATCTGTTATAAGCTTAATTTTTTGCTTTGCTAGGCGGGCAAGAAGAGGAAGACGGCGATGTTTTTGAAATAATTGAGACTCCAGGCTCAAGACATTTAGTTGAGCAACTCATCAGCATGGATTTAGCTGAAAGACCGGTTGCTCAACAAATTACTATTGGAGGACTCTCGGGCTGGTATGTAAACTTGACATTAATTATATGACTAACATTTACTGAAATTAATTATCCTAGTAAAGTGGTCCAAAAATCAAGATAAATTGTACGTTTTTGGAAAAATGTTCAGAATTTAATTAAGAAATCCAGCTTTATTTGCTGGGTGTGGCAGCACCCCCCCCCCTCCCCCCAGGCAATGTACATAATGCCAAAAAGTTTGAGTCAGTAAGATTTTCCGGGGGCCAAAAAAAAAAATAATAATCACTCCCCTACCCTCACCACCCCTCCCTCCCTTCCAAATGTAAAGCCGCCTTTGCTGTCAACATTCATAATTGAAGAAATATAAAAAGTCGAGAAAAAAGTATCAAAACCCCTGTTTCATATGCAGAAACACACAGGCAGAGCTGTCAAACTTGTCGTGTTCATGTTCCAAATGTTAATTGGTTCAGTTGAAAAACGTGATGGTTTTTCTAGACAAACTCAAATGTTTTTCATCTCACAAAACGTGGGAAAAAGTTGGCCGTTCACGGTCGCTCAAAAATGGTAGAACAGTCAACTCTCTCTTAACGGACATCTCCATAAGACGGACACCTGGTGATGGTCTCTGCCGTTTTTCAGTCATTATAATATAACTAAACTCCTTATAAGATGGACACCTCTCTAAGACGGACGACAGACACTTTGAAATCGTTAACGGACACTTGAGAAGCGTTTTTATCATGTTTTATTAGCAAAAATACTTCCAAACTTCGTATCGACCTTAAGCAAAGTTAGTCAGCGCCCTAATGATATGTGTATACCAAGCTTTCTAACTTTTAACGGATTACTTCTCTGCTTACGTGTATGGACACTAAAGAGGTCGTTTTCTACTTGCAGTATTACAGTTTGTAGAAGCTCTCAACTTTTGTGTTTACAAGCAAATACGCTCCTTTTATTATTTGTCTTGTTGCAGTTTGCAAATGTTTGTTCCTTGTGCAAAGGTTTAGCTTTATTGTCTCAGAATTACTGGTGTCATGTTACCTCGACTCTCTACAAGGCGACACCCCTCTAAGACGGACAGTTGCGGCCGGTCCCAAAGGTGTCCGTCTTAGAGAGAGTAGACTGTATATCCTTTTAAGCCAGCTTCTATCCAGTCACTCCTGATGCTTTGAACAAGCTTCAGTGAGGAACTCATGCTCTTACAAACCTCCTGTGGAGTATTTTGAAATAAAATGACCACTCTACATGTGCCTCCTAGTATATAGTTCACTACTGAGCTACTAAATTATGGTATGTGTATTTATTTAATGGTAGCATGAAATTTTTCCCAACTCTTAGGTTTGCTGGATATGTGTGCAAGAGAGTTGGAAAGCTTACACTGTCAGCAATTGGAGGAGGAATACTTCTGGTGCAGGTATAGAATGAAGATTCTTGATTACCAGCTGTTGTTTGGAAAATGAACCCACGCTCCTCCCTGAAAAGATGGCTGGACACATTTTCAGGGACTAGTAACAACTTTATGCCATAGACATGATCAGCCCTCGCGCCACTCATCCAGCCATCTCTTCTTGGGGAGCAGGCTTTTAGTAATATATCAAACACGAGAGGCAGTGTTTCACTGGGATATCCAAACACCGAGAAGAGAGTTGAAAATACGACGCGCAGCGGAGTATTTTTGACGTGTTTGGATAGCCGATGAAACACTGTCTCGAGTGTTTGATATATCTTCTCAATCGAAACAAAAACTACGGAGTAAACGGAGAAATAAAATCATAAAAATCTATGCTAATTAAGATCGGGTTTCCAAACCACCGTCACGGTTATAATTTTCTTTGTTTTAACTTCAGTTGATGAATTATTAATGAGTTTGAGAAATCAGGTGGGAGTCCAGGAGTCCTATGGACAGCCACTTTTCAGGAAAATTAATATGAATAACTATACAGAGGGTTTTTAAGCAAATTTGGAACCTTTGGAAAAACACCTTGCATGCTCCTCAGGCCCTCAGGCCCTCCTATGGGGACATTTAAGTCAGGCCTTATAATAAAAATTTTTGGACTCCCACTTTTTAAACCCTGGCTAAAAGCCTGTTGGGGAGAAACATGAAGATTCTTGATTTTAACAGTAAATTCCTGTATAACGAACCCCTTCATAACAAAGTTATGAAATTTTAAATGTCTGTTTTTATAAAATTTAGATTGCTCACAGAGCAGGCTACATAAACATCAACTGGAAAAGGATGGAAAAGGACATGGATAAGGTTGCCAGCAAAGTTAAAAAGTCAGTAAAGAAGATAAAAAAGAATGAAAAAGATGTTGAGAAAGGAATTATTGCACTTGCAAACAGGGTAAGCATTTTTCTAATTTCCTGGTTAATTTTGCATTTACTGTCAAAGTACAATTTTTAATTCACTCTCTTTAAAGTGGACACCAGTCTGAAGCATTAATTTCCTAGAACAGGGAATGATGTAATATATAAAATACAAGAGACAGCATTTCATAGGGATATCCAAACACTGAGAAGAGAGTTGAAATACGACAGGAAGCTGAGTACTTTAAATAAAATTCAAGGTGTTTGGATAGCCAATGAAACACTGTCTCCAGTGTTTGATATATCTTCTCGATCAAAACAAAAACTACTGAGTAAAGGGACAAATAAAATCAAACATCTATGCTAATTAAGATCAGTTATCCAAACCTCCTTTGCAGTTATGATTTTAATTGTTTTAACTTGGTGAATTATTAATGAGTTTAAGAAGTTATATTCAACGGTTGTTAAAAAAAACTGTTCTCGAACATTTATCTTTGCAGGGTTATTCATATGCCAAACGAAATGTAGCAGCTGCGTCAGGATTTGCTGGTGGATTTCTTCTCGGCTTGGCATTATGAGCAAATGACAAATACGACGCTGAAGCACAATAGAACACAACATCATTCGACGTAGCTTAAATTATGTCCATAACGTCATGCTGCTAATAACTATCTCATAATTATTCAATTATCTTAAAAGTGCTCATATTTAATATGCACAGTAATTCAAACAATGATTTCATAATTTAAACTTTCAACCTGTAATGAGACCCTTTTTCCACTCTTTGGAAAGAGTGAATAATGATGCTAAAAAAATAAGGTTAGGCCTGATTTCAGGTTAATATTAGACCAGTTTCAAATTGAGTGTCTTAAAACCAAAACCAAAGTTAACACACTGGACAGCCAATCCAGTATACCAATCAATTTCATGTAGCTAGCAAGAAGCATGGGAAATCATGTGTAATCAAGTCACTTTTTTTCACTCACGCTCTTTTTTCGCTTAATGCTCGATAGTCCAAGCTAAAAGAGGGAGTGCTCATAGTATACAATTCTTTTTTTCGTTTTACTTCTGATTGGTCGAGAAAGTGGCACAATTTTTTTTTAAACCAATCTCTAAGCAAAACCAAGGCAAATGCAAGTTACCTTTAACACTCAAGTGAAAACTACTTTTCTAATACAAATAATAATTACAAATTTAGTTGGGCTAGTGCATTCTCATCTCTGAAATACAATTTATATGAAGTGATTCAAAGAACATCATTATAATTATAAAGACATGGGACAAACTATATCCAAGACAAATTCAGTCACGTTTGTGCATTATAATGAAACCCAACATATTTTTCAGTTGTAACTTAACAATTAAGTACTGTGAATGTTCAACTTTAAAAATAACTTTTGGTTTAGTAAGCTTAAGCAGGAGTTACAATTCAGCTACTTTTTGTACTGGTTGTAGATGTTTTATTTTATTTTACCCAAGGTATAAAACCATCAAATAAAAGATGCTGAACAAATATAAATTATTGAAACAATGCAATGACCTATTTATACCTTCTAAGTTTGAATGCACTGATGGCACTGCTCATTATTAGTGTCAACCACACTTAACTGAGTTGAACCCGGTGTTTGGGTGATGGTAGTCCCCTTCGCTGACGTTCTTTTGGCTCATCACGCAATAGGAAGATTGCATGATGAGCCAAAAGAAGAGTCACGTTGGAGGCTAGGGTGATGTTCAATTCACCAAATTTCAGTCACCCAGTATCATATCATATTTTATTTTATGTTGAAGGCTGTAGCAAAAAGAAAACAAGTGAAAGTCTGTGTGAACTAACAGCTACCATTTTCCCATCTCCACTACCCAGTTCTACTGATTTCCAAGACAGAATCAACATGCAGATGTTAAGAGTTCATGTCTGTCCACTGTCCTCATGTTGTGGTCTTCTGTATAACTCTACTCTTCTTGCAATACCTCTCTCCACCCACTGGACTTTTCACCAATGCACAAATCATTGTGTTTGAAGCCAGAAATGCAGTCAGTGGCAGATCGAGGGGGGCAAGGGCCAAGGAAATGGCCCATTTCCCCCCCCCCCCCCCCACTGGATCAGCCACTGACATTTTGTCTGGATAATCTTAACTTAGTTGTCTTCTGTGCTTTGCAGCTTTCTGTTTGTGGTGATACACTGGCTTGGTCGCAGTATTTTAGCAAAATCACCAATATCTACCTCCCGTTATTCACCACTTTTCTTTGCTCAAGTTCTTCTTTGAAGCCCAAACATAATTCAGTGTTAATGGCTGAATTCCTTATGCAGCATTTCTTCATGGCCTCGATCACATGCTGGCATCTATCCTCTTGATAGTTATATTCTTTGAAGAGAAATCGCAAAATATTTCAGTTTAAAAATAGCGCAAACAACAAATTTGAGTTCCGCTCGGGCCTGTTGATATCTCAAATTTCACAGTCATACCTTGAAGACACTTCTGTATTGCACATGCCTCTTTTTGACAAGGAAGCCTTTTACTTCCTGACATTGCACAGACAGATCTCCTGTTTATTTTCGTTCAGTGCCGGTGAAGAACTGAATATTTCCAGCGAAAGATGCAGCTTATTCGACCGCCATGTTGACCGGGAAGCAACAAAAGGTACTGGGCTCGCCCTCCTCAACTTCTCGTTCCAGGACTACTCGACCTCTATAACCGCCAAGCTGCGCAGAATGCTTTTCACATATTTTATGCATTTGATCAGAACAAAAAAATTAAAACAGAATATCACCCCCTCTCCCAATTACAGCAACCTTGACAAACTACAAATGAGGAGACCTTTCAAACCTGCAGGTCCCTGCTAAAACATGGAGAATTACTCAGAGAAGCCCTTCCCAAAATAAAAAAAATCCCATGTTACCTTGTTCCCAAGTATTTTAACGATTTTTGTGATCCGTGTTCCCTAAAATATCAGAAACACAGCTTTTGTTCCCGTGTTCCCAGCTTTGTTTTTCTTTTTGTTCCCTTGTTCCCAATTATTTTATGGCCATGTTCCCTGAAACCCCTGGGAGGGATTCATCACTGACACATCAATTTATACTGCTGCAACCACAGGCAGCCCAAGCTCACGTTTGGAGCGGTCGGTAGGTTTAAATTGGTGTTGCGTAACACTAGACCGTTGAGAATATTATAAGGCTTTGTATGGGATTTGGGTCGATTTTGCCGTATTTATGCTTAAAACACTAAATATACAAATTAAGATGGAAGGAACAGGGGGAGAAAAATCGACTAAAACACCACTTCTAGACGCAAAACAGGCAAGAGGACACAGCAAATGGCAAAAGTAAGTTTAATTTGTATATTTACAGTGTTTTAAGCATAAATACGGCAAAGTCGACCCAAATCCCATACAAAGCCTTATAATATTCTCAACGGTCTAGTGTTACGCAACACCAATTTAAACCTACCGACCGCTCCAAACGTGAGCTTGGGCTGCCTGTGGTGCAACAAGTCAGAAGATAGTCAGTTCCTAAATTACAAGGGACAGGAGAAACTTGACACATCTGTCAGAGGTAAACTGAATTATGGCTTCATTACCAGTAGATTACATTAAAGCAAGACTGACATGCCATTGCTCTTTATACTATAACACATAAAACTTTAGAAGCTCGGCATTCAAACACAGCCTCCTAAAGACCTGGAGAGTTCCATAAGAGCCCACTTCCTTCAGTGACGCAGTTCATCCAACCTTTAAGATCAGGGATAGTTAGTGGGAAAGGGACAGTGGGAGTGAAGAAAATTCAAGTATCCTCGTTCTCCCCGACTTTCCTCCACTGATACCGGCTACCTGAAATTGTTTTTCGAATAATTTTCAAATTTTTGGCAGGAAAATAATGACACAAAACATTCTATGACAGTTTCTGAAAGAAATTGTCACAAAGATCCTGAAACTGAAAAAATATCTAAAATACGTCAATCCAAACAAAAGTTATGGTGCATTGAATTTTCTGTCATTTTGAGCTATTTTTAGCAACAAAATGGCGGGAAATGCAAACTTCAATTAGCAATGACTTTTGATTAGATTGACATATTTCAGAAACTTTTTTCAGTTTCATGATCTTTGTGACAAGTTTGTTCTGAAAAAAATGTTCCATATTAATTTTAAAAAATTTGGCGCCAATTTTTTGCCATTTTCCCGCTAAAAAATTCAAAATTTGAAAAACAAAAAACAGACGATTTTTCAGAATGACGAGTTTTATATTTATGCTGGTATTAAGCCAGTATCAAAAATGAAAAAGATGAATGAAGGTAAGCGTTTTTGAGTCACCCACCGTCCCTCCCATCACCATTCTTAGATACAACCAAACGAAATGAAAACAAGTCAGAAATAGTGTTACTGCATTGAAAATTTCCACAAACTAGATCAACTACTTGTTCATCTTGACAGGATTAACCACTAGGCTCAGGTATAATGATAAGCAGGCACCAACACACTATTTTTACCAAAACAACACAACACACAATCAAATTTAAAGTAATTTTTATTGGGCAACTGAGAGATGTACAAATTATTCAGTTTCTTTGTCACTCTTGAAGGTCTTCTTTCCTCCTCTGATTCGTCCAGTACGACGGGCGGCAATCAGACCAACCTTTCGTCCAGCTGAGGTGTCTCGGCGGACAGTTGAAGGAGTACCAATATGCTGATGGTTACCACCACCGTGGGGATGTTCAACGGGCTATGGAAAAAAACACAGAAGGTTAATAAAAACAATAATATAAACCTATAAGCAACACATGCTTTATTGCAGATGAACAGAAAAAAACTGGTCCAGTGAAAGCTGTTGAAACTACATTGTACATACATCAATACTATTATTCAATAAGGCTGGTTTATACTACCAACAGAGTTGGACTCAGACTTGTAATCAGAAGCGCAGAGGGGTATGATCTAGTCAAAATCAATTTAGCGGAGTCATTAGCAGAGTTTCCAATTCTGGTTATGACTACATCAAAAACTAGATTGTTGGAGCTGCAAGCAGAAACGAAGTATTCAGAGGACCTGAGAACTGG
The DNA here is from genome assembly GCF_052425735.1 of Oculina patagonica. NCBI lineage: Eukaryota > Metazoa > Cnidaria > Anthozoa > Scleractinia > Oculinidae > Oculina > Oculina patagonica. The sequence goes on along the minus strand of NC_135765.1, from coordinate 31,864,451 downwards.
CATTGTGTTTGGTTTGTCCTTCTAATTATGCTTGTGACTCTGACAATGTAGTTTTCACTGGAGGAATGGGAAGAAAATGGAAATGTTCTTATCCTTCTGACTCTGATGCTTGTTATGTATGGTTCAGTTTAGTGAAGTGACCGTTTACGAAACTGAACACAGGATTCTCAGTGTTAAACACAACAGTTTATTTTAATCAACTTGACCATGTCGCACCCTTCACAAAAAATGCTTTTCAAAAGTTCTCAAAAGTCCTCGTCAGGTGACACAACCCAAGATCTAAAAATAAACATTGTTGTGGGAAAATCCATGTCACATGCACAATGTCACAAGCAATGTCACGCACAATGCCAAAAAGTAACGCAATTTTTTGTAACAATGCTATCAAGCTTATGACTCCCCTTACCACTCCAATTTTTGAGTTTCACTGGGACATAAGCACTCTTATGACTCTGCTTACGACTACTTCGCTAGTGAAAGTCAACCTTTACCATGTGCAGTTAATCAATGTTTTGTGTATTTAGCACAAATCAAGGTCAAGAAATGAAATATGATAAAACTCTCATTGGCTGAGTTTATCTTATCAGACAGTTAAGTATTTGGCTCACACGAGATGAGCAAATTGAGGTAACAAATGCAAACATTAAACAAACATCACACTTAGCGCTTGATATCCAAGAGAAGTATGCAAACTTACGTTCATAGCCACACCACGGACACGTGGCCAGCAGTTCCTCTTAGCCTTGTACTTGTGGTAAGCACGTCCAGCCTTGAGCATTGGCTTGTCAATACGACCGCCACCAGCAACAATGCCCACCATAGCACGGTTGGTAGAGGGGTATACTTTCTTGATCCCAGAGGGAAGCTTCACACGGGTTCTCCTTGTTTCATGATTGTGTGATACCACAGTAGCATAGTTGCCTGATGTGCGAGCTAGCTTGCCACGATCTCCTGCTTTCTCTTCAACGTTGCAGACGATGGTACCTTCAGGCATAGCACCAATGGGTAAACAGTTGCCAATTTGAAGGGTGGCTGAAAGAAACAAATTTACTTTAGCAAGCGTAAATTAGGGTATACCAGGCTGATATAACAGTCAATTAAGAAAAACTTTTGGCTGGCAAATGCTTTTTTGACCATCTGCTTCAAATGCAGTGAAGTTGACAGGACATTTCAAAGTTGAAGTGATCAAACGACAACACCTAAGTTCTTCAATTTTCACATCCCATACACAGCTTTTTTAATTAACATCATCGGGTCAAAGCTTCAGCCTTATGAGACAAGACTGAAAGTTCGTATGGGTAGAAGGGCTGCTGCATGTGCAGAATCTTAACAAGATATCTTAGCTACATGGCAAACTGGATTATGCATGTTTTCTTTCTCTTCAGACATGTGAAAACAAGGTACTTTTAACCACCATGAATTTTAGAATTTACAAATTCAAAGTCATGAAACAAAATTCCAATGAATACCCAGACCAACATTCCACCTTGTAGCTTGGCCAGGCTTATCAATTTCATCCGTCCACATTAAATGAAATAGCTGTATATTAACAAGACACTCACCTTTCTTTCCACAGTAAACAAACTGTCCTGTGTACATGCCTTCCGTGGCGATAAAGATCTCCTTCCTAAGTTTGTACCGGTATGGATCCCTGAAACTGACAATAGCCAAAGGAGCGCCACGTCCTGGGTCATGGATGATCTCCTTGACAACCCCCTTCAAATAACCATTGCGCTCTGAGTAGTCCAGAGGTCTGAGTTTGGCCGCTCCTTTCCTGTGTTTAGTATGGGACTTGAAGATACTCCCAGCGCCCTTACGCTGGCCTCTTATAACTCGACCCATATTTACTGCAATGAAATAAAAACTTCTATAAATACACATTACAGACAGATGGTGCTGATGTAAGCTAAAAAAAACCTGTTTAATTCCTTTGCAAATTAAGATCAACATCACAAGGTATGGAAAGAAGCCAATGCCATGTAGCTCACTGTTAACGTATTTTTGCGAGAACTTAATTTCCCGAAAATGGAACAGGCATATCAAGCGGGACTTAATTTTCGCAATTTGGCCAAAATGTAAAAAATACAATAACAATCAAAATAAATTTTTTGGGGGTCTTTAATTTTACATTTTTTTGAAAATCCAAATTAAGTCTGCGAAAATAAGTAACAATAAGGTATACAGTAACTATCGTTCTAAAAGACCCCAATTATTTTGAGAAAATTGTTGTATGGTCTGAAATGCCCATCATGTATTATGTATATAAAAAAAAAAAAAAAAAAAAAAAAAAAAAAAAAAAGAAGGAAACCCAAAAAAACCTATTCTATTGGCTGTATTTTCTATGGCATGGTATAAATCACAGTACAGTACATGGTTTTGGCTTCTCTATTACCAACTAAAAGTTCATGTGCACACTTCTGACAAATCAGATAGCTTTTATAATGCCACAATTTAGCACACACATTGCTGAAATTAATCTGACATCTAGATCGATAATTTACAAACACGTATCAAACGATATTCAATCTTTGCGTTATTATACTGTGAAAAAGTGTATTTCACTTACGAAACTACCACAATATGCTTTATTAGCTCAATGCATGAATCGAGTTTTAAACATGTGCAACAAATAGAAGTTCTGGTTTTTTTTTTCTTACTTGTTCAAAATACTGTTAAAATTGTTCAAAACCTTAACTCAACGCAATATGTTGAGTGAAGCCGTAAGAGAACAAATACATTAGTGATTAAATTTTTGGGGTCCATGTAAAAACATAAATATAAAGTGGGCTACCGTCTTGTACTCTACTTTGCAATGCGATGTCTAGGTCATCGTAATATTATTTGAGTGTTGGCTTTAGCCCCGAAAAGTTACAAATCTTTAAAAAATAAACCTAGATATGGATAGGGACGGTATTACTTTTTTAATTTCTAGTGGAATAAAGAGTCGATGGCACTTTTCAAGGCCACTATAAAACCGATTTCTACATCTATAACAAATCTTGCTTACCAATATGGCCACGGATGGCAAAGAGAACGAAAATATACATCGAAGCGAGGCTATAGGCCAATTTCGTACCCATACCTCTCTCGCAGTTTTATTCAGTTCATGCTAGCTTTGTTTTTGGAAACGGTAATTATTTCTTTGAAAAAAATATTCTTTGGTAGGTGTTTTCGTGTCATCTAAAAAACAAAATACGCAAAAATGCACCAGAATGTGTTTCTCTTGTGAGAATAAGAACACACTTTCTTCACTCCGTGACGTCACGCCAGTTCAAATAATGGCTGCACTTGATCACGTGACATTTCGCGCTCAACAAACATGGCGGACTCATAGTAGTGAGGGCTGCAAGTGACTTGAATTTTCATTCAATTTTTTTAGCGTAGGAAAGTTGCAGAGTCTTATATGTAAAACTGGGTCATCAAATTTTAATTGTGTATTGTTCAGAAACACGTTGATTATTCTATTTCTGCATTGGTGGACATTCTGACCGCAATATTTTATTGAATCTCCCGCGTGTCAGTGGATAAATGTCTGAACTAAGTGAAACATAAGCTTTAAACTCACCGTTTGGATTATGTGTTATTTATCATGTCTATGAGCAGCGATGAGGTCAACTTTCTAGTTTACAGATACCTTCAGGAATCAGGTAAGTTTACAGATTGCGATCTTAATCAACCAATCAGCAAAATCATAACATAAATTTTAGTCAAATTTAGCAATTTTGCTTTTTGTTGTTTGCAGTGTTTTGATCGTAATACATACAGCAGTAATCTAAGTCCGTGCATTGTAAAAAAAAAATGCACTGATTACTGCTTTTTATGCCCAGAATTGTGAGAATGCTTTTGAGAATTACATTTATTAAATTCTAGCGGTGTTTAGACAGATCGAACTTTGCACAATGTTTTCTTTGTTAAAAACCAGGTGCATATATTCAAACAAATACGATAAAAACTGAAAAAGATACGCGGTTTTTTTAGTCGGTTGCTTCGTTGCTATGATACTTTGAATCGAAAATTATAGCCTCCGATGCGGATCTTAAATAATTTATAAAACTTCAAGTATTTTACATGCTCAAAAATTAATTTTTAATTAAATCTGGATAGCCCTAAGGAGGTATGGATTATTTACACCCCAAATAGAAAATAGTCAGTTTTGAGCATGATATCAAAAATAGTCAAGAGTTAGGTTGATAAAATTAATCTAAAATTTTTTCTGGCTTGTGCTAAACTTTGTAGCTTTTTTGCGATACAGTTGAATCTCGATAACTTGGACCCTCAATAACTCGAACCTCCTGCTAACTCCAACCTTTTCCGATTCCCCTTCAGGTTGTTTTCTTACTAATTTTTCCCCCAATAACTCAGACTCCCGAAATCTCGAACCTTTTTCGATTTCCCTTGAAGGTTGAGTTATCGAGATTCAACTGTATGGGCGTCAATGATTACACCTGTAGGTGCTTTTTCATTCCATTCACTTTTCAGTCCAGAAAAATAATAAGCAAATGAAATCAAGTGAAGTTCTATTCTTGTTTTACCATTAGGATTTCAACATTCTGCATTTACCTTTGGAGTAGAAAGTCACATAGACCAATCAAACATCAATGGGTCTATTGTGCCGCCAGGTGCCTTGGTGTCAATCATTCAGAAAGGCGTACAGTATGTTGAGGCTGAGGTAACATTGAATGAGGTGAGCTTGGTGGTGTACATGTTGTAGGTCATATTGGTTTTCAGGTTAAATCTGTTTCAAACTGTAAATAACAGTAATACTCTTTTTAAAACTAGTAATATTCATAGATTAGTGGAGTGCGTTCGAGTCAATTTTGTTTGCCTTAAATCTGCTTGCTTTATGCGATTGTCCCACACGCTTCGGTACAATAATATTATGTCAACATCACACATGATGGAATGGCGCAATAACCAATTTTATTTAGCAATTAATTGTGATGTGCAAACTACAATCACAATTCTATGCAGAAAACAAAGGACATTGCTCAAACTGTTAAAACCTCACAAAAATTACACTCAATTATCGAATCGTTTGTTGTCCTTTTTATACTTTCTGCGTTAATTACCTTTGACTACGTCATTATGATACAATTAATTGCTTAATAAAATTGTTTACAGCTTAGCGGTATCGGCTTCATTAAATTGGTTTTGCGCGCACCTCATTGTTGACGTTGCTGAGATGCAATTAATTGCTTTTGATGTCTTCTCGCATGAGATTGAGGCTATTTAAATTGTTTTTGGGTGCGCTGTTTTTGCGGCTTAATGTTATTGTTGACATTGCTGTGATGCAATTAATTGCTTTCTGATGTCTTTTCGCATGAGATCGTGGTTATATGTGCCGATCAGTCCAAAATGGCATCAAACCGTGAATTCGAATGGCATAGAATTGTATGCGTTCTCCTTCGTCGAACGCAATTATTTAAAACAGTTTGAATATATTAACATATATTTCGTTTTAATGAATATTCAAATTGTTTTGTGTCATTGTTAGAGTGTCATCTTCCAGGGGATTCATTAAGATTTCTGACAGGAGGGCATATGGATTTAGCAGCCGGACACATAAATGGGAAGGGCTGATGGCTCTCCCCCCTCCAATGGTTCGAGACATGCTCCCAGGTTTTAAGGCTGGATTTATAACTTTACTGTTCACTATTTAATATTGGGCTGAAGGCCCCATCCTGCTAGGGGGGTCTGGGGGCATTCCCCCCCAGGAAATTTGTAAAAAATTGAATAGTCGTAGGTGCATTTTCAGCGATTTTCAGCCAATAAGTTCGTTGATTGGACAATTCGAACTTGAATGCTATAAGTATTGTTTTCTTTGCCAAAAACATAAAAAACATAAAAGCAAGGCATCTGACAGGATGCGGTGGTGCGGATCCGCATAATTCACTAACTTCCGCATCCTCCGCATCTTCGGCGCTCCTTTCTGTATAAAACAGAAAAAAAAAACAGAAAATTTCCTTCATACAGCGATTAATCAGGTACTTACCGTCCTCAAAAACGAAAATTACGAAGAAATTGATCATTTTGAGGCTGTTTTTCTCCGAAAAAGGCGACGAAAAAACGCCACTTCGTTCGCAAACAATTTTGAACATCCAGGCGTTCCATGCGTGCTTTTGTGATGGGCCTGGTGACTAGTTTTGTTCTAACACGCGGCGTCGAACGAGCGAACACACTACGATGTTTTTGACTTCATAGAAGGATTTAAACACTGGCAAAAAAGCCTGGCTAAAAGCCTGAATTGCTCCCATGGCAAATTTTAAAAATTTTAGAGCTGTAGCCAGTAATGTTTTTTTTTCTGCATCATTTGGAGAAAAGTAACTTGCATTCAAAGTCGCTTTGAAAGCCCAGAGAACAGCCGGGCAAAAGTAAGCTCACAGGCGGTCAATTTGCCCGGTGCCCGGCCCTTAATGAATCCCCTGATCTTCAAGTTGAAATGATAAATCTAAGCTCGAAACAAATTTAACCTGAAAACCAATTTGTGCCATGACATAAACAATAAAAATTAACTTCTCCCTCAGTCCCTACTAATTGAATAAAAATGGATTTTCAATGACTTCATAGAGTTTTTCCTTATATTTATTGTGGTTCAATTTTACCCTTGGTACAATAATTGGTATTTTCCTTTGTTTTGTTGTATTGTAATATATGATAATGAATATAAAACAAAGGAAAATGTCAAATTGTACCAAGGGTAAAATTTTATTCAATTTATGAATTGTCTTATAAGGTTAAATGCGTAACCAGTTGACCTTATTGCCTGATGAAGACTAGCAGTATGCAGTCAAAACATCACGATTCATATCACAAGTGACTACATTGTGAGACGATAATACTTAATTATTATTAAATTCTCCAAATTAGCAAAAAATTAAATGTCACAAAATATTGTCCTTTTAAATCAGAAAAATAAATTGTCACAAAAATTTGATTTAATGGGATAGCAATCACAAAACTGGTCTTTGGTAGCTAATCAAAAGTCTAGATAATCAAAAATAGATATTTAAACAAACTAATGTGATTCAGGATCACACAGAAAAGAACAGGTTAAATCAGGTTTCACTGTAATCCTCTATTAATATTTGATCTTCATAGGATGGAACAATACTTGATGAAAGCAGCGAACTAGATCACGTGTCCCTCATTGATGCCGTCCTCCCAGACATTGTAGCCACAAGACACACTCTGTTACATAACCGAGTCAAGCAAGATATTGGCATTAAACTCGAAGATGGCCATTATACTCATGTTAATTCCATGGGACATGGTGAAATCATGGAAATTGATGGCACAGTAAATGATGTTGGAAACAACAAGGCATTGGTGTTAAAGGGCCATGAATCTGAGGTACAGTATAACTGTTGTTATTATTGAAGGGCTTAGTGGAAAAAGGGTGATTTTTGGCTGAAATTGAACATTTCCAAAATAGCTCCAAGTTTAACATACAGTTTTGTTTTTGTGTGTTTAACATTGTAGGATTTGTCCAGTATTTGTTTTCGCTGGTTTTCCCTTCATTTTTGAGTTTTAACGTATGCAAAAAGCTCAGTTTTTTCTGGCAGCATCTTTAGGCATTTTTTGATGAAATAAAAACAAAAGAAACCTTTTTTGTCAGAATGATGAAACCAGCAAAGCTCACCTCGTTTCAATTTGGTTTTTTTGCCAATTGGAGTTGTTTTTGCAATGTTCAATTTTAGCCAGAAATCGCTACTGCCCTTTTTCCACTGAGCCTTTTAATTTATCCAACTTCACTCGATTAAATACAACTTATGTGCAATATTTGTCTAGTTTGTTAATTTGTTGAGTTAGTTATTGTATTCTTTCTTTCTTGTTATCAGGTGTTTGTTTGCTCATGGAATCCTTCTCAGGATATGTTAGCATCTGGGTAGGTTTATTATTAAAGGACTAAACAGTAGTTCACTGCTTTAAAAAGACAATATTTTAGAAACATTAATAGTACATACGTCAACGTTTGTGAGATGTCTTCTCTCTGTTTTATGATTCAGCGAAAGAGAGGTTACCAGTAACTGCTAATCATGTAAACTGATGTTGAGGTCATGTGAGGTTAATAAAAGGGTTTTACAGCAGGGTATTGCAGGGCTCGACACTAACGGTGGTCAACTGGACATTGGCCAGTAAAAATCACGTCTTGGCCTGTAAAAGTTTGGAAACACAGGCCATTTTGGCCTGAAAAAACTCTTGACTTCAGATTTCAGATTAATTGAGAATTATTTGCATATGTCACTTGTAAAACTTTACAATATCAATTACTTGGGCTTTTGAAATGAAAAATCTTTTCAAAATTTGAAAACAGACTCGCAAATCAATGCCATTTGCCACGCACCTAACGTGAACAATAAAATCTGCCATGTTGGCCGGGTATTTTGTCTTGGAACTGGTTATGTAGCCGTGCTCAGTCCTTCTCGGACGGATGAAATAAACATCTTTTAACATGTGACTCCAGCTGTCGGCCATTTTGTTATGTTTTGCCGATCTGTTTTGCTTGTCTTGCTTCAAAAAGTATGGCACAGAAGCAATTGTCTGACTTTTTCTTGAGTGTTTCAAACCGAACAAGAAATGAGAATGAAGATGAAACTGTGGAACAGCTTGAAGAGAAGCAAGATGAGAAAGACAACCAAGAAGTTGAGAAAGGGAAACAGGTTAAGACTATGTTACGAAAATTAAGAGTTGAGTGGAAGCAGTTGTATCCCTGGCTGGACTATAAAGATGGGAAAATTTTTTGTTTGTGGTGTTGTGAGTATGGTAACCTGTCAAATGCTTCGTCTTCCTTTGTTACTGGAGGATGTACAAATTTAAAGATCAATACGCTTCGATCCCACGATATCTCAACTGCCCAAAAAAACCCAGCGGCAAGCCGTTTAACCATTACTTTAGCTTAATTGTATTTAGCCTAATTATTTGAGTTGCTTCTGCACCTGGCCAGTACAACTTGCATTTTGTCCAGTGAAAATCCGAATGCACTGGACAATGGACCAGTACACCAAAAAGTTAATTTCGAGCCCTGTATTGAATATCGCAGGAACTTTTTTCTGCAGGTCTTTAATTTTGCAATTTTTTGCATCATAAAAATTACAGTGCCTTGAATAATAAGGAGGTCCGATTGAATGGCTCCGTGGAAAAAAGGTGTTAATGATTTTTCCTCAAATTGAACATTGCCAAAACGACTCCAAATGTCACATGCAGGTTTGTTTACATAAGTTAAACAGTGTACTGTATTTATTTTTGATTGCTTTTGCTCTGTTTCCAAGAAATAACGTACGCAAAAAAACTTGGTTTTCCAGTGGGCGTCTTAAGAAGTTTGTTTGTTTTAGTAGAATAACAAAATAACAGCTAAAGACACCGACTGCAGAAACTGTTTTTTTTTTGCCTACTTTTTTTGTCGAAAACGAAGCAAAAGCAAGCGACAATACTAGGACAATGTTTCACAGACGTAAACAAACACACATGTGACAAGTTTTGAGCTATTTTTGCAATGTTCATTTTGAGTCAAAAATCAATATTGCCCTTTTTCCACTGAGCCCTCAATTGATTGACAGTTAAAAAAAATAAAATCTATTAGTTTGTAAAGTTTACTAACAAAGTTGCTATATTTCTAAGATCTGGGGATGGAACAGCAAGATTGTGGCCGATAAATGAAACAGGAGTTGGAACACCGCTTATTTTACGCCATCAATTCAAAGATTTAGAAAACCATAAAAATGTGCCCAAAGATGTGACGTCACTAGAATGGAATGTAAGTCCATGGATCTCCTCCATCTAAGTTGTATCTGCAGACTTTCTTGTACCCAGTGCTTGAAATCATTGCCCTTGTCATCCAATCTTTCCATTTCTTCCTAGTTTATTAAGGCCAGTTTACATGGTACAATTTTTTGGCCCGGTTTGGCCTAGATTTGATAGGAAAATGAGTGCATAGTTAAAAATCAGCCCGATTTTCATCCTCACAATTTAAATAAGGCAAAGAAAATCAGGCTGATGAGTCACAGCATGTAAATTTGCTTGGAACAAATCAGGTTGGCAAATTGTAGCGTGCAAACCGGCCTTTTTATGTTTTATGTCCCTAATGTGCTTTGCTGTCACTATTGGATTATATTTAAAATTTTAGTTATTAGTTAACAATTTTAGGCTAAGAATTTAATTAAGCATTTATAGTCTTTAAGTATTTTTAATTGGTGTCCCCAGTTAGCCCACAAGGGCTTAATACATAGACAAGGAAATAAGGTTTTTACTGACTAACTTATTCCTTCTGATGTTACAGAATGATGGAACACTTTTAGCCACTGGTTCATACGATGGACAAGCAAGGATTTGGAGTCCAGAAGGTTACGTTTCCTAACTACATGTATTTCACATTGTCCTTAATTATCACAAAGAGTAAACAAAGCTCTCTCTTTGCAGACTTAGTTCTTTCCAAACTCGTAAGATGTCTAAGTTTTACCCCAAAAAGCTTTCATACAAATGGCATAGTTGTACAGAGAGCCATGTACTGTCGGAGATTAGTTGTAGCTTGGTTTTAGATAAAGCCTGTACACTGCAGTGATGAGATGCATGTAACTCATTGTCTTGAACTGGTTTTGTCCTAACAGGGGAGCTGGTCAAAACACTAAGCGACTACAAAGGACCAATATTCTCCATTAAATGGAACAAGAAAGGAAATTATTTACTTAGTGCTGGTGTTGATAAGGTAGGTATTTACCTACATATCATGCATTTGATGTTACTAAAAACTTGGAAACTGGCACTTACTTTGTTTTGTTTTTATGTTTTATTCACAGAGTAACATTGTTTGGGACTCAAATAACTGGGAAGTAAAACAACAGTTTGCTTTTCACCAAGGTAAAGTAGCTATAAATCTTATTTAGAGTTAATACTATGCAAACAAATCCACAACACTGTTAGGTAGTTAAGACCAAGTCCTCACGCCAAAACTGAATTATATTGTTCCAAGCATTCCCCACTGAGGCAAGTCTCATTCTTTTTGAGGATGTCATCATCCTCATATGCCAGTATCGTTCATCTCTAGGCAAGCGAAAGGCTATGGCAAAGAACGACAGGGGTAGCTCATTCTCTACAGCTCCTGCAGTGCAAACCACTGTCAATAGTTTGACTACACAACTGATCTGTCTCTCTCATGTCAGATGTAATATATCAAACACGTTAGAGAGTACCGGTATTTCATTACATTTCCAAACATGGAGAACAGAGTTGACTATAGGACACACAGCAGGGTATTTTGGGCGCAAAATCAAGTGTTTGATATAACTTCTCAATTGAAACTAAAACTAAGGTGTAAACAGAGAAATAAAATCGTGAAAATCAATACTAATAAGCGATGTCAGAGTTCCTAAAACACATGCGAGTGTTGGGATAAAATCAAATACTCATAAAAGTGCACAAAAGAAAAAATTATGAATTATTGTCCCACTTTTTAACCTTACCTTTGTTCACAGCTTTCAGAAATATTCAATTTTATCCTGACACACGCATGTGTTTTTTGGAACTCCGATATTGCTTATTAAGATCGCATATCCAAACCACCATCATTGTTCTGTTTTCCTGTGTTTTATCTTGATGAATTATTAGTGATTATGAAAATGATTACATAACAGTATTTTTGACAATGGGAGTTGGCAGATACTATTGAAAAACATTTTTTGCAGCTAGTCTGACACAGTTAAATTTTGTTTTATCTTTTTGTTATAGCTCCCACGCTGGATGTGGATTGGCAAAACAACACAAGTTTTGCGTCATGTTCAACAGATAAAATTATACACATCTGTAGGATAGGAGTAGAAAAACCTGTCAAATCTTTCCAAGGGCACACTGTAAGTTCCTATAACTTCTTAGCCTGCTTTGTCTGATTAAAGTTAATTTAACTCTTTAAGTACATTAAGGGCCTCGTTACATGAGAGTTTTCTTTTTCTTGAAATGTAATGTAAGCACAGGCGAGATGAATTCAACTTGGGCGGGACAACTTACATCCTGGTATCCCGGGATGAACACGCTCATATAAAATGAAAATTTTTTCATCCCAGGACGAAACTCATCTTGGCTCTCATGTAAAGAGGCCCTAAATTTAAGGTTTTTGGACTGCAATCCTTTAGAGTTTCAATTTTAACAATAAGACTACTCGCCCTCATTTTCTACAAGTGATAGTCAACTCGGCTGCGTCTCGTTGACTATTCACTCATAGAAAAGTCAGGCTCACAGTCTAATTAGTCATTAACTAAGATTATTCCTGATTGAGTCTGACTGTTACTAGGATGCTCATATTTCATTCCTCTTGCTTGATGCAATTTTAGATAAAAGTATGGGCTTTTAGTTGGCAGGGATAAAAAATATTGTCTTCAAGTAACTTTTCTTTTAACAGAGTGAAGTAAATGCAATCAAATGGGACCCTTCAGGGTCATTATTAGCGTCTTGTTCTGATGACCTGTCAGCAAAGGTGAGTGACAGGAAATTATTACATAGCCTCGTGCACACAATGTATGCAGAATAGCTATGTAGCTCTTTGCATTTAGTTAATTGTTTTCTCTTCTCTAAAGTACTCAGTACTGCTGAGTGGACACAGAGATTGCATATTTGTCAACTGTGATTAACATTTTTCCTTTACAAGACAATGACATGGCTTACTGTAAGTTTACCCAGCCCTGCTTATTGTGAACGGAGCGAGCTAGGTGCTTTAATGGTTAGGGCATTGAATTCTGGATCAAGAGGTCCACATTCAAGCCCTAGCTAGGGTCACTGTGATGTGTTGTGGAATACACTCTACTCTCACAGTACTCCGCCAAATGTTTTAATGAGCATCGTAATGCTATTAGGCTCCCTGACTAAATCCTGCAATTAACATGCGATATACTAGCTAAGCATCCCTTCCAGAGGGCGTACGAATGCTCCTAGTTCAGCGTGCAAAGACGTTAGTGTCTGCTAGCCTGGGGCTAGTGGATTTTGTGGCCAGGCTAGTGGACTTAATCCTTTACTTACCCAATGGGCAAATGAAGCATCATAAGTATCGTGCTTATGAGAAATTTTTGGGGGCAAGTAAAAATAAATTTTGGGCTAGTAATCCTGGCAACAGCTTGCAAAAAGGGCAACCTGGAAAATTCAATGTAGTTATTTTATGCTACACAAACCACTTCGATTCCAAGGATTTGAACGGTTCTTAGCACTTCATTGTACAACCTTTTTCATGTTTTTGTTTGCCTAGATTTGGAGTACAAAACAAGATTCTTGGATGTTTGATCTTCAAGGTCACAAAAAAGAGATTTATACAGTAGCGTGGAGTCCTACAGGACCCACAACAGCATGTCCTAATGCGCCTCTACTTTTAGCAAGGTAAGCTACAATAACTGCCACTAACTACACGAAATCCTGGATGCCCGGCTACACGGTCCCCCCTTTTTTTAGAATGAGAAATACGAATAGTGTGTGTATGCTCAGCCGGCTATGAAGTTACGCGGTCACAAAGCCGTGTAGCCACGTTGCCGCTGTTTTAAAAGAGGCATATTCATAGCCACTGTTACAAGAGGTGTTTTGTTGTGGCCGGGTATTCAGGTTATTTGCAGTCAAGCCCAAAATGTAGTAACATAAACCTGTTTTGTAGTAAATAATAAAGATGGTAAATTTTAAGCTCGGTAATAAATAATAAAGATAAGATGTTCTACATGACACGAGCATGGGACAAAGAAAAATTCTGAGTCCCCGACGGGAATCGAACCCATGGCCTCCCAGAATACCGGTTGGGCGCTCTAACCAACTGAGCTACGAGAGACTCGTTGTGAGCTGGGCCATTTTTACTAGGTTGATATGTGACACGCGTCCTGCATACTGCTAGGATCAGCAATGTCGAATTCATCAAGTTTTGTAGTAAATAATAAAGATGGTAAATTTTAAGCTCGGTAATAAATAATAAAGATAAGATGTTCTACATGACACGAGCATGGAACAAAGAAAAATTCTGAGTCCCCGACGGGAATCGAACCCATGGCCTCCCAGAATACCGGTTGGGCGCTCTAACCAACTGAGCTACGAGAGACTCGTTGTGAGCTGGGCCATTTTACTAGGTTGATATGTGACACGCGTCCTGCATACTGCTAGGATCAGCAATGTCGAATTCATCAAGTTTTGTAGTAAATAATAAAGATGGTAAATTTTAAGCTCGGTAATAAATAATAAAGATAAGATGTTCTACATGACACAAGCATGGGACAAAGAAAAATTCTGAGTCCCCGACGGGAATCGAACCCATGGCCTCCCAGAATACCAGTTGGGCGCTCTAACCAACTGAGCTACGAGAGACTCGTTGTGAGCTGGGCCATTTTACTAGGTTGATATGTGAGTCTCTCGTAGTCTCTCGTAGCTCGTCTCTCTCGTCTCACGAGTCTCTCGTAGCTCAGTTGGTTAGAGCGCCCAACCGGTATTCTGGGAGGCCATGGGTTCGATTCCCGTCGGGGACTCAGAATTTTTCTTTGTCCCATGCTCGTGTCATGTAGAACATCTTATCTTTATTCTTTATAAACCTGTTTATTTGTTTGCATTTTGTTTTTCCCTTAAAATAGTAAAAGATCACGATTGCAATGAATCCTGAATGCATTTATCAGTACTGGATTTTGCCTTTCTAAATTTGAATTTACATATTATGTTGGTTATTTCAGTGCTTCGTATGATACAACAGTCAAATTATGGGAACTTGAGCGCGGCAGCTGTGTTCTGTCGCTCTCCAAGCATCAGGAACCGGTGTATTCTCTCTCGTTCAGCCCTGATGGTAGATATCTTGCATCAGGTTCCTTTGACAGGTCAATAAATGTCTGGTCAACTCAGGTGGGTAAATACACTTTTTTACATTTAATTACACTTGCTTTTATAAACATCAAATCACCACGTTATCATGAGATAAAAATTCATCAGTCAGTGATACAAGCTAATCAGAGAAAATTTGAAAATCTTTCCAACAACAGTCAACAGGGTTGCCGCGGTCAAGGAATAGTCAGGGAAAAACAAAAATTTTTCAAGGTCAGGGGAAAGTCAGGAAATTTTGCAAAAAGTCAGGGAAAATCTTAGTTCTTGTCAAAAACAGTGAAAAGTCAGGGAATTCAAATGCCATGCGTTCAAAATCCCGTGAAAAACGTGAAAAGATCGAAAATGAAGAGAAGAATATCGATGGTCTGCAGAAGAAGCTGAAGCAAATGTAAAAGTGGATTTGGCTTATTTACCAATTCGCCTAATGCAAGTTCAGTGAAAATTGTTTTGAGGTCAGTGAAAGGCCAGGGTTTTAAGGGGGTTCTAATGAGTGGCAACCCTAACACGCGTGACGTTCCGTGCACCGGTCGGACTATAAGTAAGGTTGAACGTCTGATCGCACAGAAGGTCATAAGTTTCACTCTTGTCTTGAGAACTCGGACTCCTTAATTTAATGAATCTTCGTTGTTTTTCTAGACTGGTACTTTAGTTCATAGTTTCCATGGCAATGGAGGAATATTTGAAGTGCAGTGGAGTCCAAGAGGCGATAAAGTAGCCGCATGCTTTTCAGACAATACGGTAAGTTATCACACAATACGGTGAGTTATCAGACAATACGTTGTGTTATCAGACAATACGGTGAGTTATCAGACGATACGATAAGTTTTTAGCATTCTACTTGAGTAGCCTTACTTCCAGTGGCTTGGATGTCATGATAACCGCATTGTAAGACTTTACCTACCACTATTTAGTACAGCACGGCAAGAACGACTTATAACGAACTACATGACTGCAAAATGTTTTGCAGGCCAAAATAACCCGTAGAAAGAGCTAAAGGAATATTGCCTATCAGAGCGTTGTTGTTTATGTGCAAACCAGACGTCCAATCGTAATAAGCATAAGATAATCAAATGGTTTTATAATTTGTCACATCAAATATACTGTTCACAGCCCTCTATTTTTTCGTGTTTTTTCGATCGATGAGCGTGCGGTGAGAACGGCGAGAGAACTGGACGCCAGCGCAAATTTATTAGTTGTAAAACTATCACGTGTAACCCTCTATAAATAAAGTTTGATTGATTGATTGATTGATTGATTGAAACGGAAGAAGCAAGGGGGCTCGCTTCCCGCCGCCTCCCCCCGCGCACTTGCGCTTCGCGCTCGCTCGCTCGCTTCGTTTGCTTTTTTGCGTTGAAAAATCAAGAGGCTGTGGACAGTCTACACATCAAAGTGCTCTGTTGATTTATTTTTTACAGTGGGTGATGGCGTGTTGAAATGACAGCCCCAAAAATCTCAGCACTACAGTTAAATGATTATAAATTTACCCTCTAACATCTCTTTCTTTTTTCTTCACAGCTGTGCGTCTTAGATGTCCGAAACCTTTGATGTTTTAATCACTACTATTGTATCTTCAACACTTTCCCCCAAAGAAGCGTCAATATAGAGAAGTCCAGAACAAGGAAAACTGGCTGTTATCAACCGGTTGATATTTTGTGATATTACACGAACTCAGTAATTATTAAGACAAGCAAACTTCTGGACCAAGCAGCTCTTCTAATTTTCCAGTTGGGAATTTTTCTGTCAAAATGTCATTTTCGTTTCTCTTTACTATCCGAACAAGAGCTCTAAGTCTGTCGTCTTAAGTTCTAAAAGCAAAATCGTATTTCCACTGTTCTGGTTTACTTCAATCCGAAGTGTTTCGAATCTTTTTGTCCAATTGGAAAATAGTAAGAGTGTTTGGAAAGTTTTCGTCAGCTTGTCTTCATCACGTGACTTAGCAATAGCCGACAGAAAAGCGCAGGTTCAGACTTTCCTTGATGATGAAATTTTGACCGAAAAAATCTTAAATCCGCCCTTTCTGTTGTAAGATTTGATGAGAAACGTTGTTTACATGGCGAATTTTAACAACGGTTATCATCGAATATCTTTGAAAAGCTCCATTATTCAGATTAATTGTTCTGAGAATATTTGCAGTCCTTGAACAGACAACTCGAGGTTACGAGTTTTTTAAGTTCCTTTGTCAATGGCAAAACTTTTTTCTGTTTTTCGTCGCGTACGGTAAAATTCTCTAGTGTTTAGTATTTGAATTTCAACCTATCTTTTTTGACAAACGTTTTCCAGTGCACGCCAAGTATTTATATTTGTGAGATACCTTTTTTATTTCATGAGGCGTAGAACACATAACTTGCTCAGTTCAACTAGACGGGGAGAAGTCCCAGTTCTCTCTCGTGGGTCCTCGCGCGAGGGCGGCCATTTTTTCTCGCGGGTTCACGCTTCGCGAGCAATGATCTGGAAGGAAAGCTAAGGACAGTTCGCAATAAAGTTTTCAACTGTCCAAGCTTTTCTTCGTATGTAATGTAATTATCGTCGGTCTTTGTAACATATCATTAGAAATTTATCTTTGGTGCGATTATGTTGAAGATATTCTATCTATAGGCTGTACTTTTTAAATTCACAAATGTCATTACATTAAATTTTAAAGTGCATAATTAAGTATTAACGATATATGTTAAGTAAAGAGATTTGTTTTCAAATCGTGAGTCTAAGAGTTTTTTTGGTGTCGTTGTCGGGCCTGATTCAAACGTGTAACCAGGGCGGGAGAACCCGCCCTGGTTCTCCCGCCTTGCTTGTAACCCGCGGCAAGCAATCGATGGAAAGCGCGGGAAAAAAACGCGGGTTGCACAGGCGCGGGAAAACTGTTCTGTCTGATCGTACGCTACGCAAGAACCGAAACAAATGAACTAAAATTGCGCTGCAAGAAAGCAATGGCTCCTGAACAAAGTAAATGCAATTGTCATTCCCGTGTTGACCGACACACGAGGACAGAACTGGAAAACCGTGGAACCGACACGTAAAGCATGAAAGCTGTTGCAAGCGCCAACGCACCCAGCGAGCAGAGCCTCTTAACTTCCCTGCGGCTGAGATTTGGGAAGAAAAAGAGAGTCTGCAAATAAAATCGTGTCGTTTCTTTGAAGTCGCCGCAGCCCCAAAGTTTGGGCAAGTCAGTCCAGACGGTTTTGCTGCGCCGGCATTAACTTTTTGAAAAAACCAGCGGTCAAAGACGGAGCCCACAGTACGCTCTCGAAAGCACTAGAGCTGACGATTGCTCTCGCCATCTGCTACCGTTTGTGTGCGCGTGTAGCTGTGGAACATTTAAAATCTTGCTTTTTCGCAAACCAAGAAGAAATTTTCCGGTTTAAACAGTACAGCTCTACCATGAAGTCACTTATAAGACCTCAAGAGGTGCTTGACGTTCTTACTGAAGGAATTCAGACGCTCTTTGAAGAAAAGAATTTGTAAAACAAACACTTTGTTCATGCTGTCGTGTACGATCCGTCACGCCATTCCGCGCGCATGCTAAGTGGTCCACGCGCAAGGCTCCAACCTCGTACCCAGGGCCTCTTTCCTTTTCCTCCCTTGTCTCTCCTCACGAGGTTGGCAAGGCTCAATAGGCCAATTCCGATATATAAATATTCTAACTTGGCTGCGAGGCTTGGGGGGAATAAAACAAAAGAAATGATTTATTCATCCCTGAACCTCGACGTGATATCTTTTGTTTTATTCCCCCAAGCCTTGGATCCAAGTTAGAATTTTAATATATCGGAAATGGCCTATTCAAGTAAGCCTCGTGCATGCTCAACAGAGATTTGACGCGATTCTTGCAGAGCCCTTTCTTGTCAAGTACATCAGTAGAAAAGAAGGGGCTCTGCTCGCAGGGTGGCGCCAACGTGAATGCCAAGATTTGTTACACATTTTGTATCAGCCAATGTTCACCAGACAAGACTCAGACCCACTCAGAAATGTTTTGCTCGGATTCGCCTGTGATGGATTAGGACTATTTTAAAAACACTTAACAGGAAGTAACAAAGATTGGTGGAGTATATTAAAGATTCATTAAAATTTCTCTTCAGCATATCAGGCATTGGATTTATTACAAACACGTTTTATATCGTCACCTTTATTATCCTAGAAAGGCTAGAAAGGTTTATATTAACTCCTCAATGGAAATTAAAGGCTATACTAAATAATTTTTGCCTTAGGCGAGTCTAGTTGGCCAAACTTACTAAATCATGCAAAGAGATTTTAGACCTGGCCTGTTGTGCTTCATTGCGTAATAATGGTTTTACTAAAAAAAAAAATAGAAAGAGTGCTTGTTTGTGGTAAGCTATCGTAAAGACGACTGGAAATTTCTGCGTAGGTTGAGCTCACAAACTGAAAGACATTTTTTCTCGTAATGTAAAAGAAATTAAGCTTTGTATTCGACTTTGATGTCTACAAGTTGAAAATTAATTAACATGAGAGCCTCCCCGGCAAAAAAAATTGAGGTAGACGCCTAAAGGAAACAAAATCTGCGCATTTTGCAGCTTTATTTAATCCCTAAAAGATACCATTCTAAAACAGATAGACAAATCAGAGCTATAGAGACTTAAATGGTAATAAAGATATCATCGAATGCTTCAATCTATTAGTATATTTAAAACGCATTGTCACAATGCGGCCATAAATCTTTGGTTCTCCATCTGTTGAAATAGCAATCTTCATTGAAAAAGAACTGCAGGAACAAATTAGAAATATAACACCAAATACTATATGCATCACTGCCAACATACATGGAAATATTCAGTCATCCGTCATAATTTCTAAGTAAATGAAAACAACGCTAATCTTTTTACATCAAAACGCCAAATATGATGCACGTGCGACCCTAATTAAAAGATACCTTCATGAAAAATGTTAGCGTTTCGCCCTGCATGAACGTACCCTTATAGTCCTTATAATAGGCGACGACATCTCCGCCCTTTCACACGAGAGTCCATTCCACGGGCTCTCAATTTCTATGAAAGCTTAAACTCTGGCCACTCAAATATCTATCAAATTGTTTTCTAGTTCAAAAATTGTGCCGAAAACTGAGTTCTTTCTTCGCTTGCAGTGGGGGGACCTATCACAGAACTTTCAAAACACAATTTAAATTTCTACATGTCAATTTATCGAGATTTACGGAATCGACACATAACTAAACATTAATCCCATTCCTACTTTTTGGCCGTTCATTCTAGCAGTTCGTGCTGGTTATGCTCGAGCAGTTGCAAAACTCTTTGATAGCAAAAAGTCGAAAAAAGATATTCAAAATCAAGACTGTGCAATAAACGAAAACAAATAATACTGCTGCAGTGCTGAAGGAACTATTATCCTTGTTCAAGGGATTGATTCCCGCAATATCAGTAATTCATGTCAAGAGAGGATAAGGGGACTTTCCCCTCATCCTCTCTTGTTCATGTAGTATGAAATGTCACTTTTGTTTTTAGGAAGAGCTCTTTCCAAGCTGTTACGGGTGCATCTACGTGACGTTACACGGCGTGCTCTTGTAGACCTTGTTGTCGTTTAGGTTTTGGTATTATAACCGCTGTCCCTTTTACAAACACTTCATCACCATCGTAATCAGTAAGAGCTGGCCAAACACAGACTGTCATGGTTGGCGTCTTCTCTTTAGCTTCCTCTTTTTCGGTTTGAAAGAAGTCGTCAAATTTGTCGCCGTGTACTTGGTTAACCTGGACAATCTTTAATGGTGGAAGTAGGTTTACCATTCGCCAGGCAATCCTCACGCATTCTGTGATATAATTCTTCATGCTTGTTCTTGATATTATTTCATCGTCAAGGTGTGGCAGCCAGGGTTCACTTTTTCTCCATTGATCACGTTTTTTTGTTAACTCTCTTAACATTCGCTGTAGAAAATGTTAAAGAAATATTTGTTTGTTGATTGATTACTCTTTTTTATAAAGTACGTGTAGAACATTGTGGGCTGTCAGCTTATACACTAAACACCCGCAAATAAGAACAAGTGGATTAAGAACATCGGGCTCAAAGTTAGCCAATAAAGCATGCATCATATATATAAGAACCAATTCAGCCTGATAAATAAAACATGTTCTTATATAAAAAGAAATAGCGAGTACCAAAATAAGAAAGCAATACAGTAATTCAACTTAAAGTACCATCGTGTGGTGGACCATATTAACTCCAAATACATTACAATTTTGAGGATCATTCAGTAATTGCAGGGATACCTGAGAAGAAATAAGAAGAACATTAAGAAGAAATACCTTTTCCAAGTCTGTTAGATCACAATTGACTGCCATTTCTTTAAGCACTGAGGAACAAGCGACCTTGAAGAACTCAGCTGAAAGCAAGGATTGCATTTCCGCTGATATCGATTGTTGCATGCCTCTTTGAATGAGTTGTGATGCCTGTGTTTTAAAAAATATGAGTGATCAATTTTTAGTGGACCGCATTTTACATCATCATCATCATCATCATCATCTTTATCTAACAAATCACGGAACCTTATTGAAACCAAATTATTGATACTAACTGTATTCAAATCTATCTGTAAATTTCAAACAGAACCTTGACTCCATCTAACAGCTTACTTCATCCAAATTGAAATCACTAGAATATAAAACTATAGAATTCTCGGGAGGAGATATAATAATTAGCAGTGCAGCTGAAGCGTAAGCTTGTAATTCTACTGGTCCTCTAGTGTAGCAGCTGCTATCGTTTTGGGGGATAGGGGCATTGTTCGTGTTGCTTGTTCTAAGGTTCTATCAAAGGGAAGCGAGCTTTTCATGTGAGACCTGATGAGAGCTGCTATTCGACCCATAGTAAAAAGCAATTTGGCCTGATAACTTTCTACTTCCCAGACCCTGAGAATGGGAATGTCCGCCTATTTTTCAGTCAGAGAATTTTTTAAATTTAATAGCTATGCATTTTCTGGTTTACATATGATCAAATATTCTTTGATTGATTTACCTCTGCGGATATAGCTTCACTCTCTTCGTAATTTACACCAACAGATGGAGCACACTGGAAAAATTTTGGCAGCGCCTGCTGATTGAATGCGTCTTTTGTGTAACTTGCAATATCGTATGCAGTCTAAAAAAACGAAATTCAATTTAGGAAGGTACAGTTGTTTATCTCAAACTCAAGCAATAATTATAAGAGAAGTTTATAGGTGTCCCACCTTCTTCGTTAGACTACAAAGCACTTGAAAACATTTTACGCTTGTTCCAGATCCTTTTTGGGCTCTGCGTTTTGTCCAACGGAATTACGCTAAATACAGTCGATATGAAGTCCCCCCTCTCCCCACCCCCGACCCTTATATAATGTTGATTGATAGCATGCAGTCTTAGTTTGCGGAAAACATCATTGCAAGTGGAAGGTGAGAGATACTGCTGATCAGTGTGTTTTTTCTAGTGAACATCGATATTACGGACGATAATGTAGCACCTTCAGATTTCCTCGTGAGTCCTGATCACACAACTGACAGAGGTGCTAGGCTAAAACGACCGCCGCCATCTTGAATAAAGCAAGATTTCCTTTGTCACTGATATGCTAAATAAATGTTTCTGTGTATAAAGAGCTGAAATGTTTTTATATATAAAAAGCAGCAGTAATTGATTTCATTTTTTGAAGAATTTATACGCGATTTAATGCTGGCCTTAAAGTAATACCTTGCTTTACAAAAGTTAGGCATCTATTATATAAATATGGCGTCGTTAAAAAGTATGATCTGATTAAAATCAGTTTCACATTTCTGGGAATAGACTATCATACATGTAGTTGAAAATTTATTGATAAAGTACCACGAATATTCGGCATGTCAAATCCTTCCTGTACCAGAGCTCGGTCCTATCCGCACGATGTTCTCCAAACGCTTCGATGGCTTGTCGACGTTTGGTGCCGTCCATTCCTTGGTATCGCTTTAAGACATCACTTCGCTTGTTTCTGCTCGTGACATCTTCAGAATTGCTTTGGTAACTGCGATGATTCATTTCTGAATCGTTATTAATCCTATATTTGGCAAAAGATTCAATAATACTCAAAATCATAAGGTGTCTGTGAAACTGATCACTGAACTATAAAACTTGTGACAGTGGATCAACAAGAAAATACTGGCTACTAAGGTATTTTCGTGTGATTCAGTTCCACTTGATCACTTAATTCTCAAACGTTTAAAAGATCAAAAATTTAGTTACCTACCTTTGACGCAGACTTTGGTTTTCTTCCTTACTTTGTTTGTACGATGCGTCAAGATCGTAAAACCTTTTTTGAAGTGCGTCGTAGTCTTCAAACTTCTCCTTCACCATTTTCACCACGGCATTGTTGGCCTCCATGAAGTAGTTGATGTCTGCTTTTTGTGTTCTTTCGTCCATTGCCGGAGTTTCTGCCTGAGTCTGGTCTGAATATTGGGGGTTTATTTCTTGATGCCTAACCAAGGCACCCTCACTTGGTGCTGCGGAGGAACAACTCCCCATGCAATTTCGTAATTTAAATCGATCAGTTCAATGCTCGATAACATAGCATTCAGATAAATTCAATACATTTTAGTGAACTGAAATGTCTTTGTTTATTTCAAGGAATAGGGTGTGTCATTTCTAGGAAACATGATTATTCATTACGTTTGTAAAAACGATAGACACGAAAGCGATAGTAATTGTCCTCGTCTTACGGATTGCTCGCAATTATGTAGCTTTGGCACATTTTACATAGTGAAATAATGTAGCTTGATGTCCTTGTCTTCATGTATTCGGCCTGGTTCTAAGGACGGTCTCTCAATGCTACATATCATGCGCCTTTCGTAGAAAATCTTGGAAAACATGGCGTCGCAAGTTAAAAGAGATGTTATTATAGCGATCGACTTCGGTACTACCTACAGCGGGTTTGGATATGTTTTCCCAAACGCATCCGAAGATCATATCTACGTTTTTCAGAAGTGGGGAAGAGGGCAAGGAATTAGCTACAGCAAGACGCCAACAGCTCTTCTTTTGACGGAGAATGGTGAGCTGCACAAATTTGGACATGCAGCGGTGGAGACATACGGCAAACAAGCAATGTCGCAGAAGGATTGTAAAAAGCTTTTGTATTTCGAGAAGTTTAAATTGCTGCTTCATTCGCAAAAGGTAAGTTTCTTTACTTTCTTTTACATGAGCTTTTGCGGTGTATGTTGAGAGTTTCTGAATCGAGCGGCTTTAATAGTTCTCAACAAAAGAGGGTCACAAAAGCGAATCGAAACCGAAACTGTCATCTGTTAATTTTTATTTAGGATCTAAATGAGAGGACAGAAGTACAAGCCCGGAATGGAAAAAAGTGGCCAGCCTTGGAAGTGTTTGCAAAGTGCCTTGAATACTTAAAAAGAGTTTCAACAGATGCCGTAAACGAGCGTCATTTGAAGTCACAAAAGGACAACCCTGATGCAGACGTCATGTACAAACCAGAACAGATTCAATGGGTTATCACAATTCCTGCAATATGGAGTGTTTCTGCCAAAGAGTTCATGAGAAAAGCTGCTTACAAGGTAACTAATCTGAATGCTCACCAAACTCATTCTCTTAGCAGGTTGATCTATACATGGATTGATTAAAATATTATATTAATGATGGAAATTGTTTTAGTACAATGTGTGACACTGGTGACTCTGTGACTGACTCTGCTTCGATTCCAAAAACATTCACTTACGGGCATAAGTTCTTTACTGATTTTCCATTGCATTTTTTGCTAAAACCAACTTCTAGTCCGGCAGAATTTTCAATCTTTTTATCCTTTAAAAATATCGTTATACATACATACATACATACATACATACATACATACATACATACATACATACATACATACATACATACATACATACATACATACATACATACATACATACATACATACATACATACATACATACATACATACATACACAACATACATACATACATACATACATACATACATACATACCTACATACATACATACATACATACAGACACACACACACATACATACATACATACATACATACATACATACATACATACATACATACATACATACATACATACATACATACATACATACATACATACATACATACATACATACATACATACATACATACATACATACATACATACATACATACATACATACATACATACATACATACATACATACATACATACATACATACATAATTTATTCCACGTCCCCACGGGGCTTTTCAGTGAAATATTAACATTAATTAAAATAAAATAAATGAAAAAAAATTAAATAAGTGAGTAAATGAATAAATAAATAAATAAATAAATAAATAAATAGGTAAATAATAAATATTCAAAATTAATTACAAAAGTTAAATTCCTAAAGTTAAACTAAATTAAGCTTATTACAGTTCATTAAAAGTGACTTCCTCAAATTGTTCCTGAATTGCGCTAATGATTGGCATAACTTTAGATTTTGCGGCAGGGCGTTCCAGATTGATACTGTTCTATAGTAAAAGGTTCTTTGTCCAGCTGCAGTTCTAAAAAGAGGGATGTTTAATAACTGCGCGTTTCTGGTTTTGTAGTTCGATATAGATGATCGTTTAGTAAACAGATCAGACAAGTACTCTGGGGCAAGGCAGTTCATACATTTAAATGCCATAATTGAATCACGATAATATAACTGTTGTTTTACTGGGAGCCAGTTGAGTTGCCTGAGAATGGGAGTCACATGGTCGTATTTCTGGGCCCCACTAACAATCCTACAGGCAAAGTTCTGGACAGCTTGGAGTTTGGCAATATTGGATTGTGATGTACTACTCCAAACCGAGGAGCAATAATAAAGTTTAGTAAAAACTAAAGCATTGATAATAAGAATTAAGGTGCGCTGATCAAAGCAGTGTTTGACGCGGTTTATCTGGCCTAGTCGTGACATACAAGAAGCGACGGTAGTCGTCACATGGTCGTTGAAGGTTAAGCAAGTATCCAGGACAACACCAAGGTCTCTGGCGGCCTTCACTGGAGTAAGCTGTTTTCCAAGAAGCGAAAGCTGGATTTTATCGATCTTAGCGACCATCTGCTTGCTGCCACAGACTAGGAGCTTCGTCTTGTCAGGATTTAGCAGTAACTGATTATCAAAGCACCAGTTACATATTCTTGCAAGGTCTCGGTTTATTTCTGTTGCTACTTGTGATTGGTCTTGAGGCTGAAATGACAAAAGAAGCTTGGTGTCGTCCACGTAACACTGCACGGAACAATATTGTGGAACTGATGGCAGATCGTTCATGTAAATGCTAAAGAGGAGAGGTCCTAGTATACTCCCCTGGGAAACACCCTTGACCACTTGCAGGCGATCAGAAACAGCTGTTCCGATTGTAACAACCTGATAACGGGAGGTTAGGTAACTGCGAAACCACTGTATAGCTGAGGGCGAGGCGCCGACATCTTGCAATTTGACAAGAAGCATGTTGTGATTTATACTGTCAAAAGCTTTGCTCATGTCAAGCAAAACTACAGCCGTAAGTTGTTTTTTGTCGATCGCACTTAATATCATGTCGGTGGTCTGGATCACAGAGGTTTCGGTAGAGTGACTCTTTTTGTTTCCGCTTTGTTTGGTGGACAAACGGTTTTTTGAAGTTAGGTATTCCATAAACTGATCGTGAGCCACTCTCTCACACGCTTTAGACAGGATAGGCAAAAGTGATATTGGTCTATTGTTGTTGGCTATTTCGTGATCACCGTCTTTGAGTATTGGTTTCACTTCAGCGATTTTCCACACGTTTGGGAAAGAAGCGGAAAGAAGCGAGGTGTTAATTATTGAAGTGAGTGGGTGCGAAATAGCTTGGAGGCAATCCTTAATCACCCGTATCGGAATTTTGTCAATCCCGGGCGCTTTGTTTGGAGACATGTTCTTGATAATAGTTTCCACCTGGTGGCATTTAACAGACGTGAAAGAAAATTGTTCAGACACCGGGTAGCTTTTTGCTTGAAAAACAGTTTCGCCTGGTTTGTAGTTACAGTCAGTGGTTGTTGCCATCTCTTGAATCTTTTTGATGGTGTTTTCGCCCACACTTGCGAAGAAATGATTAAATTCATTGGCCACAGATTTATGATCTTTGCTGTAGATTTTCTGGGTTGTTGACTTCTTCGGTATGCAGGAACGGATTAATTTCCAGATGCAGTTTGTATTGTTTTTATTATTCTGAATTTGCTGATTTACATATTCTCTCTCTGCCTGCCGAATTTCACGGTTTAATTCGCGGCAACAGTTCTTATATTGGCACCACGCATAGGAATCTTTGCTTTTCTTGGCTGTTTTTTCCACTGATCTCTTGTTCGCATAAGCTCTCGGATTTCATCAGTAACATAAGGATTCGGGCGTCCGCGTATTTTCATCGTTTTAATCGGTGCGTGTTTATCCAAGATATCATTAAATAATAATGATGATAATAATGACAAATGCTGTCGGCGAGTAAAGGGTGTTGGATTCCTGTATAATTTTTTGCAGATGCTTCTGTTTACCTTATATGAAACTGATCTCATGACTCATGATTATGTCCCATTTTGTCTTTAAAGGCAGGAATAGCGAGTCCTGAGGATCCCGACCAGTTGATTCTAGCACTGGAACCCGAAGCTGCTTCGTACTATTGTAGAAAATTACCGTTCAACATGTTTAAAGGAAACCATGGAAAAGATGTAGTAAAGGAAACTCTGGACGAGGAAAATGTTCCGTACATGGTGGTCGATAATGGAGGTGTGTTTTCACTCAACTACTTCTGATTTACCCATGTTGACCAGTCGGATGGGCTTTCTCTTGCTTAAAAAGTTTAGGAGATTGAGGGTTTCGAAGATTTTTTGGCCCAACTTCAAACTGGTGGGAGGCGTAGTGGCATAATGGTTAGCGCGCTCGACTCCGAGACGAACGGCCCGGGTACGAGGCCTGGCCGGGCGCTGCATTGTGTTCTTAGGCAAGACACTTTACTCTCACAGTGCCTCTCGCCACCCAGGTGTATAAATGAGTACCGGCGAATTTACTGCTGGGGGTAACCCTGCGATGCACTAGCATCCCATCCAGGGAGGACTAGCAATACTCCTAGTCGCTTAATACTACGGAAACCGGGATAAGCTCCGGCTGTATGGGCCACTTGGCTCGGAAACAGACTTAACTTTACTTTTACAACTTCAAACTGATCGTAAAATGCGGAAGTAACCTTATTAAACTTTCGCTGCAAAATTCTTCTTGGCTGATTTATCTTCGGAACGAGACAGCCTCTTGGAAAAACACTTCATCTTGTCCCGAATTACCTGTATGAAAAATAAAATGTTTAAACCGCGCGCGATGTTGTGAACAGGCAGACTGAAGGAAGGGGGGTGAGCATTATTTCTCTCTTTTTTGTTTACTCTCACTGGTACAATCTACATCATGTGTTTAAATGTGAATTTCTCTGTGCAGGTGGAACTTTGGATATTACCGTCCATGAGGTTAATGCTGTAGATGGACATATTTTAGAGAAAGACTGTCCCTCTGGTGGTCTCTTTGGCGGAATTCATGTCGACAGAGAATTTGAGAAGCTGATGAGTAGAGCATTTGGAGAAGACTTCATAAGCAAATTCAAAGAACAATTCCCGAGTGACTGGCAAACCATAATGACTCGCTTTGAGACCCACAAGAGGGCAGAAGAAGATGTTGATAACGAAGAGATAAGTATCCCTCTCCCTTTAAACTTCATGAAGTCTTGTTATCACGACATCGGGGAAGATGATGCTATCAATGCGAGGATTAAACGTTTTTATTCTGAAAAGGTCAGTGTGAGTAGCGACTACCTGAATATAACCATGGAACTGCTTGGCGACCTACACCGTCCGATAGTGACCAAGATTGCAGAACACATCAAACATTTGCTCTCCAAGCAAAGTCTTCAAGATGTCAAGACCATGTTTCTTGTCGGTGGCTTCTCTGAAGCTCAATTTTTGCGAAAAGAAATTTCTCGCTGTTTTCCCGACAAAAGAATTCTTATTCCACATGACCCCGAACTCGCCATAATCCGTGGCGCCGTAGAGTTTGCTCAAGACCCGAGTTTGCTGCGAGCAAGAGTCATGGGCAAGACATATGGTGTAAATACCTGGAGTAGGTTTGATCCTAAAATACACCCTAAAGAAAAACGAGAAGTCCGCTTACATAGAGTGTACTGTCGTGACATTTTTCACACGTTAGTTAAGAAGGGCGAACGGATAGATATCGAGGAGACGAGAGCGCACTCATTCTTTCCCATTAATCCCGACTCGACCAGGTTCTCAGTCCGTTTTTACAGCACAGACCAGGAGGACGCTCAATTTTTCACCGACCCTGGGGTTGTGAGCGAGAACGTTGAAATTTTGATTCCTAGTCCTGATACCACCAAGGGCCTAGACAGAGAGTTACGATTGGATGTAAAGTTTGGTGGTACAGAATTAAAAGTTACAGTCACGGATGTTGAATCTGGAAATGTTAGAGCGGCATCCATTGAACTCGTCGCTAGACCGGTTCTGCATTCCCGTTTCCATTAAACGGAAGTGAGGTAGATGATATGAAATGGACTTTTGGAAAGTCATATAAAAAAAGAACTAACATTTCATTGCATATTTCGTTTTTATTTTTATGTACTTTACTTCGGCAGTCCAAAGTAAATGACAAACTGATCATTTTCACCTTAATTTGTAAATTGTTAGCCTGTAATGCTAGTGCTACCTCTTTGGCAAAATGATATTGGAAGTATTTTATTGTATTGCGGCATTGTAGTTTTACTTGTGACAGTTCAGTATCATAACCCAGATAACCGGTTTGCATAGTTTACAAAGTAAATGCTTCTTTGGAGAATGAAGGTCAGCTTAAAAGACTGTATAAATTGTATGATAGAAACCAACAAACAGTTTTTAATTAATTTTTTTTTAATTAGTTTTTTTTAATTTTTATTGGGCCGATTTTGGCTTATTTTGCAAACAGGTCGATCCAAAATGGTACAAAACCCTGTGATCATGTTAATATGCAATAACTGTATGTTTCTTGATACTATTGATTCTTATTAGTAAAGAGTTAAATAAAGCTGTGTAGACCAGGTAGTAAAAATACTTTACCAGAGCATTGTTTCGATGGCCAAATTACACACACAGAGAAAAGCTGTATTGCAAATCACCAACGGTTTTTCAGTGATTGTCAATTTTGTTTTTTATTCTCAGCTTTAAATGCTATTTTGACTTAAATAAAAACTGTTATGAAATACCAATAAATCTGGTACATTACTTGCAAAAAATATCGGACGATTTTAATTTCGGACAAAAACGTGTCCGACAATAAAAGGGTCCGTAATTTTAAGCGTCCGAAATATTTACCGTACAGTATAAAACTTTTAAGTACGTACTTTCTTGGGCGACGCCATCACCTATATTCAAGGCCAATATATATGATAGAGCCAGAACTCGGATTAGACTTTGCTTGTTCTTTTTATCACTGGAAAGGAAATTATTATTTATTTTTTTATGAAAAACATAATGCAGATAAATTCCATTTTAAACATAGTTATATTTTTTATCCAATCCGGTTTTATGATAATTGCAGTGCCAGTACCAGTGCCAGTGGTGCTAGTCCTATTCTGCTTCGTCATCGATAAAATTTGTGTTATTTTCTTGTCGGTGTATCTGTAAAACCTTGAGGGTGTAGTAAAACTATCATTTTCACAGATGTTGTTTCAGTCTAATTCGTGTTTTGTAGGCGTAAATTTACTTTAGCTATGTTTCAGCAAAATGAGATAATGGCAATAATTCAGTGCAATGTCACATGACGTGGTAACCGGTTCCTAATCAAGACATCTTGCGGATCCTTTGTTTGTCCAAAGGTATCCATCATGTGCGACCCTAAATCGAGTAGTTCAATTCCTAAGCGCGGTCGTTATTTTGAGCGGTGGCAAAACAGAGGTCGTATCAAAACAATGAAAAATAACATCTGAACTTCCTTTAGGAGAAAATCTGCGAGGGATTAAGCTTTACCGTTGCTGCTTCGCGCCCTTGCAACTTTATAATTACACCAAAGAAATAATGCTGAATTGGCGTCTATAGAGCTCCTCTGCAGTAAATTTTTGCGCGAAATTGAGTTGGTATCTTCCGCCAGTTTAAGGTTGCCTTCCACAACAAGTTAAGAATGTTCATTGCTGTCAGTTTTCTAAGGTATCGTGGTTGCGGGCAAAAAAATTTAAAAAGCTAACTGGCAGTGTAGACCGGGCTTAGCTTGAAAGCCGCTGTATCGAATTGAAAAGAATAAAAAGTGGGATTTTCGAGATGTTGTACGGAAGAAGTGAAAATCAGCAAGAATCGATCGAAATCTTACTTTATGGACTTTATAATACCTAACATGGAAGACCAAAATATAAGTACAGTTGGTTTTCTTGTTTGAAATAATAAAACTATATTACGTTGATTGAGGTGATCGATAAAAGGACAAACAACATATTCAGGAGATCAAAATTCAGTATATTTGATATCGTCATAATAATGAAGTGAGAATATAAACGAATTCCCAAGTTTGCAGTTATAACTGCACAGTGGTTTGATCAAATACAAATATATTCGTTGTTGCTACGGGACAATTCAATCTTGTATATATTTCTCTGTGAACATATCCGCAAACTCTTGTGTTGATTTTCGCGCAAATTGGTTGCAATCTTTGCACAGACAACGTAGTAGAAACTTCTAAAATCGGACCCAGATTTTACAAAAATTATTCAGTACACGGCCAACTTGAGTGCGCTTACAAGAGAGAAAGGGTGATTAAGATTTTAAGACCTGGTAAGGTTCGCTTATGCCAATTAAAAAGACCTTAACCGCCAGCGAATGTATCCAAAGCAACCGTAATCCATGGAATCTTGTCGTTTATTATCGATTTTTTCCTTTCTTCCATAAACTGAATTATTTGCTTTGTATTTAAACCAATTTCCCCCATTTTGCAAAACATACAAGAGCACAAACTCAAGAATGCTTTTTATTTCTTTCACCCCACTTTCCTCATCGGAAAGCAATCTTAGATACATTTTATTTAATTTACAAGGCTGGGTTGCCATTTAATGTATTTAAACAACAAACAAGTTCAAGTTCGATAGAACCGTTCGGTTACAAGATATACACTGAATCTGAGCGAAATATTGGAAAGCATTTCAATTTCTCTCAAAATGAAATGTTTGCTTCTTCGATCTTTTGGGGGACGAAAACATAGGACTGTCTAAATTAGCTTATTCCATCGACATTACGTTAACAAATATTTTACAGTGGAATATATTCTGCGCGTCTTTCGACTCGCACATCTTTTTTTCTTAAGTTCGCTCCGTATGGTATGTTGTTCTTGTGTTGAGCTAAAATTACTCGCACTTTTTTACTACATATACACATTAACTTTGATATTGAGCCAATAGTTTCTCTCGCGAAACGCCAAACCAGCGAGGAACGAAGCCCGGGGGGGGGGGGGGTATTTCCCCAAAATACCTATACGGGTATGTGCCGCCCAACGGGGTCGTGACTTTTATCTCGATCTAGAACGGGGTATCCATTTTAGAGACGGGGTAGATATTGCGAACGCACGGGGTGCTAAAAAATTGACCTTTTTCTAGAACGGGGTATCATTTTCAATCTAAATTCTTTCTAGAACGGGGAGCTACTTTGGAGAACCGAGCGGCACACACCCACCCAATACATACCTGAGTACCCCCCCCCCCTCCCAGGGAGCGAAGAGAGGCGGCTGTATTCGCAGGCTAGGAATTGGTATCTACCGCCATTAGGGGTTGTCATTGTTCTCAGGAGCCCTCTTGTCTCCCATTAGTGATCTAGGGCGGCTAAGTTTGTACTAAAAAGTAACGTAAAGTGAAATTATCCATAAACAGTGTCTACAATTGCGTAATTTTAATTAAATGTCATCATAAATTAAGCCCTTCAGCTATGAGAAGGTCTTTGAATTTGCGCGCTCAACCAAGTAACCACGCAGAAGTTTCCAGACGCTTATGCTCCATTTACAATAAACGTGACGGGCAGAAGACATGTATTTGTAATTAAAAGAAATTTCCGGCAGTGTGTCCTACTCGAAAGATCCCAATCAGTCAAGGCAACAAATAACATCGAGGCAAAGCATAACTTTGCGTCGAAGTCTCAAGCGTGAAAATGAAATTGATATAGACCCAATGCAAATATGGCTGCCGTTAATTTTGGGCTCCCAGAAGAATCATTTGTCAACAAAATAAAAACACTTTAACTAAAAGATCAGGCCAAAGTAAAGAAAGTTGGTCGAAGTAAGTTTAATGGGGAGTTATATGACCAAAAACATGAAAACGAGGCTAGGCAGGCCAGGGTGGCTTTTTCATACAAATCTCGTAAATTTGAATGAGTCACAAATCTTCAGCCTTTTAACCAAAAACACTGAAATGTCTAATTGTAGCATATTACTCCATTTATTTTCAATTCTCACCATCAGCGTTTTCAGGAACGTAAAGCGTTGGCCAAACGGCAACGCAAGTGGACGCAAGTAGTCGCAAGTTCAACTTGCGTACAGACTTGCGTTGGCTGCGGCCAAACGGACACGCAAGTTTAGTCGCAAGTGCACGCAAGTTTGCAAAAGTCATTTTAAATGGTACGAGGTGCAATTCAGTATTTGAAGTAAACTGCAAAAAATGCGTCGACTTGCGATGGGTGGCCAAACTGTGAAAAATAACTAAAAGTGGCTATAAGCCACTAAACTCGGAAAAGTTATTATGAAACAAGAATCGAAAACAACAAACTGACAAATAAAGATTTGCTAATACAAATGATGTTATACTTTCCAAATTTCTGTTTACTTCACTTTGATTGTCATCAAATACTGATCGAGACTCGAGAGCAGACCGAAAGGCCAAGAGATAGAGTTCCCATCTGTTGCAAATTGATTTCTTTCTTTTTATTTTTCCTTTTTGTTATTTGAAAGTAACGAATAATAATAATAATAATAATAATAATAATAATAATAATAATAATAATAATAATAATAATACCATTGGCTATAAGTCGAGCGATTTTTTCTCACCAAATCGTACTGAAATAAATTCATCTTTAGCTGAGTGTGTTGGGTTAGTTTTTTTCTAACTGGTTCTAAAAAACCAAAGGTTTAGAGTCTCGGCTTATAGCTGAATAAATATCATAATATTATTTCAAGAAAACTGACATTAATACAATATTTCGGTTGGTGACTAAGCATGTTAATTCTATGTAATTTAACAAGAAATGTAGGTATCAGAGAAAAGGTCTAATTCTCTAGAGGCCTTAAAACACTTGCACGCATTGCGTGCATATGTCTAACAGGAAACGAGTGAAGGAGTGATGGAGTGATGGAGTGAAGGAGTGAAGGAGTGAAGGAGTGAAGGAGTGAAGGAGTGAAGGAGTGAAGGAGTGAAGGAGTGAATTCACTTCGCCCACTACAACTCCTTTCCGAGTTAAAAATGAGTTAACTTAAGTGCAAATTTGATCGCGACCAAAGTGAACGCAAGTCAACGCAAGTGCACGCAAGTCCTGGCCAAACGGAGACGCGTTGCCGTTTGGTCAGGGCTTAACTAAACAAGAGAAATGAATGACACCCATTTTTGCATAAGGTTATTTGAAAGAAAAAACTGAAAATTTCAACAGGATCGTTGAAAAGAACCAACAACAAACTGAAACAATGTTCGATTTGAAAAACGCAAATTATTAAAACTATGGTACATGTTATGGTCAGTTGGTATGATTAGTCTCGATGCCGAAGATATTCAGAGAGAAACCGCAAATAATTTCTCTCCGAACATCATCGGCATTGTGGCTTATTATACCTACCATTTGTAATAATTTCCTATTCTACATATTGTGGTCAATTTTCTTGACCTCAATTCTTTCAAGACCTCTCAACGACTGAGACGATCGTAGGCGATTGGAAGCGATAAGGGGGTCCTCATATGATCGTCCCGATCGCCTGGTATGAGCGAAGACCTACGAAATACATTCATTTTAGCCCTAGATCCAGCACAATGACAGCCTTCAATGAAAGAGCAAAACTCGTGGCCTCCTATCTTCTCAGTTATTGCAGTTTTACGGCGAAAAAGGGAAAGAGAAGCTAGAATGATAGAACACGGGCGATCCAAGCGATAGTGATCGCCCCAATCGCCGCAGACGTTAGCGATCGTCTATGTAATAATCTCATATAAGCGTCCCGATCGCAAGAAAACTTTTTAAAGTGACAGAGGCGATAGAAACGATCGGGGCTATTATATGAGAGCCAGGCTTTACAGATCTTTTGTTTGTCTGTACTTATCGATCGCGAGCAACCCTGGATGAATTGTATTTAATTTAGTTTCTGATATCAAAAAAGGCCAGAACATTTAAGAAATTTGGTTTCCTTGTTGAGAATATATCTTTATTAGGTCGACTGAAGCGATAGATAAAAAGACAAACAACATTTTCAGGAAATTAAAATTTATATTTGATAGAGCGAAGTGAGAATATAAACAAAAAATGGTGTTTTTTAATTCTAATGTGGTTTTCAAGAAGACAATGTACAAATTTGCAGCTACAGTGATTGTAATTCAATTCTCGCAAATTTCTTTGCTTCCGTCTACTTTTTCCGAGTTTTCGCTCAAAAAAGTTTGCAATCTTTGCGAAGATTGCTTAAACAACACTACCAAATGATGAAATTTGCGTTTGCTTATTTTATTGCGAAAAATACTACGAAAAAGTGACCTTGTTTTGAAACTAATTGTTTTGTTCACGGCCAACTTTCTTTTCGTATACAAAAAATCCTGTTGCGTTTATTTGTGGCAATTTAAACAACATAAACTCTAGGAAAAGCAGATTTCGCAAGCTATCGTATCGAAACAAGCCATCACTAGCACACATATTTTATCATTTGTTATTCTTACACAGATCATTTATACGTTGTCTTTTAGCCTCAAATTTTCCCAATTTTGGGGAAAAAAATGTTTCATTTTTGTCAAAATACAAAAGCACAAATACATTATTGTTTACGGCATATGTATTTTTTACACAGCTATCCAAATCAGAAAGCAATCTTAGATACATTTTATTTGATTTAATTTTATCATTACAAGGCTGGGTTGCCATTCAATCTATTTAAACAACAGACAAGTTCAAATTCGACAGAAACGTTCGTTTACAATTTATACAAGTGATAAATCTGGGCGAAATATAATAATAGAAAGCATTTCGATTTATCTCAAATTTCTTGTCTTCGATCTTTTCGGGGACGAAAACATAAAACTGTCTATAAATCAGCTTACCTCTTACCATTACGTTAATAAACATTCTACATTGGAATATATTAATTTCTTATTAACAATTCTGCGCGTCATTCGACACGCAAGTCACTTTTTCTAAGTTCGCTCCGTATTAGATTGTCCTTGTGTTGAGCTAAAATTACTCGAACTATTTTACTATATACACGTTTCATCTTTGATATTGATCCAATAGTTCGATCATGAGTTCGATATCAATCTCTCTTGGTTCACCAAAGAAGAATGGAAGAAGCGACCCATGACATTGTTTACTGCGCATTTACACATGACTCAGCAAGGGTGAATGTACTTTTTGCTTTGAAAGAAGCAATATTTTTCACCTTTTTTTCCCACAAAATGAAACAACAGTCTTCAAACAGTTATCAGCTACGAAACGAGTTTGATCCTGCACTGAAAAGTCTATAACAATGCCTCAATGTTCAGTTTGCGCGCTCAGGCAAAGTTCTGCATAAATCACTTTCCAGACGTCTCAACCGCAAGTTTTTATTAAAATTCTTCTCCCGTGGCGCGAGTTCGTTTCTGCTCAATTTAGTTTCTACAGTTTCTTGAAGTTATTTGGCAGTCATGCAATTGGTCAAAGTGTCGAAAATTTCCCCAATCTTCCGCGGCAGGGCGAAAATTATTTTCATGTCTTTCTCTTCAGCTGAATCCACTGTCCATACTCTGTGATTCAGAGCTGTTTGATCGCTTGGCGAGCCTTTCGATTCCTTGTAAGCCATTCGGAATGCCATAGTAAGAGCAGCTACAACGCACCTCGCGTCTTCGTTAGAACCGCATAGAAACGCGTGACACTCCAGTCGCCTGGGAGAGGAGGAAACCAAATAATTGAAGGCCACCACTTTTGGAATCTTCTTGTAGCTTGCGCAGAACAATATCTTCCGTAGCTTGAATATCTTCTCGTTGTTTTTACTCCGCAGTGAAACGTTATCTTTGGTGACAGTCAGTTTTGCGTTGTCCTTCTCGTTCAACGCGCATCCTTTCTGATAGAGACGAGCGATGTTTTCTAATGTTCCAGTTTGCGGATACATGGCGTTCTGGCTTCCTAAGTACTTCACATTGCATGTAAACTCGGCCGGTTTCGTTTTTGCCTCCATAATTTCACTTGCTTTTCCTTTCGTTGCCTGCGGTGTGATTAGAGTCGTCGATGCGATTTCTCAGTTGGAAGAAGTAACTCGCAGTAGTAGAACTTTGTAATGATCAGCGCACCAAGCAAACACGTCCTTCGTATAAACCTTAAGTGCCTCGGTTCAGGTTATGTGTTTTGCTTTAAATTCCCGTGGGTCGCTTTCAAACAATTATAATGTAATCAGACTTGTTGGGATTCAAAGAGCACCTGAAACGCTTTGTGCTTCCTGAGGGAGTTGGTCTCTTGAATGAAAGGATTTCACAACAATAGAAACCTCGCACTTTGTTCACTTAATGGAAATTTGGTCGCGTATTTGACCTAAGTGAACTTCTAGAATTGACGCTTTTGAAAGTTATTTTCGGCTAATCTTGAGATTTTGTCGTGCGTATATCCCGGGGTATATGTATAGATATGCGACTTAAAGCGTGTCGAGCGCGTGCAACACTTCTGAAAAATGAAAATACAACATTAAGCATATTTGCATTGCAAAGTAAAATTGGAAATCTTTATTGACACTTTGTTTGGCAAGTGGCTATCAAACAAAAGAAAAAATAATCAACTGAAACGACGAATAGGAAATGTGAAATATGTTTTCGGTGAATTTTCTCCCAGAATTATGCTTTTGTTTTGCGTCAGAACGTATAGAATAACAGGAAACTTAGCTCAATGCACAGAGATAATTCAAGAGGGATATATTCACACTTTGTGCACGGAATATGAAAAGCGTATAAATTTTATGAAAGGTTAAGGCTTTTTTTTTTTCTTTAAAAGCAAGGATATATTTCGGAAGGTTTGATTCCTGCTTTTAACAAAAAAGCGATTAACTAAATAAAGTTTTTAGAGTTAAAAACAATGGTAAGATTTAATCAAGTTTTTATTATAAACATCAGAAGCTCTTTTACTTTTCATTTAACATTAATATTTCAGTTTTTCACAAAAATGCGATGCTGCAAAATGGCTCTGAAATGAGTTTTTAGCGAAGCTTTAATTCGGTCACATTTTTCTACGATGCTCGCATTTGAGAAGAGCAAAATGTACAAGATTTTGCTTCCGTAAAAGAAAATCGAGCGTCTCGCTCTCATAAACGAATGAGAAATCAACGGAAGCAACGATAAATTAACCTAGACAATTTTTTCATTTTGTCTTTGTGCTTTTCAGCCTTTTAAAGACAAATTGCCGCAGGAATCACAAGGGATTTCGAATTTTAATGAGCGTTTGCTTTTATTTTGATATTTTATAGCTCACAGGGAAATTGAGAAAAATGTCAATCTTGATCTTTGTATTGGAAAAAAGTAAATTAGGCGAACTCATTAGTCAACAAGCTTTGAAATCACCGATCAAAGAGACTGAATTTTCAGACGTCACAACTTATAGCAGTTAATCGTTTCTACGTGAGGTAATCAAAGATTTTATCCACGTATAAAAAATAGAGCCGCTCAAATTTCCCATTATTTACGACAACTGAAAGAGATTTTTTTTGCATTCGGACTTTTCTGCTCGATTTTATCTTAATTAGCTCATTTCCTGAAGTCTTTTTACAGTCATATCTAAATAAAATGATTTGATAGTAAAATCTTCCCGCGGCTAATTGCAGTTTTATACAGCCAAAAACTCGTCGTATATCGGGGTAAGATTTCAAATTATTTTCCAAAACACCGAAATTTGTCTGATTAGTATTTAAACAAATGATATGCTCGTATTAATCTTTATTTGCATCTTTCATGTGTTTTTAGCTTTAACTTAATTCCCCTGAGCACGTACGCTTCAAGCAAACACGAAAAACAAAACCCGAAAAATTTATCTCAAGTTGACACTTTGCTAATGGTTTTTGTCTTTTGTTTTTTGTTTTAGCTTGGAACAAAGGACGCTAAGTAACACAAAACAAGGCGGGCTTTTTGAATCGGCGCTACTAAAGAAAGTCAAACAAGGTTGTTTTAAAATTTCGATTCATTAAAAATCGCTTGCCCAATGCAGTCTTTGTTCATAAAGGCGACAGAAAAACTTGACTAAGTTTATAGTGTAGTGCCTTTGTTTGCTTTAATGGGCAAAAAAAATTAAGTCGGCGCTTGTTAACAGGTATTTTCTTGCCTACGAGAACTGCTTTACAGTGGTAAGACCAGTTGCGACCTTTACAGTAGCAGAAAAATTGTCGGGCAACTCATTAGTTGTGTCTTTAGCTGCCAACTTGACAACGGTAGTACTGGCCAAGAAGAAGACTTGCCGCTCTGCTAGATGAAATATTGACCAATAAATTATGCCCTCCTACCGTTGTACCAGCCTTGCAATCAATCTGGTTTTATTAAAGTAGTAATGTACTACACTCTGAGGCAAAAATTTTTGCCACAGAGATTTAGTACATACTACTTCCAGTGCTGAATTTTTGCGCTTGATCTAAAACTGAATTTTTGCGCTGGACCTAACCTGGATTACAAGCGGAGCGTTTCATAGTATTTTATTTATAAAATGCATGAAACTTATGATCAAATATAATAAAATATTATATTTGCTCCTTATCTTAACAACTGACACAAGCCTGAAAACATTCTTATAATCTTTTTTATTTTTTTACTGGCCTGAATTCTAATCTGGAAATTAAATCTTGAATACAGTGCTGGCAATACGCGATAGCTTTTTTGGCAGTGAGACGGAGTCGAGCCGGGGATGAAAAAAGCGAGTAATCGCACAGGTGCATGGTGGGAAGAGAGCTTTGCTCGATGGCACCTGTCAGCACTAGAAACAAAACTGAAAAATAGGCCTGATTTTTAAAAATGACTCCAAAACTGTAATCAACACTGGATCCAAGCGGAGCAAAAACCAACCCTAGGTCAACCCTAGAATCAAAATAAAAAAATCTCTTATACTCTTTTTCAAACTTTTTTTATACTGCGTTCGAATGGGATTGTCTTATATGGGTCCACTTGCTACCCAGACTGTACTCTTTTTTACATTGCTCACAAAACCATCGTGTATTTCGCATATAACGGGCTTTTGTGCGCCTTATAGCTTTTATTTTGTCTTCTTTGGTAAACCATCTCTGGTATCGGGCATTAACAATATTATCATTCCAAAACATCAATTGTTATATATTAATAACACAATATATTAATTTCTTATATCATTAATAGTGCGTTTAAACAAGCCTTGATATCATAACTGAAATATCAATCTGGAAAAACCAAGCGAAGCCGAGTTTTATGCTGTTTTTATTATCATGGTAAATCTTTAGTAAAAACATCTGCTGAACTTATTGTTGCTATGGTTTCATAATATTTGCTTAATCACTCTGAAATACAATAGATGAATCCTTCTTGATGATTCTACCCAAGGTCAGCTAACAGTTGGATGATTTTTCACCAACCAATCATATTCAAACAAACTTTATTATAAATTTTTTTGATAAAATTTATTTTACTCAAAAAGTTTATTCTCAGAATTGTAATCAAGCAGTTGAAAATGCCTAAATCAATAACGACTTTGAAAAACCAGATTAATGGATGTGAAGAGGGGATTCAAGAGGCTTTAACCCTATGTGCCGATGAGGTTGGTGATGTGAATTACAAGCTGAACTTTTGTTTGGCTGACGCTGTAAATTCCTTGACAACCCTTGATATTGACGAAGCTATCCAACTAGTTGGTACAGCTCTCAATATTTTTCAGCAGTGTGAGAAGATTTTTAATTTGGAGC
Organism: Oculina patagonica; assembly: GCF_052425735.1. Lineage (NCBI taxonomy): Eukaryota > Metazoa > Cnidaria > Anthozoa > Scleractinia > Oculinidae > Oculina > Oculina patagonica. The sequence goes on along the minus strand of NC_135765.1, from coordinate 31,823,533 downwards.
GAAAGCGTCGGCAATATTCTAAAGAAATTCGCCAACGACTGAAGGCTAAAGAGCTCAAGCAAACCATCAAACGCTTGACTATGAAGAATAAATTTGAGAGGAAAACAAAGCCGATTATCATCCCAAATATTAAGAAGATGATGATGGAGGAACTGAACCAAAAGAAGATTGAAGAGATGGATGAAGAAGAGATGGATGAAGAAGAGATTGAAGAATTGAATCTGGATGATGGAAAAAATTAAGAACTTGTTTAATGTTTTTATACAAGTTTTTCATGAGACGATGACACTTTATTGAGCACGTAGTTTTATAGTGTATTTATTTGCTGTAAATCCTTTATAGGAACCCATGAGTTGAATTTATTATTATAACCTTTCCATTTGACAAGAGCGTGTTTCTTTTTGTAGTCTCTACGGATCACTTTATCAATTCTGAATACATCCTGTTTTGCTTTTAATAGTTCAGGTTCATAAAAGCTTCCTTGTATGTCTTCATTATTGAGATCTTTCAATTTGAAAGTAATAGGATTAGTGTATTGTATCTTATCGATTGTAAAAATTTCTTCGGTCCAGTTTGGCGTGTACCCTTTATCGAAAATATTTCTTTTATACTTCGATATTCGAACCTTATCACCTATTTTGAATTTCGGTTTCTGTTTTGATGTTTTCATATCACCGTATAAATTGAAATATACTAAGCCTTCATTCTTTTTCCTCGATGCTTCTACGGGTGTCATTTTAATGCTTGAGTGTTTGGTATTATTATACTGCTTCACTAATTTGGGCAACATATCAACATACATAGTATTGCCTTGTACGGTAAACTGCTTCCACATTCGGGTTTTAATTGTCCTGTTCCATCGTTCACAAACACTACTCTTCTCTTCGTTCTCGGTGGAGTATAGTGTTATACCATTCTTTTCCAAAAGCTCCTTCATATTTTTATTGTAATACTCTTTCCCTTTATCAGTCCAAAGATATTGTGGTTTACGCCCCTCTTTGAATATTGTTTTGAATGCTTGAGTTACTGTTTCACCTTTTTTATCTTTCAAAGGCACTATCCAACCATATTTACTAAAAACATCCAGTACCATGAGAAGATATCTGTAGCCTTTGTTCCATTTACTGAACTGTTGCATTTCAACCAAATCCGAACACCATATTTCGTCAATATGATTCACAATAACACGCCGTCGAGTAAAGTTCCTCTTTATTTGCGTGTGTAATTCATCAGCTAATTTTTCTTGCCAGTTTTCTTCACCCGATGGCTTTTTACGTTTTTTGGCTTTTTTTTTTTATACCCAATCCGATTTTTCTTTTACTAGCGATTAAAGCTTGTACCCCTGTTGTTCCCCATGGACGGTCTTTAAATGGTATTTTTGATATTCTCTTAAGCATAAGATCATCTGCCTTATGTTTATCAGCTAGTGATTTTGAATTACTGTAATCAATATCATGCTGTTGACATATGCTATCAAGATTGTTTATTGGATCTCTATATTTAGGATCGTTAGAAGCTAATCTTTCTTCTAATTTAGTACCAGGTCCACAATAGTTGTACTTTTTTCCTGTAGGTGTTCTCATATGTAATTCTCCAAGTTTTGATAAGTGTTTTTGAATATCAAGACCCTTACCCTTTTTATAGTAATCAACATTGTCTTTTACACCTTTGAGAGCTTGCCCTGCTAAAAGTCTTGCCATTGAAGCAAAGCTAGGTGATGGAGTTACGAAATTAGATGCTACATAGGCTATTTTATCAACAGTAGAAGGGTCTTTTCGTCTTGTGAGAGCTCCACCACTATGACCTTTTATGAATTTACTCTTCTTTTTACCGCAAATATAACAATTTGATTTTTCCATAAGACGGCCATTCTTTGCTTTGACTTTTTTAGAATTCATAGACTCAGTATTCTTTTTACATGAAACACAGTATGACTTACACATATATATATACATTAGATATTTAATCGCAGTATGTGTTTCGCCATTTTTTTGATTTCTTATCCCAAATAGTAGCAGAGCATGACGGATCTTGATGCTCACTTGGGGATGTCCAGAACTTTTTTGAAAATAATCCATTTTTATTGTTAAAAGCCCCTTTAGCAATTTCACCACTCCAGTATTTATCAAACAATTTTTTATCACCTCCGGTAGCGCCCATGATAAAGGATGCTACGTCTTGAGCCTGCTTAAACCCTGGGATCTTATTGCCGATTTTATTGTTGATCGATTCTCCGAGTCCTTTACCAGATTTGTTGCTTACAAAACGGGTTTTAGTGATTTTGCATTCAGCGCATATGCATTTCATCATAGTTCGGCCATTTTTGGTTTTTACATATCGCTCGCTATCAGGTATGCATTCAGTCTTTTTTTTCTGTTTTACACAATACGATTTGACCATTATATATATTGATTATACAATTTCATCAAAATTTTTTTTACAGCTTCTCTTTTCTTTATCAATGAACAAAAATTCGAAGGGCATCAGTTTGTCAAATAAATTGGGATCTATTCTGTTTTCTTTGCCGATCAGATTGGAATGGTTTTTTGTGGCTGGTGGATATAATAACATATGTGAACTGTTCAGTCTTATTTTCTGAGGCACATCATAGTAACTTTGACTCAAATAAATGGGAGTTATATTATGATGTCTTCCGTCAGTGAAATGATTCGCTATTTTGGATTGAATTTTGTCACAACAATTTATCAAATCATCGAAGACCACTATTTTTCTGTTATTGTTGGGATATTCTTCAGTATCCATTATTTTATCAGCAGTCTTAATCTCTAACACATCATAACCAACCTTTTTTGATATGTCATCCATCAATGATTCGAGATCTTTTATTTTGTCTTGATGTCTATTCGGAGTATAAAATATTATCTTGTCATAAAACACGAGCGGTTTTCTCAATATGTGCATCAGAAGGTTTGTTTTACCACAATTGCTTTGACCGCAAATGAGCATTCTGAATTCTTCATTCAAGAAGTTATTTAAGCTTCGTTTTTGGGCTTCTTTTTTGATGTTGTCATAGTTTGGAATCTTCATCAATATATATATTGTGTACATTAAAATATCTGTCTTCCAGCATTTATGTCAATTGATATATTAATTTTGTCATTTATCTAAACTATTATATATGGATATCGAAAAATTCAGAGAGAATCAGAAGAAGCATTATGAGAATAATCTTTTGAAAAGACAAATCAGAAAACAAATAAAAGACACACTGGATGAAAAACAATCAAGACAATTTGAAAGCAAGGAATTATTTAAACCCGTTATAACATCTCAGAAAGAGGTGAAAGAAACCATCGATAAAAAACAAGACAAATTAATTGAAAACTTGAATGAAAAACAAGAAAAATTAATTACAGCTGTTGATATGTTGAATGAAACAATGTCATCATCTGGTTCAAAAAGTGGGGTTCAAAGTTGGTTAAGTGATTTACCATCAAAATTTGAACCTTTAGACATATTACCTGAAGAAGATGAAGAAGAAGATGAAGATGAAGAAGTCCCAAAAAAAGAAGTCGTTGAAGAACATATCTTTAACCAAGGTGAAAAAACCATCATAAGAAAATATGGATTTGATCCTGATTTGAATGATATTCCAGATGAAAAAGAAGTTAGATCAGCAATATCTCATCTTACTGGAAAAAGACGATCTTCAAATCGGATTATTAAAAATAACGCAAGGAAAGATCAAGAGATATTGAGTAAATATCGCACTGTTATAAAAGGAATCAATTTCAGGGAAAAAACAGGCGATGGTATCAGGTCTTACAAACAGCCAAAGCGAAATGCTTACAAGATAAACAATGGACAGTATGGTGGTTTACTCATAAATATGCCAAGATTAATCAATGAAATGGTCATCGAAGCCGTGAAAGATGGCAAAATGGTTTATGAAGACATTGCTGACAAATCACTCGTTGATCTCATTACAAAGAGGTTTGATCCGAAGAAAAAGTATTCATCAAAAGCAATCAAAATATTCAATAATCTCAATTTGTTATCAAACATCCCAAAACATAGATCATCAGGGAAATCAAAACTGATTGGAGGTGCAATGATATACTCAGACCCAAACGATTTGATGAAAAGATTGACTTTGTTGACTGGAAGCAAAAGGGCTGGTAATACAAGTATTGTTCTCAGAAATGAAATGTGGCAGATCATTGATTATTTACTCAAACAAGGTGTGATAGCTAAAACACAATACGATAAATTTGTCAGGACTCAATTAATGTAATCTAATGATATAATGGAAATCCCGATGTTTTTGGATAGCAATGATGGAATAAGAGATTCAATGTCTCATGATTTCACCATCAATCATGTGCCTGAAATAGTCTTAGACAGGAATAAAACATATTATTTGGCTCTTTACAGTGCTGAAATGACTTATAGCTGGTTCAATGTGTCTTCAAAGTATGGAAATAACAAAATAAAATACAGCAAGGATTCTGGAGCGAATTGGGTTGAAATTGTTTTCCGTGATGGTAATTATTCTTATTCAGACATCAATGAGTATATTTCACAAATACTCGAAGTGAATGGCGATTTAAACGATAAGGGGAAAGGTATCTCACTTGAATTTTCATCATCATTATTGAAGGTGTATATTGAATTGGAAGAAAAATATCAATTGGATCTCAGAGAAGGTGATTTCTCAAAACTGATTGGTTTCAATAAAGAAATCATCACATCAACAAAATACGGATCCAATGCTCCAAACATAACTAGAAATGTTGATAACATTTTCATTCATTGCAATCTTCTGAGCGACTCACTTGTTTCTGGGACGCAAGGTGATGTACTTTATCGTTTTAGTGTTGCCAATTTGCAGATATCTTATCCATTTGAAATAAAAGAAACAATACCTCGACCCCTTTTCAACAAAATCAATACCAACATCATCAAAGAATTGAGGATATATATCACTGATGGATTGAACAACCCTATCCATCTCAATAATATACCAATTAACTTGACTTTGCTGTTGAAAGAAGTGTGATATTATATATCGTATTCGTATATGAGCAGAATCAGAAAAGTGAGAGATATGAATACCGGTATGTCATACTACATCGACATTGAAACCGGTGACCCAGTTGATGATCACCAAAAAGGAGGTGGTATTATGAACAGTTTGATTTCCACTGCAAAAAAATCATTGACAAGTAAAACCACCAAAGATTTGGCAAAAAAAGCTGGTAAAAAAGGAGTACAACATGTTGCACATAAAACTGGCAACATCATCAAAAATAGACTGAATAAAGCAACCAAGAAAGAAACAGAAAAACTGAAAAAATACACTGAATCAGAAAATAAGGGAGACATGATCGTCAGCTTATTACAATCACATCCTGAAAACAAAAAATTCCAACCAGAAAGAACGAAAAATACGGAAGAACAATTGAGGAATGATATCCTCAGTCTGGAATTCGACAAATTAACCAACATGTAAAATAATGTAAACCATTATTATATAATGTCTTTCAGAAGTTCGAAATATTGCAAACGATACGAATATGTCTCATTTGAATTACAAAATCCAATAACATTACCTGCAAACAACCAGTCTCAAAAAAAGAGTGGATACAGGTTCGTTATTGATAGCAGTAGTGAGACTCACCCTTTTGACTTGTATAATTCATACCTTTCTGTTGATTTTAAAATCACAAAGATGGATAACACTGGTTATGCTATAGCTGATCGGGTTGCAACCGTCAATTCCGGTTATTCACTTATCAATCAGTTGAAGGTTGAATTAAGCGGAGTTAATGCTCTCGATGCACCAGGGGTTAATCATGCTATCAATGTGAAAAATCTGACTGAATTATCATCAAGTTACACTGAAACAGTCGGACCAAGCATGTTTAATTACCCTGATACAGCCGTCGGAGCCGTTATTCAAAAATACACAACATTAGTACTGGATGGAAATGCTCAGAATATTGCACCAACAGATATGGCAACATATAATGAAGGTTTTGCAAAAAGAAAAGCATTACTCACGCAAGCTGTTGAAAATAACATCATACTACCATTGAACAGATATGGTTTCTTCAACTCTTTTGAGACAGAAATAGCACCGAATGGTAAAGTCACCATTGATGTCAGTCTTGAAACTGATAACAATGTGATATTTCGTGCTGGGGGTGACCCAGGAAGGTTTATTGTCACTAGGCTTGTTTTATGGGTACCGAAAATGATATTCAATGCTGAGGGTGAGCAGATTTTTCTTCAAACATATTTAAAGCCACATACATGGTCATATCTCAAAGAGAGAATTGAGATTTCTCCATCAACAACAGCACGTCAAGGTACATTCAGGATTACTTCTTCAATTCGAAAACCGAGGCATGTTTTTATATGGGCTCTTAATGATGCAAAAATGAATGATCAAACACAGAATCCGTTTCTATTTAATACATATAACATCGCGAATAACCGAACATTTTCAAATGCAAGGCTTGAACTAAGCAACGGTATTTTTTATCCAAACGAAGAACTGAAACCAGATACAGAGATCGTACAAGCATACAGGACATTGATGGAATATCAAAAAGATTTTAATGCTTATTACAGTTCTCCAACAATAACACTGAAATCATTTCAAGAGTTATATGGGCTCATCTATTTTGATCTGAGAAACCAGGAAGAAGAAATCAAAAGTGGATCGACCAAAATCCAGTTCAGTTATAAACTATCTGGGATTCCAAATGCAAATTACAGTCTTTATGCTCTCATTCTCCATGAAGAAGAGCTTGGTGTTGATATCGTCAATGGTAAAGTTCTCCTCAAAGCTTGATTCGTTAATCAAATGTATTTTATGTAACGTTAATATATATGACTGAATACAAACCATACACTATATCACTCAGCGGAAACCAGAAATTGAAGCTTACAAAAGCCATCATGAACAAATCTCCAATAACACTGAGATTGTCATCTGCTGATTTATCTGGAAGTGACAGAATCTTCCTGACTAAAACGCAGATAAATAAGATCAAAAAATCCAAAAGCCTCAATAAGGGTGTTGACATTAACATTTCAAAAACGCTAATATCCAAAATGAGATCGATGACAGGCCTGGGTCTTCAAAACAGACCACCGACTCCAATCAAAAAAATAGGCCAAGGGCTACGAAATAGACCTTTTAATATACATGATTATGCACAGTACAGGCCACCTCCTTTCATCGGAAGTTGGCAAGATCAGAAAGGCTTGGGAATTAAAAAAAAAAGAAAAGTGAAAAGAAAAGTAAAAGAACCAAGAATTCCCATAATCGGTATGAAACTATGAAATTCCTCAATGAACCTTTGAACAGCATTGATTTGATGAGATGGTGTGAATTACTTGGCATAAACATAATTGGAATTTTCAGCAGAGATGAACATATGCCGAAGAAACATAGTCCTTGTATCATCAATCTTGATGATTTGGAAGGTGCTGGTACTCATTGGGTTGCGTGTGTAAATGGTCATAAGAAAGGAACGCTATGGTACTTTGATTCTTTTGGGATGAGTTACCCCCAGGAGTTTAAAATGAGAGCAAAAAGAGATGGTATCACCAATATTCTTTTCAATAATTCTCAATATCAAGACCTCAAGTCTGTTTTATGTGGTTATTATTGTCTTTATTTTTTACACCAAGCACTTGTATTCAAAAAAGGATATTTTGACATCTTGAAACCATTATCAATGACAAACACCAATCACAATGAAAAATTCATCAAGAACTATTTTGAAAATATATAACATAATTACATATGGGATTTTTTGACGGCAATCATACTGCGAATGCAATAACTGGAAGTGTTGGAAAAGAAGGACCAGCTGGGGTTGGGTTCAAACTAACAGAATCAGGTGATTATGACATGGATAAAAAGAAAATATTTGGGTTAAAGACTCAAGATGACGTAGCATTTGATGCTGATCTTGATA